>NC_035449.2:133463719-133785385 GCF_002127325.2 Helianthus annuus | reverse complement strand
GTGGCACTAAAAGGATGTAGTGTCATCGCTTCTAGTGATACTTTTTGTATGCTACTAAATGACAATTTTTCTTTTATAGGAGATGCTTGTCATGAACATTATACTTTATCATTTACCTAGGAATGTTCAGCACCATGTATGCATCTTCTTCTTTTTCACCTCCAACCACATTTAAAACATCGAATCTGTATGTCGATCGATAGATCCCAAAAGTCCATCAAGCTCTACTTGGTACTTGACAAACCAACCATTACATAAATAAGTACCAATCATTATAGAAAGTTTGAGCTAAAATCTTCCATTTCCCTGTATCATATGAGAAGATCTGAATTTAAAACAGGCCTTATACAATGAACACAAACAACTTTGTAGTGCACACATTCTGTTTGATAAAAATTGTGAGACTCATAACAAGGATATTATTAGTAACTAGTGGGTGACACCGCGCTTCGCGGCGGGACGACCCGATTTTTTATCCGATATAGCAGTCGAAAGAGAAAACTTACAAAATAAATCGTGGGTAAGTACAAAAGTATGTCGACTTGTGTTTACATCGCGGTGATTTTTCACTTGTCATGCGCCTCTTGCGCATGGGTTGATCCTGTACAGATTAGACAACAGTAGTATGACATATATCAGTTTGTGCAATAGGCTAGTTTGAAGTCATTGTTATCTGCCATAGATGTTTAGTAACATACCTACTGAGCCGACATGAGGACGCTTCGTATTCAAATTAGGAAAGATCTTTTAGCTGTGCATAGTTTTCTGCTAGATGGTAATCACCAAATATTCGAACCATGTCAGCAAGTTACCCAAAAGGATAAATGCAAGCGGCAGAACCCATATTATCACATAGATACACTTCAAAGCAAATCTCACATGTTAACTTCCACAAATAAGAGAATTATTAAGAATCATGAAAGAAGATTCAGGTCTCAAAATGATTGGTCACAATAGAAACTCATTATGATTATAATATTTTATAAATGCAACAGATGCAGGGATTACTATCTTTGCCTAACACTATACAAATGAAACTAATGATCAAGAATATTCCATATGAATAACATAACACAAATATGCATTCTTATTTTCATCATGAATATATAAATACAACAAACACACAGTGAAACAAACCATATACAATTTCATCCAATCTGTAAAGAGTACCTGTTCTTAATCAGGATTCAGGATTGAACCTCAATAAACTTACTCGCCATCCATCTTCTTGCAGCTTCCGATAACTTACGATCTTCAACCTGTACATTTCTCAACTCCGGAGAATTCAGAATTACAAACTCAACGCCTTCCACCCAAATTCCATTGCAGTAAAGCAAATCAACACTCTTCAAATGCTTACAGTTCTTACATAACGCCATAGTTTCCGCCGTAAGATCCGCCTCCGCCACCACTACTTCAGTAACCGCCACCACTTCATCCGTATCCACCACCATCTTCCACCACCGCCGCCGCCACCTCCACCATAACCTCCACCTCCGCCATAGTTTCCGCCGTAAGATCCACCTCCGCCACCACTGCTTCCGTAACTGCCATCAAGCGTACCTGCGATTGAGGTGAATAACACAGAAGTTGGAGCCCTAATTTATTGAAGCGTACCTGTTGGAAGAGCCCTAATCTGAGAAGAAAAGCGACAAACATACCTGCGATTGGGGTGAAGAACACTGATTGGATCCTAATTGTTGAAACCTAGCTGTAATCTTAGACAACGAAGAACATGAATTGGGTGAGTTTGGGGGCGGTGTGTTGAGGTTGGAGATGGGTTATGCAGAGGAGGTGGGGAAGACCGGAAGATGCCGGTCATATGAAACCCAGAAACCGACACTGTTCCTAAGAGGTTTCATGGATTGTTATTATATAAAATATGAAGAATATGAAGTGGGCTTGGGCCAGTTGAAAAGCCTCAAAACTTGTTTGTAGTCCTTTAGTTCAAAAAATTGCAAATAATAGGCCATTCTTTTCATATTTACAAATAGCAGCCAGTTTATTGTTACAAATTTAGGATTAAACTTCAAGTTTTGTGATCCGTGCGACAGTAGGAGAAGATCTCAAGGTTAAAGAATTCCATTTGGTTTGTTCTTTCTTTATTACCTTCAACTACAAATATTTTGGATTGTTTTTTTTAATACTTTTATCATATTGTTAAAAGTAACATTAATGTAATAAAACTTTTAGTTTTAAAATAGAGATATAATTATGATTCGAAGGTTTCCTTTTATTTATTTGTAATTTGGTGATCTATACTTGCTAGTAATCTAGTTTGCAACATGCTATTGATAATATAATCAATTAGGCTACATGGTATGGGATGATCCTCTCTTGGAGGATGATCCGTCACGGGGGCGCCACATCAACATCCTTGGGAGGATGGTCCATCCCACAAAATCAGTGGAAATGGGAGGATGATCTTACCCCACCACTTTATTTTTTTATTTTTTAAATCTTCCACTTTTTTTTAACATTTAACAAATAAATTAGGAAAATACTTTCATTAATATTAAAAAACAATACATAAACTTAAAAAAAACATAAACTTAAAAAAAATCCTAATAAATTAAAAAAAAAAACATAAACTTAAAAAATCCTAAGGATTAAAAAAATATTAAAAAAAGCTACTAGTCTTCGTCCTGCATGTGGTCATCTGGTTCGTTTTGAGCGTTGTTCCAAATGTACTCCACCAAGTCCGCTTGTAATTTATGATGTGTGTACTCGTTACGTAGAGAGAACATGTTCAAATCTTGTTGTTCCAAACTAACTGGAACAGAATTTCCGGTAGACGCGTTTTCGTCGTACTCGCATATCGCTCTACCTTCGTCTTCAATGACCATGTTATGAAGCATGATATAAGCGTACATAATGTGTCGTAACCTCTTTGGTGTAGCCGAACGCGCTGGATGTTCAATGATATGCCATTTTTTTGTAGTAACCCAAAAGCCCGTTCAATATCTTTTCTCGCACCCTCTTGATACTTCGCAAATTTTTTTCTTTTATCGTCTGTCGGGTGCGTAATAGTTTAACGATTGTCGAGTACGTTGGGTATATTACATGTGCAAGGTAGTAACCTCGCCTATATTCCACCCCCGAAACCGTAAAACTTGTGTCTGGACCTGTTCCCGCCACTACATCGTCAAATATCTGTGACTGGTATATGATGTTAAGGTCATTAAGCGAACCAGGTAGACCAAAAAAAGCATGTCAGATCCAGAGATCCTGTGACGCAACAGCCTCTAGAATAATAGTGGGATGACCATGATCTCTCCTAGTATACTAACCTTGCCAGGCAGTAGGGCAATTCTGCCACGGCCAATGCATGCAATCAATGCTCCGAGCATTCCTGGGAAACCATGTATTTGTTCGTGTGCTTGATATAATTTTTGAACGTCGTTTGCGTTTGGTCTCCGCAGGTATCTCTTGCAATATAATTTGACAACCCATTTGCAAAACCTGTGCAAACATA
This sequence comes from Helianthus annuus, assembly GCF_002127325.2. Classification (NCBI taxonomy): domain Eukaryota; kingdom Viridiplantae; phylum Streptophyta; class Magnoliopsida; order Asterales; family Asteraceae; genus Helianthus; species Helianthus annuus. Next base: position 133,781,910 of record NC_035449.2, on the reverse strand, counting down.
GATGTGCGGTTCTTTCGGACATCCTTAAATACCCGTCTAATGCATCAGGTGCGTAACCATATGCCAGTTAGCGAATGGCCGACGTACATTTTTGTAAATTAGTGAAACCCCTTTGCCCCCTATCGTCGTATCGCAGTGTAAAAAACGGATCAGACTGGGCCATGTCGTCTGCGATACGTAAAAAAAGTCGACGACTTATTCGGAACCGACGTCGAAACATCTCGTCTGTGTATACGGCTTCGTCGGCAAAATAATCGGCCACTAGTTTATCGTGGGCGGCTATATATTTAAAACGAAAAATATATCAAATTAATTATAAAATACATTTTCAAATTTAAATAAACATACGGAAAAAAAGTAAAGTACCTTCTTTGTCTCGGTTTAATTTTGCTCGTCTAGTTAGCCGTTGAGACGACGCTTCATCATCCGCCATGAAGATCTGAGCCGCGTACATAATCATGTTTTCGAAAAATGCGTCATTCTCTTCCGAAGATGAAGAATACCACGTAGACGAAGAAGATGAAGAAATGGAAGAAGGTGAAGACATGGTAAATTTTGAGAGAGAGATGGGGTGGTAATGGGTAAAAAATGGTATAAAAATGTTGAGTTTATATAAAAAGGGAAGAGTGTTTATAAAATGTGAGAGAGATATGAGATATTAGTAGGTGAAAAGGTGTGAAAATGGTGTAAAAGTGTTAGTATTTATAAAATTTGGAATGAATTTGGTAAATTTTTAAAAAATGGCCGTTGGAAATTTTTTTTTTTAATCAAACGGTCAAAAGCTCCTTGAAACCCCACACTTTTTTGTCATTTTCTGGACCGTCTCAAACGGCTTGTGGCCGACGCTCAGGACGAGGACCGGGGGGGAGGGGGGAGGGGGGGGGGGCACGGTGTGTGCTTCGTCACCGGGCCTAGACGGGTGAGGGACCGTACCCATACCGTCTAGCCTTAATTATATACGAGAAGATAATTGTGACCGTACCATTCCACTAAGTTTGAATGTTTTATATGGTTATTTTACCATGTATGAATAGTTGGAGATAGTTGTGGCCACTTCACTTAGTTATTTGATCTAAATTTTATTTAATTTATTCACTATTTGGGGATTAGTTAGTTATATGTTTTGAGTCATAAATATTTGTGCATTTGAAGGATTTGTAGTTTAACTTGTTATATTTAATTACATGTGCCGATTAATTGCATTTTATACGGATCATGGCCAGCTATAAGAATAATGTAGTGGTTTTATTACTTGTTTTGAGATATCATCTTCAAGTAGAATTAATTTGATGTAGGTTTTTTATTATTATTACTATTGCTTTCTGTTTAATTTATCTACGCTTTTGGTTTTATATATTGAAGTCAGCTTTTCTGTTTAATTTATCTATGTTCTTGCGTTGAATCATCGTATATTTTTTGTTGGGTTGGGTCAGGCCACTTAGATATTTTGGGCTTTTAAGGTGATTTTAGTTTTGTTTGAATGATTTGAAGCTGATTTTGGCAACACCTAGGGTCGCTGCACACTAACGCCGCACGCAGTGGCGAAGTTTAAGATTTTCGATGGGAGGTCGAAAACGTGTATATTCAAAAAATTTTATAGAACCGGGGGGTCGAAAACGTATATACCCAAAAATTTCTATACAAAAACTACATGCATAACACTATTGAGCAAAAAGTTCGGGGGGGTCGGGCGCCCCCTCCGGCCCCTTCTAACCTTCGCCCCTGGCCGCATGCCACCACCCTTATCGCCTAACCGGCCAAAGCTAGTTTTCGTCCTCGGGTGGCTTGCGATTAAGACCGAAAGGGTTCGGGTGCTTCAGTTTGTTTTGTGTTAACGAATCTAGCAAGTGATTCGTGGAACGCAAGGTGATACCAACTTGATTGGCCGCTTTTACGAGAAGTTATGTTTTCAATAAACAACCTATGGTTGGTATTATTCGTTTCTATTAGTTTTTGTATCTAGACTTCTGTGGGCGATTCAAAGTTTGGCTTGGATCGGTTAATACACACACTTCCGCTTAATCAAAGTTTTAAAAACACATGTACGAACCCCAAATACGTAATCATGTAACAACTGATCCTGAAAGGGAATGAATGGAAAAAATAGCATGTCGTATCAATTAAGAGTTCTAAGAATATTTATTCTTTCCAGCTCGATACAAAGCATTCATTTAAAATTTAAATTATTCAAAGGGAGCAAATCGAAGTATATTTCAAGTTGGATCAAATTAATAAATGGATAGGGCCCCATGGCTTTAATTCATTTCATTTTGATTATAGGGAAAGAAAAAACAACGAGCTTCCGTTCTTAATTTGAATGATTACCCAATCTAATTAGATGTTAAAAAAATATTAGTGCCCAGTACGGAAAGGCTAGGAAGTACATTCAAGCTAATAAATACCTTGTGTTAGAATTGAAAAATTCTATGTCTATGGCTGGTATCTTTAGTATTTCTTATTAGTTACCTGTGTCTATTATTTAGGCAGAATACTATTAGGGGAGGATTTTCTAGTAGCCCGTGATCCTCATGTGTTATCCTTTTAGTGATCCTAACTTCTGTGACAGATAGTGATCCTCAGAAGTGCTTCAGGATCAGGATCATGGATCACCCTAAGGATCCTTATACTAACGATTGTTCACTTTGAATTTCGTATTGTTTTGCAGGAGTAACAAGTTGGACTTGGTCTTGGCAACGTTACTAAGGAATATTCCACGGTTATTTCGCACGTGTTTGACTGAAAATGGACGTTGTGGAGAACGTGGGAGCAAGGCACGAATTGCGGAATGTTAGTTAGCTTAGTTAACTTCTATTTTTTAAAAGGGGTAGCGAGCTAGTTTTAGACACACTTGGCTAATTTTGGCTACACACACTCGTACAGTAGCACTCTTGAGCATACAGCAAAACACTTAGCAATTTTTACACATTTCTGCACGTTACACCATAGTGATCCTTGTACCTAGCTCGCTATTATCCGAAGTTGTAAAGAATTATTGTTCAATTTGAAGTTGGTGATCGGTAGTTTCCATCACCCGAGGTTTTTTATGCCGGAGATCATTTATTGATCAAGGGTTTTTTCCTCGTATAAATCTTTGTGTCACTTATGCAATTCATATCTAAGTGATCCTTATCGTTGTTTACCAATTCAAGCATCATACCCCGTAACAAAGAGTTTGGTTACATTATCCTCGTCTGATTTTTTACCAAAACAAATACCATCACCCATTTTTAGTACTAAACCGAACATGCAAGGATATACATAATCATGCGGTCATGCGGCGTTATAATCGTTCTGAAAAAATGAGGCATATTTGGTAATTACGTAAAATGGTATAGATAACCACGCAACCTTATAATTGTTATGATTATAAGGCATGTTAAGTAATTACGTATCAATGGTGCGTAATAATCATGTACCATATTAAATAAAAAAAATCGTTTATAATTAAACGAAAAGTTTAGGAATACTATACTAAAATGAAAGATGATAAAATTATCTATATTATGATATAACTGAAAAATAGCATTACGTTAGTGAATATAAATAAAAAATGAGGAAACCTATTAAAAAATGGGGAAACTTGTTTTAACCCTTTAAAAAGTCAACGGGTGGGTATTCTTTTTATTAGTATTTTTTATAGCTCTTTCACTTTTTTTATGGTACAAATTTTAAAGATTTTTTACATCACCCAGTCTCAACTATTGAAATTTTTTTCAGTGATTCAAAGTCCTTCGTATTCTTTTGTATTTGAACCAACACCTATATTTGTATAGAATTTGAATTTCAATTGGACTTTTCAAAAGCTTTGATAAAATCTGTTCACTTGTTAAGACATCCTTTATTTTATATATAAACACACGATTTATGGATTTAACACATCATAACCAAGACCAACCTACAATTTTCGGTTAACGAGTTATGTTTTAACCGAATCATTGGTTAATGGTGCGGTTAAGTTAATCCGTTTGGTTAAGTCTGTTAATTCGGCTACTGTTCAATTAATTCGGTTATTTGAATACCCACTAAGTAAAAAGTAGAGTAAATTACAAAAATCGTCCTTTATGTATGTCACTTATTGCAAACTGTGTCCTTTGTCTTCAATGATTACAGAAAACGTACTCGATGTTTGCAACCGTAACTATAACGGTCCTAAGGTAGCGAAATTCCTTGTCGGGTAAGTTCCGACCCGCACGAAAGGCGTTACAAGTTGTGTCTTTTAACCCTAACTCAGTTAATTTTTGTTGTTAAATCTGACCAAATGGACCCCACATGAGGGTATTTTTGTGGTTAAATCTAACCAAATGGATCCCACACGAGAGTAAAATGACCAAAATACCCTCATGTGGGGTCCATTTGGTCAGATTTAACCACAAGAAATTAACTGAGTTGGGTTAAAGGACATAACTTGCAAGGGTTTGCAAACATCGAGTACGTTTTCTGTAATTATTGAAGACAAAGGACACAGTTTGCAATAAGTGACATACATAAATGACGATTTTTGTAATTTACTCTAAAAAATATGAGTGAAAATACTTGTGAGTGAATGTATGTATACCTTATCCTCGAGTATTTATATTGGGTAAACTAGGGTCTCTTGTCACTATCGTGTGGGGAGGGCTTAGAAAAAGATATTGTTTTCGTGACAATGACATCCTCATTCATATTGGTGGAGATGTAACTGAATTCGGGGTGTACTCAACCCAAGTCCACTGGATGTAACACCTCGAATATTTTGCGTCCAATAATGTATTGACACGTGTCTTAGGTTTACACATGGTACTAAATACTAAATAAAGGACTAAAGTTGACAAACATTGAAAGTTTGAAAGTATGTAAATTCGAGGGTTAAAAATGTCAACAAGGGATAAATATACTGTACAGTAACCCTAAATGATGCTCGTACCTTCAAACGAATGAATCATGGATCGTACGGAACGAATTGTGGAAGAAAGTGAGGAATTACAAACTACAGGGGCCAAATGTGTCAACATGTTTAAGTTATACCTCTGAGTGACTTTGGGCATACCCGAGGCTTTGTAATGGTAAATTATACTCACTAGAATGCGCGATATAAATTTCGCGAAGTTCCGTTTTAAAACGAGAAAGTTATGATCAAAATCGTATGCGAGGGGTTAAAAGCGTTAAACATTGAAAGTTATGACTTTTCGGGTGATAATAAATTAACCAAGGGTTAATAAGTTGGGTAAAAGTTCCGAGGCCCTTATTCGTAAATAAACGAGGCCCAAAACGCAAAGTTACCCCTTCAAAACCGAAAGGCCAGTGCAATAATTACAAAAGATTTGAAAATCTTGAAAATCAAGTCTCAGGCGGGCCGCGTTAAAGAACCAAGCGATCTTACGCGGGCCGCATGGACAGTGGAAGACATGGGCTTGTCAGAAGGATTCTGGCGACCCGCGTAAAGGTTAAGTGATCCTTAACGCGGGCCGCGTCAGCCCCCCAAATGCAGAAAGGTCGGACAGGAGCACTGTTTGGTGTTTTAACCGACTTTCTGAGCAATAATGAGAGCATGGACGCCCCCTAAACGTCCCCTAGCACTCAGGGACACATGTTGATGATCCAAGAACACTTGTAGCACTTGTTGTCAATGATCTAAGGGCCTATGATTGCTATAAAAGGCCACATTGTTGCAACAAGTTCTTCACACCTCCAATCTGCCTTCTTGATCACTTCTGGAGCTCAAGTGCCTTCTTTGCTCATCCCTGATCGTGCATAGGACTCTTGTAAGTATGCTCCACCCTTTGTGGTTTAGTTTTTGCATAGTTATAGCTTAAAAGTCAATTCGTCGTAATTAACAATTGACTTAATGGTTAATCACAAATGGTCCAGTGATTAATCGAAACAAAGGTAGTTATATGTTGGTAATTATGTGGGCATTAAACCCCTAAAAGGGCACCCTCTGATTCCCACTCTAACTAGTCCGAATGTCGAGTCAAACTTGCTTAGAAAAAGTCAACAGAATGCTAAATTGCGATTTTGTGCATAATCAGTATTGTAGATGGCGCGTAACCTGTTTTAACACTCATACAACATGATAATAAGTATATTAACTAGTCTAAGCTTGTTTGATTCGACCGTTTACTGTTTTGACCCGGTTCGGAACCGAAAGTCGCAAAACTTTGACTTCAGTTCTGACCCGTTATGGTATGATTTAGATATGCCTTAGGACTCTCTTAGGACCAGGTTACATGATGGTATAACCCTCTGTGACCGGTTCGTTGTTTGTCCGAGTCTTTAGCACATTTCCGTTAAAAGCTTAAAAGTTGACCATAACGCCCTTTTTACTTTAAAACGAGAATTTTGGACATGTGAAAGGACAATAACCTTAGTTACTGATTTCTAAGCATGTCCCTAAAATTTCGTGTCAATCCGAGGTCTAGAATAGGAGTTATGCTAAATAGCGCAATTACGGAAACTTTAGTAACTAAATGGCGCAATTAGCATAAAGCCTATCTAAACCCAATTTTCGACACCAAATCTTTTACACACTAATGTAAAATAATATTTTGGGATTTTTAAAGATTTTTAATAATTTTTAACCTGCTCATAACCTGCGGTTATGGCATCGGTTCGGTAAATACCGAATATACCCTTTTCGGACATAACTTGAGTTCTACATGGTCTTTTGACCCGATTCCAGTTGCTACTGATTTTAAATAGTAAATAAAGTATTTTGAACTTTATAAACTGTTCGGAAAACTCAGATTTCCTGTAGAACTCGGAAACCTCTTTTATAATCTTTAAAATGACCCAAAATGCCCCTACGGGGCGTATATTGGAATTAAACGCATTACGGGCATTATGGAAGGTATCCTACTGATACCACAACCTCTTTAAAGCATATTAACTTAGGAAACCCGTGTAGGACTCTTACGGTTACCCGTTACGCCTTTTGCGCGCACGGTTCGGTTTATGTAACTAGTTTACATAAACTAGCCGAAACGGGTCAAACCTTATCGTTTTCACTTCAAAATCCAGAATGTGTTTATATGACCCATATAAAACAAGTCTTCAAACTTGTTGGGTCCAAATCACATTCCATTCCCGGTTTTCGCCTTTCACGCGATTAAACCGTATCTATCCTTTGAAACTGACCGGTCTAAGCTAAGGCTAAATTAAAGATCCGTTAGGATTCTAATAGGTTGTTATAAACCTTCGTTCTAGAATAGGAGACCAGTAAAAGATACTTGCATTTGTTTGATTGAGGTTATTACTTGCTCAGGTAAATACTTTTAACTTATTTTCCGTTATACGGGCTTGGGTTACAGTATTTAAAATACCGTTTGGTCGGGCAATTGACTCCAACTCATTAGTAGTTGGGTATTATCAATTTGACCCGTTTAAGAATTTGTTTTGTTGGCTTTACGCCTTTGGGAGCTTAATGACCATGTCCCGGATATCCTTGGCATCATTTTACGAAATGGCCACGACCCCGACACGCAGGTGTAGGCGTACACCCGACAATGTGTCTATATTTATAAAGGTATAACCGTTGGTTTTCCCGCCACGGCTTTATGCTATGTGGCGTGTCTATTAACCTTAAACCCGGCACGACCCGGGCGACCGAACGCATAGTGAACATGTAATTCTTTTACAAGATTTAATTTATAAATTATCCCAAGTTATAAAGAGTTTGTGCCTTGTGCATTCAAATCAATTTTATTAAACCTTTTTCAAAAGTGTCGGTTGAATGTATTTACCAGTGTAAACTGACGTACTTTCCCCAAAAGATTAAATGCAGGATCTACACGTAATAGGCTGACCACTCCTTAGCATCGTTAGAGTCTCGCCAGCTTGGGATGCCATTATCTGTTGAACCATTATTTTCTATTTTATTTTGATCCCCTGTGGATTCATTTCAACTACTTGTGATACTTGGATATTACATTTGATGGTTGAAATATAATCTATCTTTATGCTTCCGCTGTGCATTTAAATATTGTGTGGTTTGAATATATTGCTGCCAACTACGTCACGGTAATCCCCCACCGAGCCCACCGGTGATACACGTGGAAATCGGGGTGTGACACTGGATAGGGAGGTGAATTCAGGTTATACCTCTTCATTTTCCAAATATTTAAATTAATATTTAGAATCATTTGTATAAATAACATCACACAATAATCTTACGCCTAACCTTAACTTTGGTATCACACTTGATCCTTTTTAAACTCGTGTTTGATTTAAGTTGATTGGAGTACGACACTATAGAACATATGTCAAAAACTGGTGATCGTCTAAATCAGTCATCCAGTTTAGTTTGGTTTCGTGGTATGCCTTATAAAAGGGTTTTGATTGCTCAACTTATAGCTTTTCAAACCATATTGCTTGGTTCAACCATGAAAAACAGGATGTGACCGTAAAAAAGTACGCTCTATATCTTTCAATTTACGGGTTTAGGCCTAATATGTTTCGAATTGAACTTGGGTCATAAAATGTTGTTTGTGAATCAAATAAAAAACATATATTTCACGAACTCTCCAAATGGAAATTACATCGAAATAAAAGGTAGACGGTCAGCAAAGTTACACTGCTACCCTTTTAAATAGCAAAACCAAGTCTTTTAAAAAACTACATTCACTGATTTCGGGGTTATAACCCTTTGAACTTGACTAAGTAGTTCCAAATTACAAAACTTGCAACTTTGTTTTAAAGTTCGGTTTTCAAGTTCTATGCTTCTAACATACACAGATTTATTGTTCCGACAAATAGGGTCTCACACATGCCTTTCCTTGTCGGGCGGATGTGCAGTGACGAATTCAATAATTCTTTCCACCAGGTTTTTTTTGATAGATTTTCACTAATTCTCGCTATTTTTTTTCAAATCATACAAGGTTTCACTATTGTTTCCTTTATTTTAAAAACCGAAGGGGTTCTCGGGAACCCCAAAACACCCCTGGATCCGCCCTGTAGATGTGTCAAATCATGTTGATCCAGCGGACAATATTACACGATGGCACTTTGTTCTCATACAAACAAGTTACCATATAAGTGTCATACGAGTGCATTCAATTTGTATCTAGATAATTTATTTTACTTATAATCTCCTCCATGTATTTGTCTTCCATAGGACCAGAAGGAACCTGTTTTGCGTTAAGACACAACATATAACAACATCGTTAATAAAATATATATTTATAGGGTCACGTAGTGAAAAACTATGTGCTAATTAGATGCTTAATGTTTAAACATAATATTAACTGTAACTGTAATTTTTATTTGGAACAAATAATAAACTTTACAAACATTTAAAAAAAATACATAAGTATTAGCCTATAGGGTGTGGTCATGATCTTTATAACTACAATTACCCTCCACGTCAGCGTCATGTCACTCATCTCTAATCCACCATCTAAAACCACTACCCTAAGGGTGTGGTCATGACCCAAACCACTATCCCCTTATTTATTTTAATTTATTTTTGTCTAAAGAAGGAGGAAATGAAATCTTGAAAAATGGAAACCAGGACCATGGTTGTCATGGTTTAATCCATGGGAACCATGGCGGATCAGACAAGGGGTTGGTGTATCCTTCTATTCATGTTCCTACATATGACGAATCATATCCCAACCATAACCTTCATACCCTTTAGGCCATCCGTAGTCATAAAGCCCTTTGTGGGGCGTTATACGACACGTGTCGTGCCACGTCACACAGGGGCTTTATGGGGCGTTATATCACTAGAGCCCGTAGTCATAAAGCCCATACCCATTAATACCTAATTATTAATTTTCGTTTTTATTAATTAATTATAAAAACAATAACCTTTTTTTGATTGGTCCATGGTTTGAAAGCTCCCTCCATACCGGCGCCATGCATATAGCGCCACCCCCATTTTTTTGTCTCATAAAGCCCCTCGTAGTGGTGTTTGGGGCTTTATAGGGGCTTTATGTGAGCATATAACGCCCCACTACACATACTCTTAGCCTTATTATTTATATAAATTTGGTATTAATACGAGAAACCATAAATTTATGCGTGAGACACCATTTGTAATGTTGCGTCACATATCATATCTCAAACATCAAGTACAAGAACTAAAAAGTAAAGTCTATGATTGCAAACTGGTTTACGTTCACTTTAAAGTTAAAACTTTAAAACTAGTGGTGAGCGTTAGTTGAGTCGGTTAAGGTATTGTCTTAATGGTGAGTGTTAGTTGAGTCGGTTAAGGTATTGTCTTAAATCATCATTATCATACTCAGTAAATTTTATCAACAGCAAAGCTAAAATAGAATCTGAGTAGAGTAGGATATAAACAATCTCACCTATACCTTGTAGGAATAGAGAATCTGTTTTCAGTGAGACCATCGACTCGATTGTAGTTTTGCATCAAACCTTAGATATAAGGCACACAACACTTAACGATCGAGACAAAGGCTGATTGATGCATGTACGCCTTTGTCTTTCAGCTACCAACGCCACCACATGATGCATGATAAACCGTGCGCTGCATTTAACATTATTTTCACAATATTAGTAAAATAATATTAAAATTAGTGCAATTTTACTTTTGTACCCTGCATGTCCACACATATATACATTATATAGTGGTAACGTTTTCTTCTTTCTATAAATATATTCATAATTAAGTGTCGTATAATCTTTTGTTACAGGTTTCGATTTATAATTCTGGTAGGAAATACAAAATAAAACGATAATTTTGCTAGGAAATACAAAAGAAAACGATATTTTTCAAATAAGGTCAAAACTGTAATTTTTCAGGACTAATGAGCGAGTGTTAGGCGGCACCTTGACACGGAAAAAAAATTAAATCGAGTCAACCAATTAAAAAAAATGTTTTCTACTTTTGCTAAAAAAACTAAAACGATTGGGTAAACGTAATTTTTAACTGAGGGCAAAATCATAATTTTAATTCCGGAATAAAATCGTAAATTAAATGTACCAATTGGGGAGTGCCAGGAATCTGCCGGCATGACTGTAATTTTACATTAGGGGCAAAATTGTAGTTTCACCAGGAAAACAAACAAAAATGATGGAGAAAATGTAAATATAAGTTTAGGGAAAAATCGTAACTTGACTGTAAGAAAAAAAAACTAATGGCAAAACTATAAATTTATACGGGGCAAAATCGTAATTTCGAACTGAGGGCAAAACTGGATTTTTAGCTGTGACCAAAAGCGTTAATTTATTTTTAAGTGGGGGTAAAAACATAACTTTAAACTGATGGCAAAATCGTAATTATAAGTGAAAAAAGCTATTGGCAAAACTGTAAATTGAAACGGGACAAAGTTGTAATTTTTAACCGGGGGCAAAATTGAAATTTTTAGTTGGGAGTAAAAGCGTAAATTTATTTTTAACTGGGGGTAAAAATATAATTTTGAACTGATGACAAAATAGTAAATTTAAAAAAAGATAAAATGATAAATTTGTTGGGCCAATAGATGAGTGCGAGACTGCCTGGCACTATTTCCCATACCACCCATTTAGCCCTATTGAAGGCAAACACTATTTCCGCTCTTTGGTTTTGTAGATACTGAATGAATGAATGAATGAATTTGTAAATAATAAGAAAAATGACGAAAGTGGTATTGAGGAAACCTGGGGTGGATTGTGAGATTAGATTCAAGAGGATGATTGCCCAACACTCTTCTCATTTGTCCCCCCTCTTAGCTACCTACACGTGTCATCTTATAAATGGTCTCCTTTTAAAAAACGACATCGTTCAACGCGGCGTAGCTTTAGTGCGACAACATATTCTAAACGCCTCTTTCTTGGAACTCCGGTTGGTACAAATGTCACGCGGTTTTCTCCCACTTCAAATAAGAAAGACGTTTGTTTCGTAATATAGAAATCGTATATATTGTGTTAAGTGCCGTCTCTGAGAAATCTCAAAATGTTTTGGGCCTGGAGTCACTAAAAATAAATTGGGCCCATATAATTTAAATACAATAATCATATATAAAAAAACTGGAGTCACTAAAAATCAATCGGACCCAAAAATGAAATCAGGTCATATTTGTCTTATAAAATCCTATTATTTTGTCATTTTCCGTAGGGGGCAAAATGATCATTTTTTTTATAAATAAATATCATATTTTATAAGACAAATATGACCTGATTTGCCCCTGAGGAAAATGACAAAATTGCAGGATTTTATAAGACAAGTATGAGCTGATTTCATTTTTGGACCAAAATGGCAATAAAACTGAAACCACAGGGACCCAGATGCAAAAGGTTTGAGTTTTGGACTAAAGTGGCAAAAGTAACCAAACCTCAGGGACCAAAATGGCAGTTTACGCAAAAAACTATAATATGACACTAATTGTTAAAACAATCATCAAAATAAAAGTATTATACCAAAATGATCTAAATTTACCTACTTAAGCGAATCGTGCGGCTCTCCTAGCGTTTCTGGAAGCAAAGCTTTCGATCAAGTCTTCGTAATCCATAGTCTCTAATATGTGGTTCTTTTTTAAAGAACTTGCGTATTGCCCCTTCTTGAGACCTTCTTTTTTTTCCTCTATTTTCCTTCTTTTACGTTTTTGACAACCGGACAAATGTTTGTATTTAGGAGGCATATTTCTGAAAAGAAAAAAAAATATGAAAGTTCAAACTTCAAAGCGATTACTTCTAATCACACTTGAACAATTTACAACCATAAACTAGAACACAAAGCGAATCACACATGAACACATTTACAACCATAAAAAATACCGAACGATCCTAACCCTATTGGTAAATTACGACCCGAATTACACATGAACACAAAGCGATTACAACCCGAATCACACTTGAGCACAAAGCGATTACTTCTAATCACACTTGAACAATTTACAACCATAAACTAGACAATAAATCACTGATTTCGTGGGCCTGTTTTTGACACAAATAGACAATAAATCACTGATTTCGTGGGCCTGTTTTTGACAATAAACAAAATCGTTGCTGCTGAACAAGGAACTAACCTGTAACGCGATTCCGAATCACTGATTTCGTGGACGCTGCGCTGCTGAACAGTGAACCGATTTCAGATTTCTGATTGCTTTGTGTATGCGCTGCCTATTAAACCTCTATCGTCGCTTCGTATTCTATTCCGGTCCCCTGATTCCCGCTCATTACGTATATACGTCAATCACAGATTCAGAGATGAAGGCTGATTATTATAATTAGGTTAATAGTTTAGGCCTAATAAAAAACATATAGTATATAGGATATTTTTTAAAAACTTTGGGCCCTCAAAGTCTTTGGGCATAGGTCCATTGCCCTACTTGCCCACACTTATAACCGGGCCTGATTGTGTTTATAATATAGAATCGTATGTTGTGTTTATTTAACAAGGAACATTTTAAACTATAAAGAAATTAGTTTGTTGGAAATTATATATATAGGAAAATGTCACAAAATAGTAACAAAGTTTGAAAACTATTCTAATTAGGTCACTCGTATCGTTTTTGTCCCAATTAAATAATGTAACAGTCAAATCGAGACATGTCCTTTTTTCCATGTGTCAAGAAAAAAATGGAGCATAAGATGCTATGGTCGGATTATTTTAATATATGAAATTATATTTATTAAAAGAGTAAACTGCCATTTTGGTCCCTGTGATTTGGGCAGTTTTGCCATTTTATTCCAAATCTCAAACTTTTTAAATCTGGGTCCCTGTGGTTTCACTTTTATTGTCATTTTAGTTCAAAATTCAAAAACTCTTTTTTTTACTGTTGCAACCTGCCTATTTTGTCCTTTTGTGCAGGGGTATTTTTGTCCAACTGCTTTTCATTTCACCGGTGCAACAAACCATCAAGCAGTTGGACAAAAATACCCCTGCACAAAAGGACAAAATAGACATGTTTCAACGGTCAAAAAGGGGAGTTTTTGAATTTTGGACTAAAATGGCAATAAACGTGAAACCACAGGGACCCAGATTTAAAAAGTTTGAGATTTGGACTAAAATGGCAAAACTGCCCAAACCACAGGGACCAAAATGGCAGTTTACTCTTATTAAAAATAAAAACACTTTAATTACATTAAAGATTAAAAAACAAGTTATAATCCATGTCTTCACTCGATGTTAGTATCAAATAAAAGGGAAAAAAGAAAAAAAAATCCACATCACCATGGTTACCTATGAAATGGATGAAAAACCCCTTAATTTTAATGAAAATGAATATTGAATGACATGATTGGAACACTAACACTAAAATTGACGAAATGGAAGAACAAGTAAGTGAAAAACTAACACATGAACTAAACAACGAAAAAGGTGAGTCCGACAACGTTAAAATCAAGAAGAGTCTAATTTTCAAAAAAAAAAAATAATAATCTCTTAACACCTTCTTTCGAAAATCATTGTTCAGTACCTACTCATGCTAAGTTTTTAAAAGGGTTAAACACTAACACTAAAATTGACGAAATGGTAAGCATTAAGTTAACAAATGATCAAACTACGCTAATAAAAGATGATCCATTTGAAATTAACATTACACGGTTCCTTGTTTCTTTCAAAATTCCTTTATTAGTAACATTACCATTGATAAAGATCTTTGTGTTAATATAATGCCAAACTACATTTTCGAAAAATTAAGTATTGGTAATTTTTCTCCACTTCAATTACCAATTTTTCTATCTAATCGGAAAACAATAAAATCAATGGGAGTAGTTGAAGATGTGTTAGTCCAAACAAATCAAATGGTAGTCCCAACCGACTTCGTCATCCTTGATGACGCTCCACTAGTGTTGGGACGACATTTTGTAAAAACCCACGAATCTTTGAAAAATCGGAAGCAAAACAATCTACCCATTCAATTAGGGGCATTCAAAAGAAGTGTCGATCTTGAGCGTTCAATGAAATATCCAATCGGCAATGATGACCCCCTAATTGAAGATGAAGATGAACCACCCGATACAAAAGAAGAAATCGACCACTTTGTTGAAGAAGAGGTCACCCTTGAACAGACCTTTTTGGTTCTTGACTAAAATGAGCAACCAAATAAGGAGTCTCCTAAAGACCCACCACTTGAGCTCTAAGAACTTCCAAAAGGTTTGGAATATGTTTTTTCTCGAAAAAGATGGTAAGTTACCTGTAGTTATTTCATCAAAATTAACTAGTGTAGAAAAAGAAAGATTAATCACACTTTTGAAAAAACACAAAAACGCGATCGCTTGGAAGCTAGTAGATATCAAAGGAATAAGCCCTTCCTTGTGCACGCATAAAATTTTAATGAATGGTGACTATAAATCGGTAATACAACCACAACGTAGAGTAAATCCAAACGTCCAAGAAGTGGTGAAAAATGAATTCATCAAATTACTTGACGCCGGACTTATCTAAACGATTTCCGATAGTCCTTGGGTAAGTCCCGTCCAAGTAGTTCCTAAAAAAGGAGGTATGACAGTGGTCACTAACGAAAAAAATGAATTAATACCAACGAGAACCGTCACTGGATGGAGAGTGTGTATAGATTATCATCGATTATATGAGGCAACAAGGAAAGACCACTTTCCTTTACCTTTTATTGATCAAATGTTAGAAAGATTATCCGGTCACAAATTTTATTGTTTCTTATATGGTTTTTCAGGTTACTTTCAAATACCGATAACACCCGAAGACTAAGAAAAGACAACATTCACATGTCCCTACGGAACTTTTGCTTATCGACGCATGCCTTTTGGTCTATGTAATGCCCCCGCAACGTTTCAACGTTGCATGGTGGCCATCTTCCATGATATGATAGAAAAGACTATGGAAGTCTTCACGGACGATTTTTCTATCTTTGGAGATTCATATGACCAATGCCTCGATAACCTTGAATGAATGCAATCCCGATGTGAGGAAACTAACCTCGCCCTTAATTGGGAAAAATGTCATTTCATGGTAACGGAGGGAATAGTACTCGGTCATAAAATCTCAAGCGAAGGAATGGAGGTTGATCGGGCTAAAATAGACACTATTTCTCGATTACCACCCCCATCCTCCGTTAGAGCCATCAGAAGTTTCCTAGGGCATGCCAGATTCTATAGACGATTTATCAAAGACTTTTCTAAAATCTCAAGACCTTTAACAAAATTACTTGAAAAAGATGCTGTTACACCCCGACCACGTAAAACAACAAATCGTGGCGGAAACGTCGCGGAGTGTTGTAACAGAATTATTGTTTCACAACCATGGATACAAAAAATTTCGTTTTATTGATCCATTAAATAATTTACGTTGTCTTAACATAAAACAAACAAGTTACATAACGACTATCACTGTTATTATGTCACTAAGGCCTCGTCCAGATCCTATGTGACTCATGCATCCTAGTAATCAACATCAAGCAACATCACCTGAAACATATGTAAAAACAAAGTCATCAAAGAAATGCTGGCGAGTACATGGGTTTTATAAGAGTGTTGGAAACATGGCTCGTTTATATGTTGCAGTACTTTATTGGACTACAAGAGTCAAATACAAACCTCGTTTTGAAAAGTGTATTGCAACATAATTAACCAACTCAAATCAAGTTGGTTATAGTTTATAAAAATTCGTAGCCATGATTCTTAACCCCAAAAACATTTGATTTAGTAAACCAACTCGTAAAACATCTCGTAAAAACTCGTTAATAAAACTCGTATGGTTTATATCTTTTAGAAAAACATCGTTGTGTGACATTGTTTCAAAATCGTTTACCTAAGTGAACTAAATAACGCCACGGTATGTAATATGATGAAAACACTTGTATATAGGAAGTACCAGCGGCGTATCCACCATGCTTTCACCACATTACACCCGTCCCGTTATCTAAACACTAACCAAAAACCAATCGTTTATTCAACTCGTTTAACTTGTTCAAATCGTTAACTCGTTTAAATCGTTTAACTCGTGTAAGTCGTTTAAATCATCCTCGTTTTAATTGTGAAAACTATTTATGGTCGTCTCGCTAATAACATTCAAACCTTCGTGACTCGACTATCTCGTTTCTTGCTTCTCGCATCAACAAACCACCAAAGGGTAAGTTAACTATCATCAGATTCAGTCGTTGCCCACAACCCCCACACATAACCATGGGTACAGTCGATAACGGGATTTATCAGATCCTATGGTACCATAACCTAATACTGGTCGGTTCGGCCAAAATTAATGAATGTCATTCGTTATGTAACTACAACCAACAAGTTCGTTCACATTATTGAAATCGTTATTAGTTTAGTATAAACCATTTTAATCGTCTTTGAAATCATCGTTTAAACCTTGAAATCATTTTGTACATATGAATCACCCCAAAACAATTGAAAACAGTAAAATAGGGGAACTATGTACTCACATGAGGTGCAAAGTATCCTCAATCAATAGAACTTCAACAAACTCAAGTAAACAAGAGAAATCAAGCAGCACCTAGTAATCGAATCACTAGTCAAACAATAGACGCCTAAATCGGAAGATCGGACAGAATGAGGTCTTGTAAACCAAATGAGTGTTGGAACTCATGTGATATGGTTTAACAAAGCCTACATCCTAAATCGGAACCTAACCTAAGTGCTTTTGACCCATTGCGACCTATTAAGGTAGCTTGCACTACTTTAGCGCGTCGTGTGCGCAAATGCGCGTTCGAGACGTCTAACTAGTCCTATGACAAGTATTATATGCCTAAACATGTTTAAATATGTTGCATAATCAGTTACGCGACAAAAGTTTATGTTACATATGCTTATTTACCAATTATGCATGAAAAGGGCATTTTGGTGATTTACCAAAGGCATATAAACTACCTATCATACAACTAATTAAACCTAAGTGACCATAAGGTATAACCTCGGAAGGTTATTCCCTATGCGACTATGGTCACTAAGCATGTTTGGTCGCATCCTAATGATTGACCAAACGGGTCGTGTTCGAAAGTCTAAGCGGGTGTTTAGTCCGCTTGACTTACGACTCTACACAAGCACTAATCTAAAAGTGACGAGCTAAACATGCTAAAACATGTTCAGTTAAGTTAGAAAACAAGTTTTGGTATCAAAACAAACGGTTTTGATACCTAAAAGTAGTTTGGTTACAAAATACGCGAGAATACGCATTTTGGCCGAAACTATGACTCGTCACTGAGCCTAGATAACGTGGTAATCAGTAGGTATAGTCACTAGGGAGTATAACCATCGTGATTATGCTCACGTTATGAAGTTCAAACGAACTTCGCATTGACCATAAACCGGTCAATGCAGAAAGTTAAACGCAGTTTGACTTTTAAGCTAAAAACACATAAAAGAACGAAAGAGAACTTACAAAGGGTCCACGCAAGTTTTGATCTGATTTACCCTCAGGTATGAAGTGTATACCCCAACTTAGAGGGCCAAAATCAGATCAAATGTGGCTTTTGCAACAATGAAATGGTGGGTATTTATAGATTTCTTGCAACCATTAAGATCGTTCGTATAAAACCGAGCTTCGATCTCATCCGTACACTTGCACCCATGGTTTTGTAAAACCATGGGCACTTAAAAATGGCCCATAGTTTCATAAAATACAATGTGCAAGTGGAGAAATCAGGTGCAACAGCTGTTAACAGCTGAAAATTTGATTATGTGCAGATATGGGGGAACTTCGCGGCCCGCGTAAGTCCCAGTAGCAGCCTACGCGGCCTGCCTGGGCTGCACAGTTCAGCAACAACTTTCTGATATTACAGTTTCAATCCCTGCATGTGTTTTAAGCTCATTTTGACCCATTTAAGGCCCGTTAAGCCAACTTTAAGGCCCTAAAATGATGCCCTAACATTGTGGACATGAAATATGCTCAAAAATATGCCGGATGTCGGTTTGTTTGGTCGTATGATCGCGATATTCGCTTAATTATGACGAAATGCGCACGAATGCGAAAAACGATCCAAATTACGCGACGAATGGATTTTTCTTATGCCAAACACTAAAATAAGATATTTTAATGCTTACATAAATTTTTGGATGTCCAGATATATTCAGAACGAAAGATATGCGCGAAAATGCAAACTTGTGCACTTTTTGACGCTTTTAGTCCCTATTGATCAATAAAGTTTATTTTAGCATACCGAACCCCTCAAAGCCTATTTCTAAGCTATGTAAAGGATATTTAGGGTATGTTTAACTTATGATCAAGTTCCAGAATGTTCGTTACTATACAATTTGGTATAGTTTCGCAGTTTGACACAAAAAGTCCCAACAATCGAACAAACTTGATTTCAACACACAAAACCATCCAAAACTTATTTCTAAGTTATGTAAAGGTTATTTAAGGTATGTTAAGCCTATGTTACTATTCCGGAGTGTTTGTCGCATTAAACTGATTAGGTTTGCGCATCAGTTTGCGTATAACCTTCCAGAACGCGATTTAAAGCTTGAAATCGGAATCGAATCAAATTAAAAAATCCTCAAACGTAAATACACACATAATAACACCAAAACACATATAATAACACCAAAACACATATAATAACACCAAAGCACATTGTTTTATTGATAATTAACATTGTTTTACATTGTGCATCGATTACAGAACACAGTTGTCACAGATGCGCCATTCATCATTGACAAGGATTGCAACCAAGCATTTTTAACACTAAAAGAAATGCTAGTCAACGCACCTATCATGACAGCACCTAATTGGAAATTACCTTTTGAAATCATGTGTGATGCAAGTGACTTTGCAGTTGGAGCCGTCTTGGGACAAAGAAAAGATAATCATTTTCACCCATTATATTACGCTAGTACAACACTTAACGAGGCACAATAAAATTACACAACAACTGAAAAGGAATTACTAGCTGTAGTATTTACTTTTGATAAATTTCGTTCTTATCTTGTTCTTTCTAAAACGATAGTTTATACAGACCATGCAGCCATTCGTTATCTCTTTAAGAAACAGGATGCCAAACCACGTTTAATCAGATGGATTCTACTCCTCTAAGAATTCGACATTGAAACAAAAGACAAAAGAGGAGCAGAAAACACTGTTGTAGATCATCTATCTCGCTTGGAAGATCCAGCTTTGGAGGCAACTAGGGATGAGCTAATCAATGAAAAATTCCCAACGGAGTCCTTAGAAATGGTGGAATACCGAGAAGAGCCATGGTACGCCGACTACGCCAACTACTTAGCTAGTGGAATAGTCGCAAAAGGATGGTCACATCATCAAAGAAAAAAAAATTCTTTGCTGATGTAAAGCATTATTTTTTGGAAGATCCGTATCTTTTCAAAATGTGTGCCGACCAACTTATCCGCCGATGCGTACATGGTGGTGAAGCAAGAAGAATTCTCCGCCATTGTCATGAAGGTCCATACGGAGGACATCATGGTGCCGCTAGTACCGCACGAAAGGTATTTGATTCAGGATTTTATTGGCCAACCATTTACAAAGACGCCCAAAGTCTTATCAAGACATGTGATGCTTGCCAATGATCTGTTAATTTTTCTTCCAAAAACGAAATGCCACAAAATGGTATTCTTGTTTGTGAAAATTTTGATGTGTGGGGACTTGACTTTATGGGACCTTTCCCACCGTTAAAAGGAAACAAATATATACTTGTGGTTGTAGATTACTTATCACAATGGGCTGAAGCCGAAGCTCTTCCAACAAATGATGGAAGAGTTGTGGTAAGATTCCTGAAGCGATTATTTTCTCGTTTTGGAACTCCAAAAGCATTAATAAGTGATAGGGGTACCCATTTTTGTAATCATCAACTTGAAAAGATTTTAACAAGATATGGGGTCTATCACCGGATCTCAACCGCATATCACCCTCAAACAAATGGACAAGCCGGAGTGACTAATTGAGGTTTAAAAAGAATACTTGAAAGAACCGTAGGGTTAAATAAAAATGAATGGGCCGATAAATTAGACGACGCTTTATGGGCTTTTCGAACTGCATATAAAACAACCATAGGTACTACCCCATATAAGTTTGTCTATGGAAAAAGTTGTCATTTTCCAGTAGAAATAGCACACAAAGCCTACTGGGCAATAAAAACCGTGAACTTAGACATAGAAATTGCTGGTAAAAATCGATTTTGTTAATTAAATGAATTAGACGAATTAAGGAATCACACATATTTTAACTCCGAAATTTATAAGGAAAGAATGAAAAATTTACATGATAAACATATTAAACCTAATGAATTTCGGATAGGAGATCAATTTCTGTTGTTTAATTCACGACTTCGATTATTTCCCGGTAAATTAAAGTCTAGGTGACCGGGACCTTTTTCTATCACCCATATTTTTCCACACTGTGCAATTGAAATTAAATCTCGGAATGGAATTCCATTCAAAGTCAATGGCCAACGGCTAAAGCTTTATCAAGGATTCATTGAGGATGAAGAGGAAGAGATCTCGCTACAAGCGGTCAAGGAATGAACGAAGGTTTATGCATCAACATCATATCTTGTAGGTAATGGACGTCGGGAAAGCTTCGAGAATCGGTAAGATCTCTAAAACCAAGTTTTGGGAAACAGGTCAACCACACGTGAACTAAAAAAAGTTAAGTTTTTACCCGCCCACGGGGCCGTGCCCGCTGGACACGGGGCCGTGGCCGGCTACTGTCGGGGATAAAACCCCTTTTGTCTTCTCATTTTCATTTCAACACGACCTGTTTCCCCGAAAACTCTCTGGTTCCTCCGTGAATCTCTGCAGATTTTCACGTTCTTCCACCGTTCAACATCGTCAAGGTATAATTCTATCATCATAGTTAGTTAGTTTAATGATTTGCATGTAGTTTAACATCAAAAATTTGGGGAAAAAGCTGGGGTTCTTGAACTGAATCAAACCTCAATTTTTTGCTTAGATTTGTTAGTATTAGTATAGTTGCATGTTATAGGAAGTAAACTGACTGAAGTTGTTTGTGGATTTGCCCAATTTTGAACAAAAACCTCAAACCCTTGTTTTCGAACCGAAAAATATGAAATTGAAGGGGTAAACAGTTTGATTTCAAACAAACGACACTTGGGGTTTCATTTTCGGGGAAAACCGTCCCTACTGAACCAAAAATTTTCAAGTTTTCGAAACCGGGTCAAAAAATGAGATTTTTGAGAAACAGACGCCTGAGCGCGGGGTTATGCTTAGCGAGCACGGGGGCGTGGCGAGCAAGATACAGCTGAACACGGGGCGTGGCCACTGGCCACAGGGTCGTGTTCAGCTCGTTGTTTTCAGTTTTCTTCGGAAATTTATTGTTTCGTGCTAATTGTTCTGTGTTTTATTTCAGATGGCAGGAAATTCACAAGCTTCAATCAGAATGAATGGAACTATCAAGCCCGATTTGAAGTTCTCAAGACAAGGCCCGAGGAAAACCCAAGACAAGTATGCCTCGAGACCCTGGAAGCTGTGGGGCAGCTAGATCGTTTCAACAACCTAGTAACGGGTCCACTTAGGGCGGCCCTCTGCACTAGACTCCATTCGGTCCACGAATATACCATGGATTTCTATAGCATGTTCGCGTTCAAAGCTAAGGCAAAGCCGTTTGATGAGCAAGAATTCCGCTGTGCTGGGGAAGTAATTTTAATCCCTATTGCACAGTTTGGGGCAATAATTGGGTTATATTTCGAAGAGAACGCCGGAGACGAAGAAAACACGGGAGGTCTCCGTGAAATGTTGCAAAACATGCGTCAACGGCATGGTCTCAAATCGGGGAAGGACCATATGATCCAAGCCAACCCAAAAGCTCCCAGTTGCGGGACCTTCTCTAACGCCACATACATAGGGTCCTTAGCAACTCACTCAGTCAACGGCGTGACATTTTCCGGTGTTGTCAACCTAAGGGATCTGACGGTCTTATACTGCATCCACAATCGTGTCCCTCTTGATGTCCCACACCTGCTCCTCCGAAACATGCATCTAAACCAACTGACCAATCCCCCGACACATATCTTCTTTTAGGGATGGATCTACCGCCTTTACAAGAATTTTGTTCAAAGAATGCCAAAATCTTTCCGTAAGGGTCCATGGTCAGGCAAAGTGGATCTCGTCATATGCCGCTCAATCGGAATCATCAACGAGGCGGATGACGGAACGATCCGCTTCCAAACCGTTAAGGGGCATGTTTGGAATCCACAAGAGGCTCTCGGTCTTCACGCCGCACCAATCCGTCCTCCTCCTCTGTTTCAGGGCCATGCGGGCTCATCCGCTTCTTAAGGGGGTGGTTTTCCTAACTTTCAAAGCTTACATGATCTTTTGCAGGAAAACCTCTTATGCACCCGCAACACCTACAACATGGCTAGCAACACCTACACCCGGGTCGGAGCAATAGAAAAGAACATCTCCGACATTCAAGATGACATCAGCCACATCCGGGAGCACATGGTGAATGGAGGATGAGACGATGAAGACGAGGACATGGATTGATGAGGAGGTTTTAAAGGTGGTGTGACACGGATGCAGCTTCTACCAGGTTAACCCTTTATCCCACGAACAATTAACTGGCCTGCGTGCCAAAGTTTGAACAATTTACTTTCTCTAACACTTTTACTTTTTAGCATTTTATTTTTCGTTTATGTTTGATGTAGGATGATTAACATTGGTATGTTTAGGATGTTTGTTATTTGTTGTGTGGTGTGGTATCTAAGCAAAATTGGTACCCAGGAAGCTTGGAGGCACTAAGTATTAGTGCTACATAAGCCCGGAAACCAAAACTAGAAGCCAAAAATCTGTTTTCATTTATTGCGGACTGTCACCACGGGGCCGTGCTCAGCCAGCATGCCCCCGTGTCCACCACCCTGTACCTGTTGTTGTTTAAAAACTGCCCGCCACGGGGCCGTGTCCACCAAGCACGCCCCCGTGGCCACCTTCTGTAAGTTGCTGTTACTGGCACTCTGGCCACGGGGCGGTGCTCACCCAGCACGTGGCCGTGTCCAGGTGCCCAGTAACACCAAACCTTGTTTTTCAACACCTTTTTACACATTCAATCAACCTAAAAACTCATTTGTGGGACACATTGAGGACAATGTGTAATTTAAGTGTGGGGGGGGGATGCGAAAACCTTGAATTTTGCAAGTCCTAATAACAAGCCTTACACAAAACTCTATTGGAACCGCTAATCACCCCAATTTTTTTTTTTTCAAAAAACTTTTCATTTTTTTACTTGTCTTGGTTTAATTTGGGAATAACAAGTTCTAAAAAGGTTATATATTTACAAATTTACAACCGATAGCGTCATGATAAAAAGAATCAACATAAGAAAATTTTGAAACAGCATGACAAATCTAGTTACAATTTGATTATATATACTTGATCACATGATAAACCCATTCCCACAATAAGTGAGTTTTGAGCCTTTATTGAGCATATAAGCATACATCTTTAAATTAAATGCTCATTTTTCGTTTCTTGTATGAATAGCCGCTTGGTTTTTACGACTTTAGAACTTGCCACGACGATACATTCTCGGTCCTTACCAACTTAAACCCAAGTAAGTAAATGATAGAGGCATTAGGACTAACCCATTTTTCTTTCAACACCATTATTTTTTTTCATTTTCTTTATCACCTACCCAAAATCCCCCTAGTTAACCCCTTTGAGCCTAAACCTTTGAGCCTAAGTAAATGAAAGTCTAGCAATAAACAAACAAGTTCCTCAAAAAAACTTTGTTTGAAGATGCCTAGTTTGAATAAAAGTCCCAAGAATAAAAAGTTTTACGACGACCGACGCTTTTTACGCTTTTAGCCCTTTTTACTAACCTCTAACCCAAAACCACCTACCTTTAGCCCAAGCCTAACCCTTCCCCAAGTCCTCTTAATATTTACGAAGGTTTATAGTTAAAAAGGAGGAGGATTGATTGCTTGGCAAGCATATGGTAGAAGTAACTTTCATGCCGGTCTCGAGTGTTTCACAAAAATACATCTTCGGCCGAATGTTGAGTGATCTCCCGTGAGGTATGTGAACTTGTATATAAATGGAATTTTAAAGAGGCATGTTATGCCCAAATAAGTATTTCTCTTATGAAACGTTCTAAATAAATCATAACGAATAGGATTGTAAATAGTATAAAAATAAAACTCAATAAAGATCTTGGATTCCCGATACTCAAGACAAGCCCAAAACTTCTCTTCTACCAATTCCATTTGGGTGTGTAAGCCACGTAATAAAGAGTTTTGCTTGAGGACAAGCAAAGATTCAAGTGTGGGGGTATTTGATGTGTGTAAAATGCAACATATAAATTAGATCAAATGAGGAATAAAACTAACTCTTTTTTAGTACTAATGTTGGAAAAAGTGTGCTTTTGTCTTCCTTTTGTATTTTCAGGACCAAACGGGCTTAAACGAACAAAAGGAACAAATATGCGGGAAAAACTAACATAAATACAAAGAAAAGGAATAAACGTGGCATGCCCGACCCCTCGACAGCATCTCAAGAGCAAAAACAAGAAACAGAGGGCTGACCGTGGACCGTGCACACTGGACACGGGGGCGTGGTCAGATGTCTGCAGAAATGGACAAAGTTGTGGAAGCTTCTATGCCCACCATGGGGGCGTGCCCAACTCAGCACGGGGCGTGGTCAACGCTAAGATTCGCAGAATCTTGCAAATCTTGATAGTACAGATACGCTTCTGCACACGGGGCCGTGCCCAGCGAACACAGGGCAGTGTGGAGCCTAATGCAGACAATTGCAATTAATGAAGGAAGAGAAAGGAGATGGCCATGGGGGCGTGTCCAGCGGACACGGGGCCGTGGCCGGGCTTCTGTTCAGGCTATAAATAGGGGTGCTTGGCACACTTCAAAGGCATCCCTTGGCAAACCACCTCTCTCCCACTTTGCCACCACTCCACCTCCACTACAATACCCGCATCCACCACCGTCATCCATCATCCACCTTAGAGTGTGTATAGTAGTCTCGGGATCCAAGATTGATCGTAACAGTTGTTGTCAATCAAAGGCCATGTTTGGCTAAATCTCTTACATCACTTGGTGAAGACAAGCATTTAATGTATTACTTTTTATTTTTAATCTTTTTGCACTTTTTATTTGGTTTTGTATTAATGACTTTAATAACTAGTTTCTTATGTTGAAGGTGAAACTTCTTTATCATTTGTCCGTGGTGTCTTGGCATTACTTTACTGTCTATATAAAGTAAAAGATTTTCACCATTCATATCTCTACGGTCTATATAGAGATATGTTGGCTACCTGGTCAGGGGTTAAGGGAATGGTTTAGTAAGGTTCTTTCCTTGTTCAGTGTATTGATCCTGCAAGGACCTGGGTCACGCTTACTAGGACCTCCATCAATACCCACTGGTATTGGATGGCGGGGGTGCGAATGGCTTGATCCCCTCATATGTAAACTATTATTAATACATTAAACCGGCTACTTGGGATTGTATCCCTGCCGACTCAAACCACTTAGCCGAGGGTAACGTCACCTTCAAAAGAGGGGCCAACCACTTTTCGCATTAATAACTTAATTAATTATCTTACAATATTCCGACCCTTTGGGATTGTATCCTTGCTGACTCAAACCACTGGGTTGAGGGTAATGTCACCTTCAAAAGAGGGGCCTACTACTATAACTAAGATAATCTCTTAAAAAGTGCAAAAGTGCGGAAATCATCAAAGGATACATTAGAGGTGAGTCGGATCCAAGTGATTCATATTGTCTATCTGTTTTTATTTTATTTTTATTTTCAGCATTTTTAGTTTTTAGTTTTTATGTTCAAAAATATTTTCTCAAAAATTTTAGTTTGATTAGACGTTGAGGATAAACCGGTACTAAAAGCTCTTATGTCCTTGGACGACCTCGGTATCTTACCAACGCTATACTATGCTCACGATGGGTGCACTTGCCCAAGTGTGTGTTTAGTGTTAGTAGAATATCGTGTATTATAAATTTAAAACTTGACTAATGCGTAAAATGCGCTTAAAATATCAATAAAATCATAACACACCTAACGCACACCACCAACCGTACCCTTACGTGAGCCCGCGCAAGGGAGTTAGTTGTTAGTTTTAACCTTTCTCCGGTGCATGATTATTGAAGACTGTTTTCTTCTATTTCCTTGTTTAGAACCGCTACGCAGCCGCGCAGGGTCTTTGTCTACAAGGTTTTGGGATAAGATTGTGGTATGGTCCTATGCGCATGCACAAGGTTTTTGGGACTATACCCCTTCAAGTCCCCCAGTCCAGTGTTGCTTCTATGCTAGTAGGTGGAGCACTGGACTTTGTTGAAAATAGAATGTGTGCTTTATTTTGAGAAGTGATAAGCTTTTTGGCGCGAAATATGAGGAATCTTCTTGTGGAAGATATTGTGCTCATGATTTCAAATTTTGAAAATTTCGCCTTGTGGCAGAGAAAAGGACTGTGTTGACTATTGACGTGTGACGGTTTTGGTGACAGGCTGTCACTTGCCAGTCATTTATTAAATACGTGTCGTCAATCATGGTCTGTACGCGCACGTGAGGTTGTTTGTTGTTCCCCACTCGCCCCTGATGCTTCGATAACCGTGTTTTCCTGAAAAAAGGGGCTATTTCGTTTTTCTAGGGCATTGATGGCGGTGAGTATATAAACCCTTTTAGTGCCTTCTTTTCATTGTTTGCTCTTTGAATTCCACTCGTCTTCCCCAATACTTCTTTGAAGAAACCTGCAAATCCTTCCCCTTATATCTACCGGAGTACGTCACGAGGATTCTTCAAAAGAAATGTCTGTCGGTCTTCCACCATTGAAGTGGTCAAAAGAAGTGTTTGACGACCTAGTTCAAAACTTTAAATTTCCTGATAGTTGGGGTGTCCGATACCCAGATGACGGTCAAACGGCTGCCGATGCTCCGACCGGTTATATCACTTTATTCTGGGATTATTTTACTGAAGGCAACTTCTGATTACCGGTGACAAAGTTCTTTCTTGATATCCTTGCATATTACAAGTTTTAAATTTCTCAATTACACCCCATCAGAATGGTTCGGATTCGTCACTTCGAATTTCTTTGTCAATCAATGTATATTGAGTCGACGGTCTACCGTTTCCGGGTGTTTTATCAACTCCATTGCTCTCAGGGATTTTATTCCTTTGCCTAACGTTCGTTGGCAAAGAAAATCTTGCTGCACCCCCCAAAATCCTTTCACGAGTGGACGCCGAAATTTTTCTTCATCAAAGTCGGTGTGATTCCGATGAAAATGACTTTTAGGGGTACAGAAGACATTGTGGTAGAGAACATACAGACTCCTCATTCGGAGATTTGGTACCAGAATCTGAAAGATGTTCCGTCGATTGAACTTCCGGAGAGGGCCCAAGTTGCTGCTGGCATGAGTCTTCACTAGAAGATGGACCGTGAAGACAAGCCGGTATACATGGAAGATGATAAAAGTAAGATTTGGAATTTTCTTACCTTTTTGTTTCTTGTTTGTAAATATCATGAATTTGTTGTTGTTTCTCCTCCTGTAGTTGTTTCTTTGTATGTTGTTGCATACAAGAGGGATAACGGGAAGATGACCACCATCCCAAAGCGTGCTGATGAAGAGCACTGGTATCTACGGATAGTAAAGAAATTTTCCCTTCCAAGGGATGAAGATCGGGCCGCGCAACCTCCAACTGGTGCCGGTAAGTTCACTTTAAATTTTTTATTAATATTGCAATATTACTTTTTGCTGTCTTTGCGCGTGGGGTAATATTGCAATACTTCCTTTTAAATAGGCGAGTTGACTAACCTGGGCATAGGCCCTGAGAAGAAAAAACGTGCTCCGGCTGTTTCTATTGCGCCGAAGAAAATTGACGCGCCGAAGGCACAATCTTCAAAGGCAAAGAATGTTAGGGAAGAGAAGAAAGGTATGTGCCGCCTCTTTGATTCCTAGTGTGATTATATAGTGGTTTCTGATACGTTCGAAGGACTTGCGCCTGTAGCTTTATGAAAACCCAAGGCGGAGCCTCGGGACCCCGCGGGCATCCCCACATCAAACCAGGATGATCCCATTGATTTAGAATAAAGTCCAGAGCCTTTACTTAGAACGAAAGCAATGAAGCGGAAACAAACTGAAGTTGAAGCCGTGGGGCAGCTTGTTAAGAAGGTGTCGAGAACGAAAAATTGGCAAAAGAGGCAATCTGGATGCCTTTATTACAAAACCTCCCCCAGGTGAGTACCTTCTTTAGCTGTTGTTTCCTCGTACTATATGTTAATATATCCTGTATTCTTGCAGAAAAGCCAATTCCTTCTGCTCGTGTGGGACCATCATCTGTTTTTAATGATGATCTCCTGCCTTTGCCATCTCGCGCATCTATTAGGGAGCAGTTAGAATGTAACAAAGCTGCTGAAACGGAGGTGGAGAAGGTTGTTGAGGTGGAGAATCCTGAAGTTGAGAAACCTGTTGAGGTTGAGCTGGAAGCAGAGAAGGGTGTGGAGATGGAGGCTATAGATGTTAATGTTACTCAGCCTAAGTCTCCTGAAGTTGTGGCGCGTGAGCCAAAGAAAGGGAAATCCGTTCATTGTCACACCCCGATTTCCACGTGTCTCACCGGTGGGCCCGGTGGGGAATTATCGTGACGTAGTTGGCAACAATATAGTTAAACCACACAATATATGAATGCACAGCGGAAGCATAAAGATAATTATATTTCAACCATTGCTTGCAATATCAATGTATTACGAATAGTCGAAAATGTATCCACAGGGGATCAAATAAAATATAAGTATTGTTCAACAGACGTAGGCATCTTAAGCTTGCGAGACTCTTTATGATGCTAAGGAGAATATCCAGCCAATTACGCTTAGTACCCGCATTTAATCTTTTTGGGAAAATACGTCAGTTTACACTGGTAAATACATTCAACCAACACTTTTGTAAAATGTTTATTAAAATTGATTTGAATGCACAAGGCACAAACTCTTTTATAACTTGGGAGAATTATTTAAATTTATAATCTTGTGAACGGGTTACATGTTCCTTATGCGTTCAGTAGCCCGGATCTTGTCCGGGTTAAAGATCAATAGACACACCACATTAACTATTTATGCACTGACGAGTGTACGCCTACACTCCGCGCTTAGGTCGTGGCCATTTTGTAAAATGCTGCCAGGGATATCCGGGACATGGTCATTAACCCCCTAAAGGCTTTAAGTAACAAGACTGTTTAAACGAGCTGATCAAATTTATTCAATTACCCACTCAACGGTGGAGAATTTGATGCCCGATCAAGCGGTATGCTATATACCGTAACCCAAGCCCGTATAACGGAAAATAAGTTAAAAGTATTTACCTTTGCAACTATAAATCCTTAATCGAATAAATTGCAAATAGCTTTTACTGGTCTCCTATTCTGGAACGAAGGTTTAAAATAACCTATTGGAATCCTAACGGGTCTTTAATTTAGCCGTAGCTTAGACCGGTCAGTTTCAAAGGATAGTTACCGTTTAATCGCGTGAAAGGCGAAAACCGGGAATGGAATGTGATTTGGACCCAAGAAGTTTGAAGACTTGTTTTATATGGGTATAATAACCACACTCTGGATTTTGGGGTCAAAACAATATGGTTTGACCCGTTTCGGCTAGTTTATGTAAACTAGTTACATAAGCCGAACCGTGCGCGCAAATGGCGCAACGGGTAACCGTAAGAGTTCTACACTGATTTCTTAAGTCAATATGCTTTAAAGAGGTTGTGGTATCCGTAGGATACCTTCCATAATGCCTGTAACGAGTTTAAATCCATTTTATGCCCCGTATGGGTATTTCGGTCTTTTTAAAGATTAATAAAGAGGTTTCTGAGTTCTATAGGAAATCTGAGTTTCCCGAACAGTTTATAAAGTCCAAAATACTTTATTTATTATTTAAAATCAGTAGCAACTGGAATCGGGTCAAAAGACCTTGTAGAACTCAAGTTATGTCTGAAATGGGTATATTCGGTATTTACCGAACCGTTGCCATAACCGCAGGTTATGAGCAGGTTAAAAATAATTAAAAATCTTTAAAAATCCCAAAATATTATCTTACATTAGTGTGCAAAAGGTTTGATGTTGAAATCTGGGTTTAGATAGGCGTTATGCTAATTGCGCTATTTAATTACTAAAGTTTCCGTAATTTCCGCTATTTAGCATAACTCCTATTCTGGACCTCGGATTGACGTGAAATTTTAGGGACATGCTTAGAAATCATTAACTAAGGTTATGGTCCCTTCACATGTCCGAAATTATCGTTTTAAATTAAAAAGGGCGTTACGGTCAACTTTTAAGCATTTAACGGAAAGGTGTAAAAGACTCGGACAAACAATGAACCGGTCACAGAGGGTTATACCATCATGTAACCTGGTCCTAAGAGAGTCCTAAGGCATATCTAAATCATACTTTAGCGGGCCAGAACTGAAGTCAAAGCAAAAGTCAAAGTTTTGCGACTTTCGGCTCCGAACCGGGTCAAAACAGTAAATGGTCGGATCAAACAAGCTTAGACTAGTTAATATACTTATTATCATGTTTTATGAGTGTTTAACCAGATTACACACCATCTACATTACTGGTTATGCATGAAATCGCAAAATAGCATTTTTGTTGACTTTTTCTAAGCACGTTTGACTCGACATTCGGACCAGTTAGAGTGGAAATCAGAGGGTGCCCTTTTAGGGGTTTAAAGCCCACATGATTACCAACATATAACTACCTTTGATTCGACAAACCACTGGACCATTTGTGATTTATCGTAAAGTCAATCGTTAATTACGACGGATTGACTTTTAAGCTAAACTATCCAAAAACTAAGCCATAAAAGGGTAGGCATACTTACAGAAGCTTGGTACACGACTAGTGATGTTAGAAGAATGCTTGAGAGCTCCAGAGATGAACTAGAAGGCAGGTTTGAGGTGTGTTTCACATTGGTGCAATGCCTTGCCTTTTATAGTGAATTATGGTGCACAAGATCATTACAACTCACTCTAGGATTGCTCATGGATGATTAGCAGGTGTCCCTGGGTGCTAGGGGACATGTAGAGGGTGCCCATGCTTCAAGTAATGCATCAATGATCGTTCACAAGCTCAAACATTGAATCTGTCCAAGTTTACTGCATCTTGGACTCCCACGCGGCCCGCATTAGAATTCAGGCAACATGGACGCGGGCCGCCTGAATCCTCATGTCAGTAAACAGATCTTGATATGGCGCGCGGCCCGCATCAGCTTGTTGGTTTCACTCACGCGGCCCGCCTGAGGCCTGATTTCCAAGATTTTCAAATCTTTTGTAATCATTAACCTGACCTTTCGGTTTCGAAGGGGTAACTTTGCGATTTGGCCCTCGATTATTTACCATTAAGGGCCTCGTGACTTTTACCCGCATTGTTAAGTCCCCGGTTAGTTTAATTACTATCCGAAAAGCCTTAACTTTTATTGTTGACGCTTTTAACCCCTCGCATACGAATTTGATCATAACTTTCTCGTTTTAAAACGGAACTTCGCGAAGTTTATATCGTATATTCTAGTGAGCGTATTTTACTGTTACAAAGCCTCGGGTTCGTCAAAGGGTCACTCAGAGGTATAAGTTAAACATGTTGACACAATTAACCCCTGTAGCTTGTAATCTCTCACTTTCTCCCATATTTCGCTCCGTACGATCCATGATTCATTCGTTTGAAGGTACGAGCATCATTTAGGGTTACTATACAGTATATTTACCCCTCGTTGACATTTTTAACCCTCGAATTTACATACTTTCAAGGTTTGTCAACTTTAGTCCTTTATTTAGTATTTAATATCACGTGTATACTCATGCCGCGTGTCAACACATTATTGGACACAAAATTTCGAGGTGTTACATCCTCACCCCCTTAAAATAAATCTCGACCCGAGATTTACTGAAACAAATAAGGGTATTTTTCTTTCATCGTGGATTCAACCTCCCACGTGAATTCGGGACCTCTACGGGCATCCCACTTGACCTTTACTATAGGTACATGCTTCCTTCGAAGCCTCTTTACCTGTCGATCTTCAATCGACAAAGGTTTTTCAACAAATTTTAAGCTCTCATCTATGTGCACATCTGTATGTGGTATTACCAGTGATTCGTCAGCGAAGCACTTCTTCAGATTGCAGATGTGGAACACATTGTGAATTCCATTGAGCTCCTCTGGTAAGTTTAACTTGTAGGCAACCGATCCGACACGTTCGATAACCTCGAAAGGTCCTATGCATCTCGGGCTTAGTTTGCCTTTCTTACCGAAATGCATCACCCCCTTCCAGGGTGATACTTTAAGTAACACTTTTTTACCTACTTCGAAGTGAAAATCTTTACGCTTTGGATCTGCGTAACTTTTCTGCCTATCTCGGGCAGCCTTGAGACGGTCTCGAATCTGGACAATCTTGTCCATCGTTTCGAAGACTATCTCTGGTCTTGATAATTGGACATCTCCAACTTCCGCCCAACACACGGGCGATCTACACTTTCTACCGTATAATGCCGCAAAGGGCGCAGCCTTAATGCTGGTATGGTAGCTATTGTTGTAGGAGAATTCGAGTAGTGGTAGGTTCTTATCCCAACTACCACCCAAATCGATCGCACATGCACGTAGCATGTCCTCCAACGTCTGAATAGTACGCTCACTCTGACCGTCTGTCTGAGGATGGTAAGCCGTACTAAAATTCAAACGTGTGCCCAAAGATTGCTGGAAGCTTTTCCAAAAATGAGACGTGTATCTAGTATCTCGGTCAGAGATAATAGACACCGGTATGCCATGTAAGGCTACAATCTTATCAACGTATAATTGGGCTAACATGTCGGAGCTATAAGTCTCCTTGATGGGTAAGAAATGTGCTGACTTAGTCAGTCTATCAACTATAACCCATATTGTATCATTTCCTTTCCTCGTTTTGGGTAACTTGGTAATAAAATCCATAGTTACACATTCCCACTTCCATTCGGGAAGTTCAGGCTGTTGTAGCAAGCCTGACGGCTTTTGATGCTCAGCTTTGACTTGCGCACAAGTCAAGCATTTGGCAACATAAGCGGCTACAGACTTTTTCAAGCCTATCCACCAATAATTTGCCTTTAGATCCTGATACATCTTATCAGCTCCCGGGTGAACAGAATATTTGGAACTATGGGCTTCCTGGAGGATAACATCTCGTAGTCCCCCGTAAATTGGAACACATATTCGTCCATTTAATCGTAAAATTCCGTCCTTGCTAAGAGTTAACTGCTCCTCGGTTACTCCTAGCTTTTCTTTTGGATAGTTAGCTTCCAACACAGCTTCCCTCTGTGCAGCTAACAACCTTTCAATCAAATTATTCTTCACTTCGATGCTCTTGGCATTGATTCGAATGGATTTCACCCTTTCCTTTCGACTTAAGGCATCAGCGACAACATTCGCCTTGCCGGGATGATATCTGATTTCACAATCATAATCATTTAAAGTCTCCATCCAACGGCGCTGCCTCATGTTTAATTCCTTCTGATTAAACAGATGTTGAAGGCTCTTATGATCCGAATAGATCACAAACTTGATACCATACAGATAATATCTCCACAGTTTTAGTGAGAACACAACGCACCCAACTCCAAGTCATGGGTGGTGTAATTCTTTTCATGCACCTTTAACTGTCTTGAATCATAGGCAATAACCTTGCCTTTCTGCATAAGCACACATCCCATGCCAGTGTGGGATGCATCGCAGTAAACTACGAACTCTTCGGTACCTTCAGGCAATGTTAGTACAGGAGCGTTGCTCAACTTTTGCTTCAGAATATCAAAGGACTCTTGCTGCTTAGGGCCCCAAACGAACTTTACTTTCTTCTTGGTCAAGGAAGTTAGGGGCGCAGCAATCCTTGAAAAATTTTCGATGAAGCGCCTGTAATATCCTGCTAACCCCAGGAAACTACGAATCTCTGTAGGCGTCTTTGGCTCTTGCCAATTCACGACAGCTCCCACTTTAGCGGGATCCACTTGGATACCACACTCGCTGACCACAAGTCCTAGGAATTGGACTTCTCGAAGCCAGAATTCGCACTTAGAGAATTTGGCATAGAGTTTCTCATGATGTAGGAGTTTGAGAATACAGCGAAGGTGTTTCT
Organism: Helianthus annuus; assembly: GCF_002127325.2. Taxonomy (NCBI): domain Eukaryota; kingdom Viridiplantae; phylum Streptophyta; class Magnoliopsida; order Asterales; family Asteraceae; genus Helianthus; species Helianthus annuus. The sequence continues at coordinate 133,746,983 of NC_035449.2, read as the reverse complement.
CATGGCCAGCTCGGTTCTTCGAGTAGATAAGAATATCGTCGATGAAAACGATGACGAATTTGTCTAAGTACGGCTTGCAAACGCGATTCATGAGATCCATGAACGCAGCCGGTGCATTAGTGAGCCCAAAAGGCATCACTAGGAACTCATAGTGACCATAACGAGTCCTAAATGCGGTTTTATGTACGTCTTCATCTCTGACTTTCAGTTGATGGTAGCCTGACCTCAAGTCAATCTTCGAGAAATAACTTGCCCCTTGTAACTGATCGAATAAATCGTCGATCCTCGGCAAAGGATACCTATTCTTTATCGTGACTTTATTAAGCTCGCCATAATCAATGCACAGACGCATCGATCCGTCCTTCTTCTTGACAAACAGGACTGGCGCTCCCTAGGGAGACGAACTAGGTTTGATGAAACCTTTAGCTAGCAGTTCATCCAGTTGGGTCCTTAACTCCTTCATTTCGGTTGGTGCTAACCTGTAAGGTGCTCTAGCAATAGGTGCTGCTCCAGGGATGATATCAATCCTGAATTCCACTTGCCTATCTGGTGGCAAACCAGGTAGATCTTCCGGGAAAACCTCTGGGTATTCAGAGATGACGGGGATGTCTTCTATCTTCGGTTTAGGCTCATCAAAAATCACATGTGCCATGTAGATGACACAACCCTTCTTTAAACATTTTGAGGCCTTGAGCATAGTCACTTGCTCAGGTAATCCATACTGGGTATCTCCCCGAATGGTAAACGATTCACCAGACGGAGTCTTTATCACCACTTGCTTTCTGTTGCAGACGATTTGGGCCTGGTTGTGAGCTAACCAGTCCATACCCAATACTATGTCAAAACCGGCCAATTTAAAGGGAAGTAGAGATAGAGGAAAAGAGTGGTTCTTAATGGATTTCACACATCCATCTAACACAGTGGAGACGGTTTCTATGGTGCCATCTGCTAGCTCTACCTCATAATTCACATTTAAGGTTTTGACAGGCATATTCAGCAATTTGCAAAATTTATGATCTACGAAAGACTTATCAGCGCCCGAATCAAAAAGTACTCTTGCAAAGACATCATTTACAAGGAAAGTACCTGTGATCACGTTATCGTCTAGCACTGCTTCTTTCGCATCCATTCTGAAGACTCTTGCATTGGTCTTCTTGGCCTCTTTAGGCTTCTTGGCGTTTTTAGGGCAGTTGGTTCTAATGTGCCCCTTCTCGTTACAACTGTAGCAAGTTGCATCCTTTATCTTTTTGCAATCCAAGGTCTTGTGGTCCTTGGACTTGCATATCCCGCAAGCAAATGACTTCGACTGAGTCTGCGAGTTCGATTCGAGTCTGCACTTTCCAAAGTGGTGTCTCTTGCAATTCTTGCACTTGGGCTTCTCACCAGACTGATGCCCTTCCTTCCTTGACTCAGACCCTCTCTTGTTGTCACCGTTTCCACGGTGCTTCTTGCTCGACCTTCGTGAAGTATCATCTTCACGTTTTCTCTTCTCAGCTTCTTTATTCCTCAGCGATCTTTGTCTGACCGCATCCAGAGTGAGGGAGAAAGAAATGTCAGCTACAGATCTAAAGGTCGCTGGCCGAGAGGCCTTTACGCTTGCCTTTATCTCGGGGGCTAAACCGCCGATAAAACGAGCTATTCGCTTTGGTTCCGGGGTTACCAGGTACGGGACCAACCGGGACATTGTGTTGAAGCTCGTGAGGTAAGCTTGACAGTCAAGGTTCGTCATAACCAACGATAGAAAATCAGACTCTATCTTTTCAACCTCATGTTGAGGGCAGAAATTTTCCTTGATGAGAGAAATGAATTCCTCCCACGTCATTCTGTACAAAACAGCCTTCCCCGAGGCCTGAACCAGAGATCTCCACCAAGCCAGGGCCTCGCCCTTGAATGATTGTGAAACAAACTTCACCACATCTTTCTCTGCGCAACCACTGATGTCCACCACGGTGTCCATCTCGTCTAACCACGTCAAACAATCTACCGCGCCCTTCTCCCCAGTGAAGTCTCGGGGTTTGCAAGATACGAAATACTTGTAGGTGCAACCCCTTGCGCGAGATGCATCAGTAAACACTTTTTCCTTAGGACGAACACTGTTTTCATTGGATGAGTGGTTATCATCGTCCTTTTAGGCTTAGACGGGGGTTTGCTATGAGATTTTGAGTGGGTTTTTGGCTTTGAGTGTGGTTTAGATATGGTTCTGCTCCGGGACTCAGTGTACTCTTCGTATTGTCGATCCAAGGCTGCCTTAACAGCACCGTCGACAATAGCTTTTAATTCCGCACCCGTTAAATGAATCTGGGCGTTATCATTTTCATCTTCTTTCGAGTGACTATTCACTTCATTTGGATCAGCCATTGTAACTTGAATCTGCTACAGAAGATAATGATTAAGTTTTATTTAGGAGTTTATTATGGAATTGTCTTTTATAACAATTCATTAACCATGGTAGACACAGACCATATCTGGTTAATTTGTTACTCACTTTTATTTAGGATTTGAACATAACTTATCCTAATTATAACAATAATGTTAGTGGCACAAAAGCCTAGTCACAAGGACGTTTTATAACATAAGCCGAGATTACAGAGAATCAAGGCATGAAGGTTTGAACCATAGTCCTTTTACCTTTTCTGACAGGGAGTCATAGACTACAACTGCCTTTTGTCTTATATGACAATAAATGTGGCCCGTAGGCACTACATCACTAATGGATGTTTAATAAATTTGGCCCGTAGGCACTACATCGCTAGTGGATGTTTAATAAATTCGGCCCGTAGGCACTACATCGCTAATGGATGTTTAATAAATGATCACCAACATTGATGATTTAACCCATGATTTACAAATCATTAATTTGGGCTTTGGAATCCTTAGAAGGATTCTTATATAAGAATGACGCGTGCGATTTTAACGAATCACATCTGCCATGAACGTTAACATGTTTACAGAGGTTAACTAGGAATCTGAATCTTTTAATCAGGTCTCACCATCTTGGCCGGGTCTTATAATGACACCTGGCTAGGTTTCACTCTTAAGATTCTTTATTTAGGCAGATTTAATTTAAAAAGGAATGATTTTTGATTTATTTCATATATAATAAAAATGAAATTTATAACATAATATTCCATTAATCTCAATAATGAATACACGCTGCCCTAAACGGGACTTTTTAAATACATAAATACCTACGCAGGGGTTCTTAGAAAACAAGTCCATGCAGGGACCAAATATAATGATAGATGTCCGCGCAGGGACTAAAAGATAAGTCCACGCAGGGACTGGAATGCAATTGTCCACGCAGGGACTAAACACGATAATGCCCACACAGGGACTAAATTGAAATAATAAATACAACAATATATAAGGAGACTAATGATCTCGTTTCTTCCTCCCTTTCAGTAGGTTTGCTAGGCCTTTGAGGAATCCACGATTACTCTTACGTTCTTGTTCGAAGTCTCGTTCCACACGGTTTAAACGGTGTAGGATTTCTTCTTGCTCCGGTGGAGAAAAACGTGGATGCTGCAACGGTTGCTGAACCGGAGGTCTAGGAGGTATTGGATACCCATGAGCTGAGTAATCTGGTCTCCAAGAGGTTCCATGGAGGGCATTGTAATTAGCCGCTACCACGTACGGATCGGCATCATAGTTATAGTTGTAGTGCGTGTGAGTCGGCTGCTCAAACGGATTGTACGTGGTGGAACCGCTGTACGCTGGTATAGGGTTATCATAGCCGAAAGGTGGCGGAGGTGGTGCAACTGGTGCAGAATTCACCTCTGCAGGGTGACCAGAAGGTTCCCCTAATTGTGGTTCTTCAGGCACTGACGGAAAGTGACTCGCACTCGAGTGGCGAGGGGTGCTGAAATGGAATTCCCCTCCTCGGGTGGACATCCGCGCGCCTGATCTTCTACGCCTTGGCGGATCTGGAATTACTGGTTGAACTGGTGGCGGTGGAGGCGGTGGCGTAACTGCCACGAACCGCGAATCCTCGGAGGGATCCTGCTGCTGCTGTTGATCATGAGGCGAGAAGTGATGAGATGGTGTGAAGTACCAATTACATTAGTCAAACCTCGCCCGGTAACTGTCGGGTCCTTGATAGGGTGTTCCATGGAAGGATGACCCATCAGAGATCTCGATTGGATGGTTGGGAGTACCCCGTGCAGACTCGACGGGATCTGTATCCTTGTCCATATCCACTGCATTATCTTCAGAAAAGCGATCCTCTGGTCCTAAAGGGTTATACCCTATTGGTTCTTGAACATAATCAGCCGGGTTAAACTGTCCTACGAAGAAAGGAGAAGGATCGCCATAAGAACGGTGCGAAGCAGATCGCTGGAGAGGTATAAATGATGGTTGAGGGTTATTGGGGTCATTTTCTGAGTTTGGTCCAAAAGAATGACGGTACGAGGGTGTTGAACTGTGCGAGGTGGAATGTCTCGCAGGTTCAAAGAGGTTTCTTCTTCGTCTCTGTGGTTCCTCACTTCTTGTACTGAAAGGAGCTCGCATGTTCGAAGGTCCGGCCTCGTGATCATTGTGAGTAATGATCGTCCCTTTGCCTCTTCCTCCTCTTCCTTTTCTAATTGCTGGTGGCATATTTCCTGTTTTCAAAACTTTAAATCACAATAAACAATAAAAAGACAAACTGGAATAACAATTCGAATTTGTCCTATGTTCTTGTCTAGACTCGAGTATGTGCAATTGTGTCGTTGAGATTAAACACTTAAGGATAGTGTTTAATTCACTCAACGTTGGCTCTGATACCAACCTGTCACACCCCGATTTCCACGTGTCTCACCGGTGGGCCCGGTGGGGGATTATCGTGACGTAGTTGGCAACAATATAGTCAAACCACACAATATATGAATGCACAGCGGAAGCATAAAGATAATTATATTTCAACCATTGCTTGCAATATCAATGTATTACGAATAGTCGAAAATGTATCCACAGAGGATCAAATAAAATATAAGTATTGTTCAACAGACGTAGGCATCTTAAGCTTGCGAGACTCTTTATGATGCTAAGGAGAATATCCAGCCAATTAGGCTTAGTACCTGGATTTAGTCTTTTTGGGAAAATACGTCAGTTTACACTGGTAAATACATTCAACCGACACTTTTGTAAAATGTTTATTAAAATTGATTTGAATGCACAAGGCACAAACTCTTTTATAACTTGGGAGAATTATTTAAATTTATAATCTTGTGAACAGATTACATGTTCCTTATGCGTTCAGTAGCCCGGATCTTGTCCGGGTTAAAGATCAATAGACACACCACATTAACTATTTATGCACTGACGAGTGTACGCCTACACTCCGCGCTTAGGTCGTAGCCATTTCGTAAAATGTTGCCAGGATATCCGGGACATGGTCATTAACCCCCTAAAGGCTTTAAGTAACAAGACTGTTTAAACGAGCCGATCAAATTTATTCAATTACCCACTCAACGGTGGAGAATTTGATGCCCGATCAAGCGGTATGCTATATACCGTAACCCAAGCCCGTATAACGGAAAATAAGTTAAAAGTATTTACCTTTGCAAGTATAAATCCTTAATCGAATAAATTGCAAATAGCTTTTACTGGTCTCCTATTCTGGAACGAAGGTTTAAAATAACCTATTAGAATCCTAACGGGTCTTTAATTTAGCCGTAGCTTAGACCGGTCAGTTTCAAAGGATAGTTACGGTTTAATCACGTGAAAGGCGAAAACCGGGAATGGAATGTGATTTGGACCCAACAAGTTTGAATACTTGTTTTATACGGGTATAATAACCACACTCTGGATTTTGGGGTCAAAACAATATGGTTTGACCCGTTTCGCCTAGTTTATGTAAACTAGTTACATAAGCCGAACTGTGCGCGCAAAAGGCGCAACGGGTAACCGTAAGAGTCCTACACTGATTTCATAAGTCAATATGCTTTAAAGAGGTTGTGGTATCCGTAGGATACCTTCCATAATGCCCGTAACGAATTTAAATCCATTTTATGCCCCGTATGGGTATTTCGGTCTTTTTAAAGATTAATAAAGAGGTTTCTGAGTTCTACAGGAAATCTGAGTTTCCCGAACAGTTTATAAAGTCCAAAATACTTTATTTATTATTTAAAATCAGTAGCAACTGGAATCAGGTCAAAAGACCTTGTAGAACTCAAGTTATGTCTGAAAAGGGTATATTCGGTATTTACCGAACCGTTGCCATAACCGCAGGTTATGAGCAGGTCAAAAATAATTAAAAATCTTTAAAAATCCCAAAATATTATTTTACATCAGTGTGCAAAAGGTTTGATGTCGAAATCTGGGTTTAGATAGGCGTTATGCTAATTGCGCTATTTAATTACTAAAGTTTCCGTAATTTGCGCTATTTAGCATAACTCCTATTCTGGACCTCGGATTGACGTGAAGTTTTAGAGACATGCTTAGAAATCAGTAATTAAGGTTATGGTCCCTTCACGTGTCCGAAATTCTCGTTTTAAATTAAAAAGGGCGTTACGGTCAACTTTTAAGCATTTAACGGAAATGTGTAAAAGACTCGGACAAACAACGAACCGGTCACAGAGGGTTATACCATCATGTAACCTGGTCCTAAGAGAGTCCTAAGGCATATCTAAATCATACTTTAGCGGGTCAGAACTGAAGTCAAAGCAAAAGTCAAAATTTTACGACTTTCGGCTCCAAACCGGGTCAAAACAGTAAATGGTCGGATCAAACAAGCTTAGACTAGTTAATATACTTATTATCATGTTTTATGAGTGTTTAACCAGATTACACACAATCTACATTACTGGTTATGCATGAAATCGCAAAATAGCATTTCTGTTGACTTTTTCTAAGCACGTTTGACTCGACATTCGGACTAGTTAGAGTGGGAATCAGAGGGTGCCCTTTTAGGGGTTTAAAGCCCACATGATTACCAACATATAACTACCTTTGATTCGACAAACTACTGGACCATTTGTGATTTATCGTAAAGTCAATCGTTAATTACGACGGATTGACTTTTAAGCTAAACTATGCAAAAACTAAGCCATAAAAGGGTAGGCATACTTACAGAAGCTTGGTACACGACTAGTGATGTTAGAAGAATGCTTGAGAGCTCCAGAGATGAACTAGAAGGCAGGTTTGAGGTGTGTTTCACATTGGTGCAATGCTTTGCCTTTTATAGTGAGTTATGGTGCACAAGATCATTTCAACTCACTCTAGGATTGCTCATGGATGATTAGTAGGTGTCCCTGGGTGCTAGGGGACATGTAGAGGGCGCCCATGCTTCAATTAATGCATCAATGATCGTTCACAAGCTCAAACATTGAATCTGTCCAAGTTTACTGCATCTGGGACTCCCACGCGGCCCGCGTTAGAATTCAGGCAACATGGACGCGGGCCGCCTGAATCCTCATGTCAGTAAACGGATCTTGATATGGCGCGCAGCCCGCATCAGCTTGTTGGTTTCACTCACGCGGCCCGCCTGAGGCCTGATTTCCAAGATTTTCAAATCTTTTGTAATCATTAACCTGACCTTTCGGTTTCGAAGGGGTAACTTTGCGATTTGGCCCTCGATTATTTACCATTAAGGGCCTCGTGACTTTTACCCGCATTGTTAAGTCCCCGGTTAGTTTAATTACTATCCGAAAAGCCTTAACTTTTATTGTTGAGGCTTTTAACCCCTCGCATACGAATTTGATCATAACTTTCTCGTTTTAAAACGGAACTTCGCGAAGTTTATATCATATATTCTAGTGAGCGTATTTTACTGTTACAAAGCCTCGGGTTCATCAAAGGGTCACTCAGAGGTATAAATTAAACATGTTGACACAATTAACCCCTGTAGCTTGTAATCTCTCACTTTCTCCCGCATTTCGCTCCGTACGATCCATGATTCATTCGTTTGAAGGTACGAGCATCATTTAGGGTTACTATACAGTATACTTACCCCTCGTTGACATTTTTAACCCTCGAATTTACATACTTTCAAGGTTTGTCAACTTTAGTCCTTTATTTAGTATTTAATACCACGTGTAAACTCATGACACGTGTCAACACATTATTGGACACAAAATTTCGAGGTGTTACATTCATGAAGACCCTGTGATAACTTTCCCTACTTCTGCCACTACTTCTGCGCCGATGAATGTTGTTAGAAGCCCCTCTGGTGATCAGGGCTTCTTTGCGCATGAAGAGGAGGACTCTCCAATCCGCCCGGAGGAAACTCCGGGGGATTATTATTATAGATCTTACTCAGAGAGAAAAGCTTCCGAGATACATATGACGGTGTGGAAACTTAAGAAAGGCGACATTTTTCAGACTGGCAGGTGTGCCGTGATTAGTTATAAGGCACCTTTCCTCCTGGTGAAGTGAAGTTTCAAGAAGAGCGTTCTCATGATTAATCTTATCATGCTTATCTTGAGGAAGCTCCTAGCTTTACTTCCACTACACACCGTATAGTGCGCGAGTGGCGTGGTATGTGTAAGGAATGGTCTGCGGTTGAAGCATCCAAGAAAAAAGCTTCTGAAGAAGAGGCCCGAGTTGCCCTGCTGAGGGCTAAGTTGAAAGTTGATTGGGCCAAATTTGAGAGCGATCAGAAAACTGAAGAGTGGTCTGCCGCGGGATGGAAATGAAAAGCGGAAGCTGAAGCCGCCTTACTTTCAAAAGAGTGTAAACGTTGGAGAGAAATCTGTGAGAAGGATAATAATGAAAAAATGGGCCTCCGCAATGTCATCAACAATCTTAGGGCAGAGATTGAGAAACTGAAGAAACAGGATGCGGAGATTGAGAGGTTGAAGAAAGAGAGGGCGGAAGCTGAAGCGGCCCGCGATGAGGCCCGTTCTCATCGAGAGAGGAGCGAGCAGAGAGAGGTATAAACTTGCGCCACTCTTGCCCTTAAGAATAAGGAGATAGACGAACTCACCTCTTTGTTATCTGATCAGGAACAAATTAAGGCGGAGCTCGATTCTACCAGAAAAGATTTGCAGCTTGAGCGAGTCGAAAAAGTTGAGACCTCCCGACACCTGAGTGAAACCGAAGAAAAGTTAGAAAACTCTGAAACTGCTCGGGTGATGGCGGAGAGTTTGGTTGAACCGTTGAAGGATAGCATGCTTTGGATGAAGCATCATAGGATTATAAGTGTAAGTGTGTCAATTCTTTATAACATTTTGATGTGTTGGTACTTCGTCTTATTTGTCACCTTTGCGCAGGTTGCAAATTCTGTCCTTAACTCCAACGATGAATCAAACGGTTGCGTATCTGTTGGGTACTACGAGTAATGATGGATACGCTCAGGGATACGCATAATGTACCCAACATGTTACTACTGCTTTGAAGGTTGATTGGGATACCAGTAGGTCTGCCACGCATGGAGTTGATACTGAAACTGCTCATGCTGCTGCCAAGAACGAATACAACACTTTACATCGCCCTGTGATGGATCTAGTCACTGCTGTGCTTCAATCTGAAGACTTTGTTGCGCAACTGAAGGAAGTGTTTCCTGATGAGGCAGATGATGATGAAGACCTAGATTAGGTTCTTTGTTTTTGTGATTGTTGAATATTTGTAGTTTGAATAGGCTTGGGAGGTGGATCCCTTTTGATGGTTTGTTAATGCCCTGTTGCGCAAGTAACTTATTGATGCACTGCTGGCATGTAAATTTTTGTTAATGCGCTTGTTGTGCAAGTAACTGTTTTGAATATATGATATGTTTGAATTACAATGTCTTGCATGGGTACAATTACTTTGTTTAGGTAAAGAGAATAAAGATGGTAATAAGCTCATGTGTGAACGTAGGGTCGGGCCTTGCGCGTTACTTGTGACCACTAACCGTTCATGAGACTTGTAGTAGGTTACCATAGTGTTTTTGCGCTTACCAAAAGAAATTGCATGCATTTTGTAATAACCATAGAAATAAAATAACGAACTTTGTATTGATTTCGGATAGGGCGTAGAGGCTATAGTTACAAAGTTGTTTTTAGGATAAATAGTGAGACTTAATTTACTTCGCATGCAAATAGTCCTGTGTCATAAGTTGGTAAGTTGAAGAACTTAGTCAAATATGAAGGAAAGCTATTGCATGCGCGTTGATCTGACTTGGACTTAATCTTGTTTAGCTTTCTTGTTGCTCGGCCCTTCGTCCCCACATGTGATCTGCTTGATGTCCTTGCGCACGTTTTGAAGCAGATGGGTAACTTCCCCGCTCATCATTGCTTTCTCAATTTCTGTGCGGAGACTGATGCAGTTGTTTGTGGTGTGGCCATTCTCCTTATGGCACTCGCAGTAAAGGTTTGGGTCTTGCCCTCTTTTGTTCTTTATCGGCGGTGGTGTCTTGAATTGGTAGTCCTTAGTGCTGAGTACTTCCGCCGGTGTCTTAGTGAGAGGAGTCCACTGCCTTTCGCGGTTCTCTTGTTTAGCCTCCTTTTGTGTTGCTAGCTTGTTAATTGTTGCGCGGGCATCATCGGATGAGTATGCGCCTGAGGCTGAGTCTCTCCAGCTTTTCTTAAATTTCTTGCCGCTGCTCCCACTCATGTCCTGTGGACGGTTTTGTGGTAGCGGTGGCCTGTTGGAGCTTAGATTACGCTCTGTTTGCATAGACTTTGGCAGCAGCCATCAATTTTTCCCAACTTTTTGGCAGGCCCTCAGTTCCTGACAAGACTTTAATCATATCATCACACCTTACCGCGTATTTGAATTGCGCGCGGATTAGATGCTCATGTACGTCGCCGATTTCCAGGACTTCTTTGTTGTACCTTGTTATGAAATCTTCCAAGCTTTCATCGTCTCGTCTCCAGATGTTCATTACATCTGCCGTGTCTCTAACGGATCTGCGGTGTTGATTGTAATGGACCAAGAGCTTCTCCCTCAAATCTACCCAGGATGTTAACTTACCCACTGGTAAAATGTCAAACCACAATCGTGCTGCGCCTATCAGAGTTTGGACAAATAATGACACCACATGGGTAGTGTCCATCCTCCGACTAATCCTGCGCTGGTGAACACGCATAAATGGTCGTCTGGATCTCACATTCCGTTGAACTTCCCAACATTTGACGGTAATTTCGCCCTCTCAAGGGGAGCTAGAGCAATCTCACTAACAAACTTTGAGTTCTCGGCGGCTTCTGCTGGTCGGTAAATCAGATTGTAATCATATTCAGCATCCGGGTTGTAAACCGCGTGGGTTTTTGGTTTGTAGTTTGCATGATCTTGCTGCAATCGACTGAAAACGCTTGTGTTGTCACCTTCCTGATATGTCCTGTCAAATTCATCGGTTTGGGTGTCCCGCCTCTGGTAAGAACGCGGGCCCAGCCGAGAATGGACTGACTGACGTCTGTGGGAATACTGTTCATCACGGTGATCTCTTCGTCTGGACTCAGAGTGAGTAGATTCGTACCTACTAGGAGATCTGAAGTAGACTTCCGTATCATCCACGGATATTCGTGATGGTGCATCATAGTGCGATGTACGTGGTGCAGACTGGGCTTGCACCTGAGGTGCAGATCTTCGTGATTGAGTTGCAGGAGGAGCAGCCTGTGCACAGAGCTGTGCATAGACTGCGTTCAATGCACCCTAAGATCTTACATACCATGAAATCGGAGTTGCACCAAGAGGTAAAATCGAGCTTATCGGGATTTCGGGTTGTGCTCCTGGTGTAACAGGATCATTTGGATGATTAACGTTGTGCTGGACATCGTTATCATCGGATGCTTTTTCCACAATCCCATCGACACGAGGAACATGAGTAAAACTCGTCGGTCGAGGGCCTGATGGACGATTCGACGGAGTTTCTGCCATGGAAGATAGAAAATGCAAATAAATGAATCAAAAACGAGAAAGTGAGAATGAAAATGGAAGAATCGGTGGGCGCCAATGAAGAAACAGTGGTTCAAATGACCGGAATCAATCGGACCAGGGGTTCAGTTCTACATAAAAAGGGTTAGTCCTCTCGCTTGATTCAGGGGTTTCAACTGAGTTTCTTCTCCGATGATATCTGCAAAACAGAAAGCCGTTAGACTCACCACGGGGAGAATGGGGGTTCTCTCCGTGACCACACTCCGGCGTGAGAATAAGTACAGATCTCAATGAAGAAGAAGTAGTGAAAGTGAAGTGAATGTAACTTGTGAGATCATACCTGGCCTGACTTATTTATAGCTGGATTTGGGCGGGAAAATTTGTTGACGGAGGTAGTAACGGAAAGCATTTTCCGTAAGGGGTTATGCCCCTTTTTCGTCAATCACTAACGTCACATCCATGCACACGGATCGTGAGTGTGATTGACGGCTGGGGAGATGCCACGTGGAAAGTGGGTTTATGTGGATCCTTCTCCAAGTTAGTGCCATCGTTGTGACTTGGATGAGCGTCCAGGATTGTGCCACGTCATCTTGCAGTTGTAACTCAATTAGCTGTGCACGATGAGCATTGACAACCTTCTAGAAGATCTACAGCTGTAAACCTTTATGCTCTTGCCACGTGTCTATTATGTTGTAACAGAAAGAACACTTTTGTTTAAGTCATGATATCAGATGCGCGGAGGTGTTTAGGATCCGTCTTTAAGTCCAACTGTACCCTTACATGAGCCCACGTAAGGGAGTTAGTTGTTAGTTTTAACCTTTCTCTGGCGCATGATTATTGAAGACTGTTTTCTTCTATTTCCTTGTTTAGAACCGCTTCGCAGCTGCGCAGGGTCTTTGTCTACAAGGTTTTGGGATAAGATTGTGGTATGGTCCTATGCGCCTGCGCAAGGTTTTTGGGACCATACCCCTTAACGAGGGTTAGAATATAATAGGAAGTTTTTTTGGTTAGGAAGGCTAGGAAGTAATCTTGACCATCAGTTGATTTAATCAAGGGCTAAGATTAAATTAGTGAAATTGAAGAGAAGAAAAGAGGCGCATGGGTTTGTGTAATGGTATTCTAGTCAATTCAGGACAATAGTTTCTCTCTCTTCCAATCCCCCCCCCCCATTTTTTAAACGTTAATAACTTTTTCATACGACATTATTTTTTTATAAAAATTGCACCAAAAAAACGAGTGTTTTTCATCTTTAAAACGAGTATAGTATTGCTATATTTTCAAAAAAAAAAAATCGAAAACCCAGTTGCGTAAAACGCAATGAAAAAAAACATAAAAATGACTTTTTTTTAAAAACGCAATGCACAAAAAACACAAAGAAATGTCTTATTTGTAAAACTCAATGGCCAGAAAACACTTAAAATGTCTTTTTTCTAAAACGCAATGGACTGAAACATAAAAATGTGTTTTATCTAAAACGCAATGCACCAAAAACACAAATAAATGTCTTATTTCTAAAACGCTATATCTTTTTTCTAAAACGCAATGGACTAAAAACACATAAAAATGTGTTTTACCTGAAACGCAATGGACTAAAAACACTTCAAAATGTGTTTTTCCTAAAACGCAATGGCCAGAAAACACATAAAACTGTCTTATTTCTAAAACGTAATGGCCAGAAACACTTAAAAATGTCTTTTTTTTCTAAAACGCAATGAACTGAAAACATGTGTTTTACCTAAAATGCAATGGACTAAAAACACTTCAAAATGTGTTTTTCTAAAACGCAATGGCCAGAAAACATATAAAGTTGACTTATATCTAAAACGCAATGGCTAGAAAACACTTAAAAATGTGTTTTACCTAAAACGCAATGGACTAAAAACACTTCAAAAACTGTCTGAATCAGGAAGTAGGAGATAAAAAACTGTCTACGAAAATGAGGAAATTTTCCAGAAAATTAAACTTTCTGATGCAGTTTTATTAAAGCAAATTAATCAAAAAACTATCTCGACCCCAGCCAGGGGCTCTGCCCCTTGGACCCTGCTCCCAGGGGCGCTGCCCCCGGACCCTCGCCAAGATCGTAAAACACAATGACTCAATTAAAAAACCAAGATCATAAAAATGCAATTAAAGAATTTCTTACATGGATCGAAGCCGATTTCTTCAACGATTGACGAAATTTGAATGATAGAAACACTTATCAGCGATAAAATCGAACGGATCGAGTGATTCGCTTCAAAATCACGGGAGAAAATGAGATATTGTATGAAGTTAAACTGGGTTTCTTCAAAAAAGTTGAAGAACACGTTGGTTGGGTGTTTGGATCATTGATTGGTGACGAAAATCGCACTGTAATGTAGTGATTATAGAGATAGAAAGTGAAAAAAATATGGTGGGTTTTGAAAATGGTAGGTTTTGAAGTTACTGAGGAGAAAAAGGAAGAAGATTTGAATACGATTGACTAAAATATCTTTCCTTTTTGTTTTAAATTTTGCCACATATTATGATTATATTGCTTACTATACTTTTTAGTTAAAATAAACTTTTTATTTAATACTCACCTATAGAATGAATACAAATTACATGTTATATTTAAATAATCCAACTTTGAAGAAAAATGAAAAAAAAAAAAAAAAAACCCTACAAATCATCCCAAGAAGTCCATAATATCTTTTTTATACACGTTCATGGTCTACTCCTTTAACCGTCTACTTGAAAAGTTACCACCCTCACAAATGCCCTTTTGTTTGTTTATGAATTTTTCTTACTTCCCAAAATGGAGAAAGCTTGGGCTCGACGTTTCATATTGAAGGTTAGACGTATTAATGTATGGTATTTATAAAAGGAAAATCCACCAAAATGCTTATTTAGAGTAAGCAAGTTAACGAAATGAAGAATACTTATTTTTCCTTTGTACACAACAAAAATGATGAATTAAAGTTTAAGATCTAGGCTTATTGGGCATAAAGTAAACATTTGAGTCGGTTTCATAAAATCCGCTGTCATCTAAGGGAAAGAAATATGCCGACTCACATGAAGTTACCCTAGAAACTGTGTTCCCGAGTTTAATAAAGAAAAGAAAAGAAAAGAAGAGAAAATGAATTAAGAAGATAATTAAATGAGTGGAAAGAAAAGATTTAATTAAAAGTGTTCCCGAGTTCAGGAGAAATGGAAAGAAAACTAAAGATTTTACGTGTTAAAAATGTTTTCTTTTCAAATCTCTCCAATTTGGAAGGATTTAAAATAAAGGAAAATTATTTAAGTTTTTCTTTCATTTCTCCTCATTTCCTTCCTTAAAAAAACTCTGGAACACGATTTTTTTTTTAAATCCCTCCAAATCCTTTCTTTTCCTTCGTTTAAAAAAACTCAGGAACACAGCGTAAGTTCTAGAGGGGGCAGGTGAGGCAAATGTCTGATGGTGAAAAGATATTCAATGAATTTCTTTTCAACATCAACTAGTAATTAGACCCGCGCGTGTTGTGTACATTGCAAAAATTGAATGGATTAATTCAAGCGTTATGTGATGCGTACAGAATTTGAAAACATGCGCTTTAACATATCCGATTTAACTCAATAGCATTTGCGGTTGGATCCAATGTAAAGTAATCGAATTCATACAGTACAATCATAACGTATTTATATGTGATCCGACTCATACTCGGTTCGGTAACGATTACTCTAAACCCCTACTCCCCAACCCCTACTCGAGACCCATGTGGTGATGTACCCGTGATACCCAAAGTACCTACAAAGAGTACCCTAGTAGTGTCCCTTATACCCTCCAGCCTTAGTTGAAAGGGCTATAACCTAGAGCTTACACGGTTTGTATATTAATGCTTCAATAGCTTGTAAATTACTTTTTTTTCTATTTATAAGCGTGGAAGGGCACCTTTCATTATATCACATTCATCACACTATCACACACTATCACACCCAATCACCATTTAACACCTCATTCTATCACATTTTCACTGTCACACTTGCAACACTCGTCAGATACCATCACTAAATTATTTATTTTTTAAATAAAATATAAATTTAAATAAACTAAAAACCAACATTTTTAAAATACATAAAATTAAATAAAATACAACCTACAAGAAAAATTACTCAAATTTAAAAGAATATCTAAAGCACCAACGTGTTCCGGTGGATCATGTCGTAGTCGAAAGTGGGTGTCTTCATTCCGCAACTCCAAAAGAATATCCTCGTTAACGGGTACACGTGTCGGAGGGTCTATGATGTAGTCTGGCGATATTGTGTGCCCCTCATCCTTTATGATCGATCATATTGTGCAATATGATACACACGTACATCACGCTCCTTATTTTCATTTGTTTCATTGCACGTCCTAGTCGATTAGTTGTACCCCATTTACTTTTAAAAACTCCAAACGCTCGCTCAACGTCTTTTCTAGATGATTCCTGTAACTTCTTAAAAAAATTTATTTCGCATCCGTCGGATACGAGTAAGCTTTTACAAAAAAAACACACCGGGTTAAGTAAATGCCATCAACAAGATATAAGTCGCGTTTATAATGTTTCCCTTCGACAACAAACGGAAACAACGGGTTGGTTCGTTGTATTTTGTTATTGAATAACGGTGATTGGTGTAGAATATTAATGTCGTTGTTTGAACTAGGAGTACCAAAATATGCATGCCAAATCCATAAATCATTCGACGCAAACTGCTTCGAGCATGACTGTCGGTTTTTTCTTGTCATCTCTCATAAACTGGCCTCACAAACTCGTGTGGGGCAACTTCTCTAAACGATAAGCGTACAATTGTAGCTACCGAGCATCCCTGGAAGTTTCGTGGCTTTGCAAACCGTTGCAAAAAATTCAAAAATAGAACCCATTGAGTCGGGTGAACGAATACATGGAACCCCTACTGGTATTTTTTTGAAAGTTACGAGAAAACTTGTTTAAGAATTTTATAAAAGTTGAGAGGAAATTCTGGAATAAGTGTTTGAAAAATGAAAAAATGTTGGATATTTAATACGGTGAGAATGATTTTTTTAAAGTTGTAACGGTCATATAACTGTTCGATTTTGAATATAATAATCACGATACATATCACAATAGTAATCATCACCACTATGAAACACTCTTTTTTTTTTTTTGAATGGCTAACGTTACTTTCCCAAACTCCTATATTTACAAATAACTCACTCTTGCTTGGGATTGAACACAAGACCTCTCACTAAGAGGCAAGAGTCTCTACCAAGTGAGCTAGCCCCACTTAGGAAACCCGTGGCGGAACTAGAAGAAATATTCAGGGGTATCCCAAATTTTTTTACGATACATTTATAGAACAAAATTTTTTTTTACCTGCATTACGGGGCGGGGCCGATCCTGAAAATTCAAGTGCCCTGGGTGAGCCAAAAAAAGGCCCTTAGGCCTTACCGAATTAAATTTTATAAACTAGTTTTTTTTTTTTTTTTTTTTTTAAGTTATTAGTATTTAGGTTAACGAATCAATATTGAGCATATCACATTTGGGCTAGGCTTTATGAATTAATATTGGCAATAAGTTTTTAGATATTAGATTGGGCTAGGTTTATTTTTAATTTTTAGATCGAAATTAAAGAATTCACGAACTCAAGAAGAAAAGAAATAAAAAATACTCACAATCACAATTAGCACAACAATCTAATACACTATTGGGTTATTATTTGGTTATTTGGGCTAATTACTATTGGGCTATCATTTGTTTTTTGGGCTAATATAATCAGTATTATTTGGGTTTGATTTCAGTTTGTAAATTTTTTTTCAGGGGTGTCCTAGTACTTGTTGAGGGGTGTCCTTAGTATAAAAATCGAAAAAAAATAAAATTTTACACTACCGGAAAAAAGTTGAGCCGTAGCCTGTGCTACGCCCCAACCTACATTAATGAAACACTCACAGGCGGTGGTTCATGGCCGTGATGTGTTTCACGGGCGCCCAACCACCCTAAGCCCATACGTCTTACTAAATAATTAAATAAATAACAATAATAAATCTTGTTAAACACGCATTAATGCCGCTGTACATAAATACCCAAATAATTCTAATCCACAACACGTAGCCCCACACGCCTATTACTCCTGCCGCCTACCATTCAGTCAAGCATCCCATTGACCAAACCCCATTATATAACCCCCCAACACCTTCCTTAATCCTTATTCTCCCCGAACCCATTTCCGACAACATCCTTAATCCCCCACCCATGGCACCCAAACACCCCTCCACCGGTGCCGGAAAACCCACCACCACCGCCGTCAACGTCAACACAAAAGAACCACATTTTCGAGGCGTACGGAAGCGGCCATGGGGCCGGTACGCAGCAGAGATCCGTGATCCCGGCAAAAAGACACGTGTCTGGTTGGGAACATTTGACACGGCGGAGGAGGCGGCTAGGGCTTACGATACGGCGGCGCGTGAGTTTCGTGGTGCTAAAGCCAAAACTAATTTTTCGACTCTTGAAGATGCTGGTTTCTTGAAACTGAACCTAAAACACGGACCGGGTCAACGCAGTCCGAGTCCGTCTAGTACGCTTGAGTCACCGAGTCACGACCGAGTTCCGGTTTTGGACCTCAACCTATCGTACGACGTCGTTCAGTTTCCAAACCACCGGTTCTCAACCTACCCCGGTGCTGGTTTTTACACCCCCCCGGAAAACCAGATGGTCTATTTCGACCGGGTTTTCCGGCCGGCCGCCAGCGTGTCAAAAAGTGACGATTCTAACTCGTCAACGGTGGTTGACTTGAACCCACCGCCGTCGTCGCCGCCGGGACGCGTGGTCATCGATCTTAATTTTCCGCCGGCGGCAGAAGATTATTATTGATTTGGATATACATCATCAACTCGTAGTTACTAATATTATATTTTTACTAGGAATACGACGTCGTTTACCGGTCGGATCGATTGATATCTATCGATTAAGTTTTTTGCAGCATGTAGAGAATTAGACTTTGAAGTGTAATTTTCTTGAATTGTTGTTCGGTAACGTGGCGTTGATCATGCAGTTTTTGTTCAGTGGAAATTCCGGTGACTTTTTCCGATGTGTTTTTGTCTTATAGTTTTTATTAATAATCTGTTCATGTTGGGTTTATTTATTTTTTTATTTTTTCTGGTGTGAACGGCGGCGTGAATGTGTGAGTTGTTGATGTCGGCATGATAGACACGTATGTTACGGCTGCGTTTTTTGTTATACCTAGACATGGATGGGATAAGACTAAATTGCCCTTTGTTTGGTTTTGCACACCTAATTTTGTGATTTGGGAAAAGTAATATATTTATTTATGGGTACCATGATAGCGACCGTGTATTAGGGTATACGGGGCGCATTCGGGGAGGCCCTCGGTGAACGATTTCCCCGATCGGGAACACCGCCGCCGTCCCCGCGGTATCCCGAATCGGGGCTGGAAATGGGTGGGGGTTTACCGCTTGGAAATGCACGATGTTCGAGATTTGACCGTTTACAAACGGTCGAAATTTTAAAAAAAAAAAAAAAATCAATTTTTTTTTTAAAACAATATATATACTAACCAATCTTAATCCATTTTTTACCACATTCACAACAAACCAACACCAAAACTCTAAAACTTTTATATCTTTTAAACACAAAATGGATTCCAAGTTCCCGTTTCTTTCTCCCATACCCGACTTTCCCGACGATGACGATACCGGGTCAAGCGATAGTAGCTTAGTTTTCTTCCAAAATCTCATCCAACAAGCGGAGCTACTAGACACGGCATCGTCTAGTAAAAAAAAATATGTCCGTCGGGATCGTGTGGGGGGCCACGAGACACTCATGGCCGATTATTTCGATGAAAATCCAAAATTTAGTGAAGATACTTTTCGTCACAGGTTTCGTATGTCCAAGTCGTTGTTCCTAAAAATTGTTAGTGACGTGCAAGCGTATGACGAGTGGTTTCAAGAAGGCTTAGACGGGAGAATGAAGAAAAGCTTTACACCGTTGCAAAAGGTTACTTCGGCAATTAAACAACTTGCAACCGGTAACCCACCAGACGAGGGGGACGAGTATTTAAATATGTCTGAAAGGACCTCTCGTGAGTGCCTTGAATATTTCTGCGAGACGGTTTGTAAAAGGTATGGCGGTGAATTTATTTTTTTTTTCTAGTTCGAATGTTTTTTTTTTAATTTAATGAAATGTCTTTTTTTTTAATTTAATGAAATGTCTTTTATTTAATTTAAGGTATGGCGGTGAATTCCTACGTAGACCAACGAGCCACGACATCGCGCTATTGTATCAGGCTCATGAGGATAGGCATCACCTACCTGGTATGTTAGGGAGTCTGGATTGTACACACTTCGTCTGGAGAATGTGCCCCACAGAATTGCGTGGACAATACATGAGAGGCGATCATCAATACCCGACGATTATGTTAGAAGCCGTAGCGTCTCAAGATTTGTGGATTTGGCATGCTTTTTGTGGGCCAGCGGGTTCACAAAACGATATCAACGTGCTGCAACAATCTCCGTTATTTCTTGCTCAACGAAATGGAACGGCGCCAAATTGTCCATTTCAAGTGAACAACCATTTATACAAACGCGGGTATTATCTTACTGATGGGATCTACCCTACCTGGTCCGTGTTTGTGAAGTCTTTTCCATATCCACACGACCCGAACGAAAAAAAATTCAAGAGGCAACACGAGGCCGCAAGAAAAGATGTGGAACGGGCGTTTGGTGTGTTAAAGTCGAAGTGGGGAATACTAAATCGTCCAATGCGTTCGAAAACGGTGAAAAAAATAAGGTCCATCGTGTATACGTGCCTTATTTTACACAACATGATTATAAAAGACGACGGAAGGGCGATAGCACCGGTTCATATTCAAGATCCTCCAGTCGAACCCGTCTTCGATGAGACAGCCTATACGGAGCTCATTGACGAAGACACGCATTGGAGGCTAAAACACGATCTCGTTGAGCATCTCGGAAGTTTAGATTTGCCTCACCTTGAAGTTGATTCGGACGAGGAGTAGTTTGTTTTTATATTTTTTAGGTTGAATGTATTTTTTTTTTCTACTTCGAATGTTTTTTTTTTAATTTAATGAAATGTCTTTTATTTAATTTTTATTTTTTACTAATCTTTTTTTAATTTATAAAACATGCATTCTTTTAGAAAAAAAAAAAAAGAAAAGAAAACAACTCACCTAATAGGTGAGTGCCGCCATCAAAACAAGGTATTAGGGGAGTGTATTAGGGGAGTTGACGTGGCTTGATCTGATTGGCCATGTGTAAGATGGGGGACTCACCTATTAGGTGAGCACCCCTTACACCCTTAAGAAAGGAATTGCGGCTGCCGGCCACCTTTTCCCTAAATGACATTTTGAACCTTTCATAATCTGCACCGTGAGAGACAAGGGTGGATTCAGGGGTGTTTTGAGAGGTTCTTAGAAACCCTTTAATTTGGAAAAATTATTGGAAATCTCGTATGATTTTGAAAAATTAATAAGAATCTACCAAAAGAAACACGGTAAAAATATTCTTAGATCCGCCACTGTGAGAGGGTCACGTTGTGTTTGTAAAGAAAAGTGAGAAAGAAAGGGGAAACAAAGTGAAAAAATAAAGAAAAAAAGATTTTCCAATAATTTTTGCTCCTAACTGTGGGCAGATTTGAGTAGAAGATAATCCATTAGTCATTACAAATAACCTTTTTTTCACAATCTTTAATTTGTGTTTTTTTCTTTGAACTTTGAAACATGATATTTGATTTCTCCATTCGGTTTATCAAAAAAATGGTCATTGTTTCCTTTGAATCATGTGATCTCTCTCTTCTTAATGTCTACAAATTTCTTCTATCTCTCTTTCATGCCTGTTCGTCTAGCTAAAAGACCTACACTTCAAGTGTTATACAACGGTATATACGTTAATTCACAAAGCAGACTCATCAAAATTTATGAAAAACTGTCGGTCTTGTCTCTTTTCTTTGTGGGTCGCTCGGGGTTTAAGCCCAAACTCACTTCATGAATCTTAAGGCTGGCTCCGACAAATGAATGTGTATGAGAACCAATTATTTGTGAACTAATCATTTTGTGACCAGTTCAAAAAGTTGTAACAAAGTCCGTTAGAAATGAGTCATTCAAGTCATTTCCATTTTCCATACCTTAAAAACTAATACACTTTAATTTTTATATACTTATGATACTAATCAGCTTTTAAATATAAAATAGAGTTAAGTACAATTTTAGTCCCTGGATTTTACACCCAATCGCACATACAACCCTCATTTGAAAAAAACAACCGTTCCAGTTCCTGTGGTTGTCAATTGGAATCAATCAAGTCCCTCTCACTAACTGGTCGTTTGTAATATAGTGAAAAGACTAAAATACCCCATAACATTATTTACCATTTCAATCCCTGAACGTATAATTCATATATTCCCTCATATTCAAAACACTTCCTAATCTAGTTACTAACCACCGATTATCCTTAACTAATCTGCAATGTGATGATATTAACAACAACAATAGCCTGTAATAAGACATGTAACCATAATTGATGTATGTTTGACTTTTAGCTTTATGTTCAGTTCATGGTGTTCATCTTATATTAGCGAAGTTTGATCATTTGTTAACGTAACGCTAACTAATTCTTCGATTTGAGTGGTAGTGTTTAACTCCTTTAGAAACTTGGCATGAGAATATACCGAACAATGATTTTCAAACGGATTGGTATCCCAGTCAAAGCTTGATTTTGGGAGATCAAATCTTCATATGTGGTGTATGAGGTTGATGGTTGAAAAAGGTAACAATGTTGTATCGAATGGGATTCACCGCAAATGGTACAATATGGTTCCTCATAATCATCCTCAATATAGTAGTTGTAGCCTTCTGAGTAGTAATCCAATGTATTAGAAGATATCCAGAAGATTAACGAGCCTCGGGATCAGAAAACAGAAAATTAAAATTTAACAGAAAGATGACCACGGCCCCGTGCTGAAGTGGCACAGCCCCGTGGGTAAGTCTGTATCTGGGCGTTTTGAAAAGTTTTTCAGGAAATTTGCAGCACGGGGGCGTGGCCAAGTGGCACGGCCCCGTGTCAAACCTATTGTAAAAATTAAAAAGTTTTGAAAACGGGCGCGCAGTTTTGAAAAATGTACAGAATTTGATTAGGCTACTAATTTTAAGCTTTCTCAAAATCCTTGTGTCCCCTGCAACGACGCCAAAAACTTGACGTGTGAGGGTGTGGGTATAAATTTTAGATATATTTTAAGTACTTTTTACTTGCGAATCAAGCTTTAAATTTATAAAACACGATATATACTATCACTCTACACACCTTAGGGCAAGTGCAGCCATTGCAGACGTAGTATAGTGATGACAAGATACCGAGGTCGTCCAAGGACACAAGAGCTTTTAGTACCGACTTATCGTTAACATCTAATCTAACCATATTTTGATAAAATGTTTTGAAAGTTTTAAAAGATAAACTAGAAAATAAAAATATAAAAGATAAGGTAAACAAATGGACAATAAGGAATCACTTGGTTCCAACTCCTCTTTTATGTATCCTTTGATGATTTCTGCACTTTGGGCTTTTTAAGAGATTATCTTTAAGTTATAGTAGTAGGCCCCCTTTCAGGAAGCGTTACCCTCAACCTATTGGTCTGAGTCAGCAGGAATACAATCCCACAAGGTCGGATTACTGAAAGACAACTAAGTAAGTTATTAATGCGAAAAGTGGTAGGCCCTCTTCCAAGCGACGTTACCCTCAACCTATTGGTCCGAGTTAGCAAGGATACAGTCCCGCAAGGTCGGTTTAATGTTTTAATAGTAGTTTATAGATAAGGGTTACAACCGGTTCTTACTTCCCCTGATTTGATGCTATCTGCCTCAAGGGTAGTCCTACTAAGCTTGAATCAGGTCCTCGCAGGATCTATACACTGAACGAGGCAAGAACTTTACCCAAACACCCTTCTAACGTGCTTTATATAGACCGTAAAGACACGAATAAGTGAATCAACAAAACATGAAGAAATCATTAAGTAAAATTCACCTTCAATACATACCCAAATAAAAAGTTTGCCAAAGGTTAGAAATCAAAAGTAATACATAAAAGATTTGCATTCACCAAGTGATGTAAGAGATTAGCCAAGCATGGCCTTTGTTTGACAAGAACTCTTACGATCGATCTTGGATCCCGAGCCTACTACACACTCTAAAAGATGAAAGATGGATGATGGTGGTGGGTGTTGATGTTGTATTGGTGGTGGACATGTGGCAAGTGTGAGAGAAGTGGTTTGCCAAGGGATGAGTTGGAATGAAACCAAGCACCCCTATTTATAGCTGGAAACAGAGCCTTCACACGACCCTGTGCCTGCAGAGCACGACCCCGTGTCTTCCTTCTTCTCTGTCTTCATTTAATTCTGTTGTCAGTATAGATTCCCCATGGCCCCGTGTGTCAACGGCACGTCCCCGTGGCCATTGTACTTGCTAGTACTTGCTTTACTATCCAAGATTCTGCAAATATGGGAGTTGACCCTGGCCCCGTGTCCATGGGACACGGCCTCGTGTCTCTTGTCTTCTTCTATTTGTCTTTTTCTTCGTGGAATCTAGGGTGGGGCACAACCCCGTGCCTCGGTGGCACAATCCGGTGTCAGCCTTCTGACTTGTTGTTTTTGGTCTTGGGGTGAAACTCGGAGGGTTGGTATGAAGTGTCAACTTCTCTTCTTTTGTATTTATGTTGGTTTTTGCTGTTAATGTATTCCTTTTGTACATTTAAGCTTTTTTAATCCTGAAAATTAAAAGTATACAAAGGAACACACTTTTCCCAACATTAGTACTATACAATTTATATGTTGCATTTTATGCATATCAAATACCCCCACACGTGAATCTTCGCCTGTCCTCAAGCAAAGCTCTTTAATGTTATGGAATTGGTAGAGAAGAAGTTTTCGGGTCTTGTTTGTAGAGTGTCGGGAATCCAAGTTCTTTATTCTTGTTTTTATATTATTTACAATCCTATTCGACATGATCTATTTTGAACATTTTTTAAGAAAAATAAATATTTTTGGGCATAACATGCCATTATAAAATTTCATTTAGCTATATACAAATTCACACACCTCACAAGTGATCACTCAACACTCGGCTGAAGATGTATAGGTGAAACGCCCGATATCGGTATGGAACTTGCTCCTACCATATGCTTGACAAGTAATCAAACCTCTCCTTATTTTTAACATAATCTTTGTAAATATCAAGAGGACTTTGAAAGGGTAGGTTTTGGCTAAGGGTAGGATAGTTTTATTGAAAAGTCGCTAAAACGTAAAATGTCGGTTTTCTTTTGAAAATTTATTTGTTTGTGACTTAGTTATAAACTACATATTTGTAAGTAATAATTTCTGCTTATTTATTTCATGTAGCTAGAGATTTTTTTGATATAAAACTAAGTCATTTTATATGATTTTCAGAAGAACCACATTTTACTAAAAACAAGGGGTGTGATGATGAAAATTGGTTTTGGGGTGATGGGTGGTTTGTGCAAAATGGTATTTTGCGAGTTTTGAAACAAAAGGTTTAGGCTCAAAGGGGTTTAACTAGGAGAATATTTTTGTTGTTTTTGTTTATGGTGGGGAGATAAAGAGAAAATAAAGTTGAAGATGAAAAAAAAAGGGTTTAAAATCCTAATGCCTCCATCATTTACTTACTTGGATTCGTCGGTAAGGGCCGAGAATGTATTGTCTTGTCAAGTGTGAAATTATATATACAATCAAATTTTATAAAGAATTGTCATGCCATTTTTATATTTTTTTTCTCGTATGGTTCTTTTTATCACAGGCGGCGATATCAGTTGTAAATTTTTTAAAAACTTGAAAATTTTAGATCATGGTTTCTTGGCTTAAACTATAAACAAGACAAAAACAAACTAAAAAATGTTTTTTTTTGAAAAATATTTGGGGTGTTTTAGCGTTTCCAAGTAGAGTTTTGTGTAAGACTTGTTTTTAGGACAAACAATTTCAAGATTAGCTTACCCCCCCCCCCACTTAACTTACACATTGTCCTCAATGTGTAAACGTGGGTTAAAAACAACAAATTTTTCAAAAACTGGGCACTGGACACGGGGGCGTGGTAGGGTGACACGACCCCGTGTCAAAAGTGCCAGTGAAAGTTTTCTCAGAAAATTTTCAGAAGGCAGACAAAATTTTCCAAAAGCCAGGCACGGGGCGTGTCTATGGGACATGGGCCTGTGTCAATGTTCCAGATTCAAAATTTTGGTATGCAGACTTGAGGCACGGGGGCGTGCTTACCTTACACGACCCCTTGCTGCACTTACTGTTTTGAAGATTTTGCTTCGAGAAGTGTCTGTTTTCATGCATGGGGTGGTGTTTCAACGTCCCTTTGGCGTTTTCATCCTCTTTTGAGTGTGGTTTATTCCTACAAAGATAAAACTTAAAAACAAAACTATTAATCTAAAGATTACACTAAGATTTAAACTATTTAACTAATGGATAGTCCATGAAATGCCTCCATGGTGCGCCACGTTTATAAGGGTCCTTGGCTACACCCAGCGTATCGGGTGGTTCTGGCTCATCTTCCAACAAGGGGTCGTCATTGCCAATTGGATATTTCATTGATTGGTCAAGATTGACGTACCTTTTGTCAGCCACTATTTGAAGTGGTAAGTTGTTTTGCTTCCGGTTAACTAAGGTTCGATGGTTTTTATGAATGGTTGTCCCAACACGAGGGGGCATAATCTAAGATGATAAAGTCAGTTGGTACTACCATTTGATTTGTTTGAATTAAGACATCCTCAATCATTCCCATGGCTTTTATCATTTTTCGATTAGAGAGAAAAATTGGGATTTTAAGAGGAGAAAAATCACTAGTACCCAATTTTTCGAAAATATAGTTTGGCATTATGTTAATACAAAGATGTTTATCAATTAGCACGTGGCTAACGAAGATGTTTTGAAAGAAACATGGTACCGGTTATATGTTTTGTTACCTCATGTGGATCCCACCTTGAGAACAGGTGATACAAAGACAAAACAGTTCTGCAATCATCTGATCCAAAATAACAGTGCTTTGGATTCTTTCTTCCTTCAATGGCAAGACATCAAACAACTACTGCTTCTAAGGTCTGCTACAAAGCTAAGCTCTGCTGGTCTACAAAGTTTGATGAAGTTAAACCGCTGATGAAGACCAAAGGTCTGCTGGAAGCAAATGCCTGATCACCCTTTGAAGAAGGTCTGCTAAAGGTTCATCAGAGGATAAAGCTCATTAGAGTTTAGAGTCATCAGAGTCTGTAATCAGTGTGTGAAATAGAACATTGTTTAGCTATTAGTAGAGGTTAGATGTTGTTAGTATTGTTAGATGTCGTTGTCACGGTGACGTCAGCAAAGATTCCACAGTGGTAAGTTTTGTACTATAAATAGAACAATGCATGTACTGTTCTATTAGGTCACTTCACTCACTTGCATTTTGTAAGAACAAACACTGTGATCTCAGGCCGAGGGGGAGAATTGTAATTCATGCATATGTGATTGAATCATTCAACTTAAAGTATTCATGATGAAAGCAGATCTTCCACTGTTTGTGTTATAAAGTTTTTCTTCATTCCGCTGCACTATTTCCATATTTGTTATCATCTTTCATTGTTCATCTTAAAACAAACACAAACAATTTAAACTCATATCCTAACAATTGGTATCAGAGCTATGGTGGATGCTAGGTATAAGGATACATAGGCAAACATAAGGAGCACTAAAGAATATCTGCTCAAACTTACTGGCTCCTCCCCTGCACCAGTCTTTGAAAAAGATGAGGATGATGATGCCAAAAAGGGGAGAAAGATTCTATGAGGAAATTGGAACCTGATCTAAAAGTAAAACAAAAATCAAACATCCAACAAAAGCCAGAGTCTTCTAAACAACAAACTTTTGCAAAAACCTCAGAAGCTGGAAAGAAAATAGGAATTGATGAGACCCTAAGTATTCAAGCTAAAGAGAAAGTTTTAGAAAGGCAGAAGAAGCAAGATACAGAAGAGAGCAAAGCCTATAATTGGGAAACAGGAGGAGAAGAGGAAAAAGAAAAACATTGGTACTTCACAAAGAAGAAAGTCTTTTAGAAATAATAGACCACCAATAACCACTTTTCCTAAAACCACTGCTACTCCTAAAAGGCCCGTATCCTCTGCTACACCCAAAACCAAACCTTCCCCTCAACAACCACCTCAAAAGAAGCAAAAGAAAGCATCACCACCACCTTCATCCATTAAACCAACAGATACTGATGCAACAAATGCATCAGCAGATGTTAGGCAAACAACTGCTGAGACAACAGTTGTTACAGCAAAGGTTAGCCAATCCTCTTCCACAATCAATTTCAATACACCACCATCAACCCAACCACCTCCAACACCACAAAGATTCCTTTCACAACCACCTTCACCACCTAAACAACCTCCACCACCAAAATTCTCCTATGTACGCAAAAGAAAAACTTTTGTGGTACAAGAAGATGATGAGGAGATTCCATCACCAATCCCCTTATCATCTGTTCCCATTCAAACCACTTCATCCTCATCATTTCCACCTAAATCCACTTTGACTCTACCCATTGGTTCACTACCATTTGTCATCCCCCTGGCTGCTAAATATCCTCTAAAACTGCTTGCATTTCAAAGTGAAATTGAATCTTTCTTTAAAATAGAGGATCCATAAAAAAGAACCTTCCCATCTCTCTATGGATTTAGACAACCTCAGAACTTGGATGAGTATTTGAAAATGAAAGCAAGACAGGCAGAGGTTATAGCCAGAGAAGATAGCAAAGGGTTAGGTGATAAGAAAGACTAAGGTCTACTATCACATGAGCTTAACAAAGTCAGAAAGCTAAGGATTCTCTGAGGAAATTGGAACCTGATCCAAAAGTAAAACCAAAATCAAAGGCCCAACAAAAGGCAGAGTCTGTAAACAACAAACTTCTACAAAAACTTTAGAAGCTGGGAAGAAAAAGGAAATTGATGAGGCCCTAAACATTCAAGCTGAAGAGAAAGTTTTAGAAAAGCAGAAGAAGGAAGATACAGAAGAGAGGAAAGCCTATAATTGGGAAAAAGAATAGGAAGAGAGGAAGAAAAAGGAAAACATTGGTACTTCATAAAGAAGAAAGTCTTTTAGAAATAATAGACCACCAATAGCCACCTTTCCTAAAACCACTGCTACTCCTAAAAGGCATGTATCCTCTGCTACACCAAAAACCAAACCTTCCCCTCAACAACCACCTCAAAAGAAGCAAAAGAAAGATTCACCACCACCGTCATCCATTAAACCAACAGATGTTGATGCAACAAATGCATCAGCAGATGTTAGGCAAACAGCTGCTGAGACACCAATTGTTTCAGAAAAGGTTAGCCAATCCTCTGCCACAATCAATTTCAGTACACCATCATCAAGCCAACAACCTCCAACACTACAAAGATTCCTTTTATAACCACCTTCACCACCTAAAAAACCTCCACCACCAAAATTCGCCTATGTGCACAAAAGAAAAACTTTTATGGTACAAGAAGATGATGAGGAGATTCCATCACCAATCCCCTTATCATCTGTTCTCATTCAAACCACTCATCCTCATCACTTCCACCTAAATCCACTTTGACTCCACCCATTGGTTCACTACCATCTGTCATCCCCCTGACTGCTAAATATCCTTTAGAACTGCTTGCAGTTCAAAGTGAAGTTGAATCTTTCTTTAAAATAGAGGATCCATAAAAAACAACCTTCCCATCTCTCTATGGATTCAGATAACCTTAGAACTTGGATGAGTATTTGAAAATGAAAGTAAGACAGGAAGAGGTTATAGCCAGAGAAGATAGCAAAGGGTTAGGTGACAGGAAATACCAAGGTCTACTATCACATGAGCTTAGCAAAGTCAGAAAGCAAAAGATTCTATGAGGAAATTGGAACCTGATCCCAAAGTAAAACCAAAATCAAAGGTCCAACAAAAGCCAGAGTCTGCTAACAACAAACTTCTGCAAAAACTTCAGAAGCTGGAAAGAAAAAGGGAATTGATGAGACCCTAAATATTCAAGCTGAAGAGAAAGTTTCAGAAAAGCATAAGAAGGAAGATACAGAAGAGTGCAAAGCCTATAATTGGGAAAAAGAACAGGAGGTGAAGAGGAAAATGGAAAACATTGGTACTTCAGAAAGAAGACCAATAGCTACATTTCCTAAAACCACTGCTACTACTAAAAGGCTTGTATCCTCTGCTACACCCAAAACCAAACCTTCCCCTCAACAACCACGTCAAAAGAAGCAAAAGAAAGCTTCACCACCACCTTCATCCATTAAACCAACAGATACTGATGCAACAAATGCATCAGCAAATGTTAGGCAAACAACTGCTGAGACAACAGTTGTTTCAGCAAAGGTTAGCCAATCCTCTGCCACAATCAATTTCAATACACCACTATCAACCCAACTACCTCCAACACCACAAAGATTCCCTTCACAACCACCTTCACCACCTAAACGACCTCCACCACCAAAATTCGCCTATGTACGCAAAAGAAAAACTTTTGTGGTACAAGAAGATGATGAGGAGATTCCATCACCAATCCCCTTATCATCAGTTCCCATTCAAACCACTTCATCCTCATTACTTCCACCTAAATCCACTTTGACTCCACCCATTGGTTCACTGCCATCTGTCATCCCCTTGGCTGCTAAATATCCTCTAGAACTGCTTGCATTTCAAAGTGAAATTGACTCTTTCTTTAAAATAGAGGATCCATCAAAAAGATCCTTCCCATCACTTTATGGCTTCAGACAACCTCAGAACTTGGATGAGTATTTGAAAATGAAAGCAAGACAGACAGAGGTTATAGCCAGGGAAGATAGCAAAGGGTTGGGTGACAGGAAATACAAAGGTCTATTATCACATGAGCTTGACAAAGTCAGAAAGCTTGATGACTTTTCTAAGGACCTTAGTAAATCAATGTATGAGCAGCCATTAGATACTGAGCTTGAAAAGGAACTGAGGGTTGATTACATTGATCAGATAATGAAGCACAAGCCTTACAAAGCAACCAGGTCTCAATTTAAAGACTGGTCATCAGATGCTCTTTTGGAAGAAATTTACAGAATTACTAAAATGAATAATGATCCTCCGGTCAAGAAAACTCCACCCAATTGGAAGAAATCCAAGCAAGTGGATCCAGATGAAGCAGTGAAATTCAAGTGAATGAGAGCAGAGCTTGTGGCTGCTAATTATGGATCTGCAAGATCAATTGCTAGAGGTCCAAACTCAATATTGAGGAGACCTACAAAAAGCTGGAAGAACTTAGAGCAAAAGACCTAACAGTTCCTCAAAAGCCATTTTATCTCACAACCACTGCTGGCAGGCCTCAACAGACCCAAACCTCCAAAAAGCTTCTCTTAACATCTGCTTTACCCACAAATGCCTTGAATCAATTAAAAAGGCAAAAGCAGACAGATGAGCAGAGGTCTGAAGAATATAGAAAAGAGGCCATCAAATGTCAGATTGAATCCCACACGGATGATGTTGCTGATCAACTCACTGCCCAATTAACTGAAACTATCAAAAGGTTGACAAGCAGACCTCATTCACCAAACTTGTCACACCCCCAAAATCCACCTGCGGATAACACCCGCTTCGAGGGCGTGACTGACCAGGATCCAGCCACCAATTATACTGAATAGTTAAGTTAATAACAAAAGTAATACTTACTAACCATAGGATTAGCAAATATCAAGTTCAGAGTTTAAGGTTTCAAGTTCAAACGGTTAATAAGTAGCGGAAGCATAAGTAAGGCAGTTTAAACAAAGTTCATAGTTCAAAATGAGGTAACACCCAACACAAGGGTGGACAGACACTACTCGTTCCCAAGCTGCAAGCTCCTTCGTCACTGGTTACCTGCAAAGCATGCAGTAAGGGGTCAACAATAATGCTGAGTGAGTTCACTAGTTGTCCAGTTTTAATTTCCAAAAACTTGTTTCACCGGTTAATTTATCCGTTTATACATGCCATGGGGAGCTACCCCAAAAGTTAGCGACTAAACTGTTTTTCCAATACCGAACACTAGGTAACCGTTTGCGTTTCCGCAGGATGCCCCGATGTCAATGTTCTATCATCATTGACGGATGCCTGAGTACATTAGTTCACGACCGAACCCAAACCAGGGCACGGTGTGAGGCTGGTAAAACCTAAATAGCGCTATCAACTAATAACCCGTTCGCCTGGCCCCGGCGACTAATCGGTATTATGTAGTAGGGACTTGAGTGATAGAGTTTCGTTTAGTGCCGTCTGGTTGCATTCCGTATAAACAGTAATTAACTAAAAGGTTTCCCAATACCAGGGAAGGAAAAGTAAGTTTGTTCCCAGTAACTAGGGAAGGAATGTAAATGGTATCCCCTTTACAAGGGGATAGGGTTGTTTTAGTCTCGTGTCCCAAACCACCGGGACGCATGCTTTTAAGTTGTGAACTCACCTTGGGTTGCTCGGTAGATTTTAGGTTACTTGGTCAAACACGCTGGTCACCACGTCCTAACATGGTTACCGGTATAGGTCAGGTTCGGTGTACAAGCATTCACATAAAAATCTATACACATAACTGGCACGTAGCATACATACAAGTAAACAGTCGTGGGGTTATTGGGCCGGCCTAAACATTTAAGCAGTCAACAGCAACACATAGTCCATTTAACAGATAGCCCATAATAACACATAATGGCCCAATAACCAAAGTGAACAGCCCAGTCGCAACCAGGAGGTCTCGAGTCGCAACCAGGTGGTCTCGGCTTGTCACGTTATGGTTGCGAGTCGCAACCGCGTGGTCTCGAGTCATCACGTTGTGGTCGCGAGTCGCAACGGTCGTAGTCTCGAGTCGCAATCACGTGGTTTCGACTTGTCATGCTATGGTTGCGAGTCGCAACTGCGTGGTCTCGAGTCGGAATGCTGTGGTTGCGAGTCGTAAAATGTCCCTTTCATGTACACGTGATGATGCAGACTAAGTCAGGTTAGTTGGTACAAGACATCAGTCCCCAAATCAGGAAACAACCAATAGGGTTTAACTAACAACTTACCCAAACTATCTATAAACCAAATATGGATCAAATCACAAGGGTTTTCAAATACTCAACCAACATTCAACATGTGTATAACAAGTTCATCCATATTCAACATCCTAGGGTTTTTATGTCCAACATAACCATTCATTTTATGAACTAAAACTTACATATTTCATCAATCATGCAAGATCAAGAAACATACATGTTTGTAGCCGAAATTTTATGTTTAACATCATCATTTTTGCAAGAAATAAAGAAGTATAGTTTGGTTGGCCATGAACTTTCTTAAACTACCATTTCTAGTTATTTTAAACATGTTTAGCAAATATTCATACATAAGGTTTAACACACATAATCCAACTTCACCAATCACCCAAAAATCATGTGTAACACTACTAACCAAGCATTTCTATTTCATACAACATACATAAATCTTATACATAAAAAGATAACACTAACCGGTTGTGAAAAAGAGGAGCCGAAAACAAAGAGAAGAGAACCGAGAAGATGGAGTGTCCGAGTGATGACTTTGTCCGAGATTCCTACCGATTTGCTCCAAGCTTGAACCGATTTTGGAGAAAGAAAGTGGTGTTTGTAGAGGGTTTCTAGTGAGAGAGACTAGAAGTGTATGTGTGGGTAAGTTTGTGTAGCAAATGAGGGAAATGAGGAGAAGGTTGGAATTTATACAAGGGGTCACGAGTTGGGGCTTGGGGGTTTCGGCCCAACCGGTTTCGGCTCATGAGGCCCACTCGAGACCGAGTGGCCCACTCGCAACCGGGTGGTTGCGAGTCATGGTCTCGGGTCGTGGTCTCGGCTCTCATATATATATAATACATTCATACATCACATATCATGCACAAAGGTCACGTTTTCATTTAATAAAATTTATATACACAAAATATTACAAGGTGTTCGTTCGGAAAAACCTAGAGTGTCACATTATCCCCAAGTTTTAAGAACTTTCGTCCCGAAAGTTAAGGCAGCCACTGCCAAGCTAGCGTGTTTCAACGGGGTGTCACATCATCCCCCCGTTAGTTTGGAATTTCGTCCCGAAATTCAGTTGTAGCTTCAGTGCTGGGGGTTTCGTTTGGGAACAATTGGGGATACTTAGACTTCATCTAGTCTTCCCGCTCCCGGGTAAACTCTGGGCCGCGTCGTGAGTTCCAACGAACTCGCACGAGAGGTATCTGGCTACGTTTGAGGGTTTTGATCTCTCGATCCGTGATCTCAATCGGTTCCTCAGTAAAGTGTAGCTGTTCATCAATAGTCAGTTCCTTAAAAGGAATCACAAGTGTTTCATCCGACAAACACTTCTTCAGGTTAGATACGTGAAATACGTGGTGTACCGCGCTCAGCTCTGCAGGCAGGTTCAATCTATAAGCAACCTTACCGATTTTCTCGGTAATTTCGAATGGTCCAACATATCGTGGATTCAGCTTGCCTCGTTTACCAAAACGAACCACACCCTTCCAGGGTGAGACTTTAAGTAGAACCCGGTCCCCGACCTGGAATTCTAACGGTTTCCTACGCTTGTCAGCGTAGCTTTTCTGACGGTCACGAGCTGCCGCCATGCGTTGCCTGATCTGGGAAATCTTTTCCGTTGTGTCTACCACCAGTTCTGGGCCTGTGAGCTGACTGTCACCTATTTCCGCCCAGCAAAGAGGTGATCGGCATTTACGACCGTACAGTGCCTCAAAAGGTGCCGTCTGAATGCTAGTGTGGTAGCTGTTGTTGTAGGAGAATTCCACCAGCGGTAGATGTTTCTCCCAGTTCTTGCCAAAATCGATCACACATGCTCTAAGCATGTCTTCCAGGGTTTGGATGGTGCGTTCAGACTGCCCATCCGTTTGCGGGTGATAAGCGGTGCTCATGTCCAAACGTGAGCCAAAGGATTTGTGCATAGCTTGCCACAACTCGGAAGTAAAACGAGCGTCTCGGTCGGAAATAATAGAAGTTGGCACCCCGTGCCTGGAGACTACTTCCTTTAAATAGATTTCTGCTAAGGTAGAAAACTTGTCTGTTTCCTTAATGGCCAAAAAGTGTGCAGACTTAGTCAATCGATCTACTATCACCCAAATAGTATCATTCCCGCGTTGGGATCTAGGTAGCCCTGTAACAAAATCCATGGAAATCTGTTCCCATTTCCACTTCGGGATTTCCGGTTGCTGGAGTAGGCCTGCTGGTTTCTGATACTCGATCTTGACTCTTGCGCAGGTCAAACATTTGCTAACGTAAGCTGCTATGTGGGCTTTCATGCCAGGCCACCAGTAAGTGGTTCTTAAGTCGTGGTACATCTTATCTGCACCAGGATGTACTGAATAACGGGACTTATGGGCTTCGTCCATCGCAAGCTCTCGTAGATCTCCGTAAAGTGGGACCCAAATGCGCCCTGCCACATAGTAGGCGCCGTCTTCTTTCTGTTCTAGTTGCTGCCTCGATCCTCGCAGGGACTCAGCCCTGATGTTTTCCGGTTTCAGAGCTTCAATCTGAGCATTTCGAATCTGGGTAGGGAGACTAGACTGGATGGTAAGTTGTAATGCTCGCACGCGCTTTGGTATAGTGTCTTTTCGGCTGAGGGCGTCTGCCACAACATTGGCCTTGCCCGGATGATACTTGATGGCGCATTCATAATCATTCAGAAGTTCGACCCATCGGCGTTGTCGCATGTTTAATTCCTTCTGCTTGAAGATATGCTCGAGACTCCTGTGATCGGTGTAAATGGTGCACTTGGTACCGTACAGGTAATGTCTCCATATCTTAAGCGCAAATATCACCGCTCCTAGTTCCAAGTCGTGTGTTGTGTAGTTCCTCTCGTGTGTCTTGAGTTGTCGGGATGCATAGGCAATAACTTTCTCGCGTTGCATCAACACGCAACCGAGCCCATGAATAGACGCATCGCAGTAAACCACAAAGTCGTCCGTTCCTTCAGGTAACGAGAGAATAGGAGCACTGCAGAGGTTATCCTTTAGTTTCTGAAACGCGGTTTCCTGAGCTTCACCCCACTTATAAACCATACCCTTCTGAGTAAGAGCCGTGAGAGGCTGAGCGATCTTTGAAAATCCCATGATAAATCTTCGATAGTATCCCGCCAGTCCCAAGAATTGGCGGACTTCAGTCGGAGTCTTAGGGGTAGGCCAATTCTTTATAGAGTCGATCTTTGCAGGGTCGACGTGGATTCCATCCTTGTTAACCACGTGCCCAAGGAAAGGGACTTCTCGAAGCCAGAAGTCGCATTTCGAGAACTTGGCATACAGTTGCTCAATGCGAAGGAGTTCGAGGATAAGGCGTAGGTGCTGTTCATGCTCTTCCTGACTTTTCGAGTAGATCAAGATGTCGTCTATAAACACGATCACGAACTTGTCGAGGTAGGGTTTGCATACCCGGTTCATGAGATCCATGAACACTGCAGGGGCGTTGGTCATTCCGAAGGGCATAACGAGGAATTCATAATGACCATAACGAGTTCTGAATTCAGTCTTGGAGATGTCTTCATTACGGACCCTTAACTGATGGTAGCCTGATCGCAGGTCAATCTTGGAATAGTAGCTCGATCCTTGCAACTGATCGAATAGGTCGTCGATTCGAGGGAGAGGGTAACGATTCTTGATGGTAACCTTGTTCAACTCACGATAGTCAATGCACATTCGGAACGTGCCATCCTTCTTCTTAACAAAGAGTACCGGTGCTCCCCAGGGCGATGAACTAGGACGGATAAATCCTTTATCCAATAGTTCTTGTAGTTGCGTCGAGAGTTCCTTCAATTCTGCGGGGGCTAGTCGATAAGGCGCACGAGCTATAGGCGCTGCTCCGGGAGCTAGCTCGATTTGGAATTCGACCTGACGATGGGGAGGGAGTCCAGGTAATTCCTCAGGAAATACCTCGGGGTAGTCACGCACTACTGGAAAGTCTTCAATCCTCTTTTCCTTTTCCTGCGTGTTGGTAACAAGTGCTAAGATAGCGGTGTGCCCTTTTCGTAAACACTTCTGGGCCTTCAAGAACGAGATAACGCCGGAGATTTCTCCACCTTTGCCACCTTGTACAATGAGGGGTTTGCCAGAACGGCGAGGAATACGAACTGCTTTCTCTTGACAGAGGATCTCAGCGCGATGCTTGGATAACCAATCCATACCAATAACAACGTCGAAGCTTCCAAGAGTAACAGGGAAAAGGTCGATGCTAAATGTCTGACCAGACAACTCTAGTTTGCAGCCCTTGACAACATGTGAGGCCTCGATGTTTCTACCATTAGCTAACTCGACGATATGAGGAGAACTTAGTAACGAAAGCGGACGCTTAAGCTTCTTACTAATACGTAGGGATACATAACTAGCATCGGCACCGGAATCAAATAACACAGAAACATAACGATCATTGAGTAGGAACTTACCCGCCACGACATTGGGGTCATTCCTTGCTTCTCCAGCTCCAATCACGAAAGCTCTTCCCCTTGCATTCCCAGCATTGTTGTTTTGATTGTTGTTCCCAGCTCCCTGATTATTGTTGCGGTTCTGATTCAGTTCAGGGCAATCCTTCTTAAAGTGCCCTGTTGCCCCACATTTAAAACATGCTCGGTCGTTTCCCTGCTGCTGTTGCTGTTGAGGTTGTTGCTGATTCTGTCTTGCTGGGAACTGGCTTCTACAATCCTTGGCTTCGTGCCCCATCTTGTGGCATCGCTGACACTGGCCCTTGTTACATGCCCCATTATGGTGTCTGTTACACTTGTTGCACTTAGGGTAGCTTCCCCGGTAGCCACCCTGTTGCTGAGTGCCCTTGTTGTTTTCAGTTTTCCTTTGCTGTGCTGGGGCCTGAGTGGGGTTAGCATCCTTGCCCTGACTTCCTTCCCACTTACGCTTGTTGTCACTAGAAGTTCCGACAGTAGCACTGATCCTTTTGGGCAATCTGCCCTCTTCTACGGCCTGATCAGTAAGTTTGTGAGCAAGTCGAACAATCGGCTGAATGGTAGTGTGGTTGGCTGAAGTTACATGGCTTCGAATTTCTGGAGCCAAACCCTTGATGTACAGTTCGATTCTTCGATACATAGGTCGAGACATGTTTGGGCAAAGAGCAGCATAGTCATTAGACAGCTTGGTGTAAGTTTCAATTTCCGACCCAACCATCTTGAGCTCATAGTACTCATTCTCAAGCTTGTGGATGTCATCCCGGTGACAGTATTCATCCTTAATCATATCCTTGAAATCCTCCCACGCAGTAGCATTTGCAGTTTCCAATCCAAACATCTGAATCTGCGCCTTCCACCAAGAAAGCGCGCTTCCTTCAAGCGTAGCAGTAGCAAATTTCACCCAATTCGCAGGGGGACATTCGCAAACAGCAAAAACAGCTTCAATTTTCTCAATCCAATGCAGAAGACCTATGGCACCCTCAGTGCCGTTGAAAGGGAGAGGCTTGCAATCCATGAAAGTTTTGAAAGTACACACTGGTGGTTGCGCAGGTGCATGCTGACCTATAGGGTGAGAAGCGAAACGTATAGGTTTAGAGGCGAAAAGACGATGTGGCGGTAGGATCTAAACATCCTAAAACAACGAGCTTACCTATAGGGTGAGCTGCGAAAGCTGCAGCCACTGTGTTGAGTAGGTTAGTGAATTGAGCCTGTGTCATGTTGATGTTCCCTCTTCCGCGTCCACTCATTGTCTTCATAACCAGAAAACACAGTATGAGTGTGATGTCGTAGTGTAGCGAGAATGAGATAGAAGAGAGAGGTGTATCTATCTGATTTAGGCATACTAGTACGTATAGCAAATCAGGAAACATAAGCAAACAAGTAAACACTGGTCCGAGCTATGAGGTCAAATGTGTCGAGCCTTGCACTTGGAGTGTAGTGTCGTCACGAGTCACGGGTTATAGTCTGGTTTTCTCCAAAAAGATTTTTCCCTTTTTAAAACCAAGTTCACTATAACCAATGGCTCTGATACCAATCTGTCACACCCCCAAAATCCACCTGCGGATAACACCCGCTTCGAGGGCGTGACTGACCAGGATCCAGCCACCAATTATACTGAATAGTTAAGTTAATAACAAAAGTAATACTTACTAACCATAGGATTAGCAAATATCAAGTTCAGAGTTTAAGGTTTCAAGTTCAAACGGTTAATAAGTAGCGGAAGCATAAGTAAGGCAGTTTAAACAAAGTTCATAGTTCAAAATGAGGTAACACCCAACACAAGGGTGGACAGACACTACTCGTTCCCAAGCTGCAAGCTCCTTCGTCACTGGTTACCTGCAAAGCATGCAGTAAGGGGTCAACAATAATGCTGAGTGAGTTCACTAGTTGTCCAGTTTTAATTTCCAAAAACTTGTTTCACCGGTTAATTTATCCGTTTATACATGCCATGGGGAGCTACCCCAAAAGTTAGCGACTAAACTGTTTTTCCAATACCGAACACTAGGTAACCGTTTGCGTTTCCGCAGGATGCCCCGATGTCAATGTTCTATCATCATTGACGGATGCCTGAGTACATTAGTTCACGACCGAACCCAAACCAGGGCACGGTGTGAGGCTGGTAAAACCTAAATAGCGCTATCAACTAATAACCCGTTCGCCTGGCCCCGGCGACTAATCGGTATTATGTAGTAGGGACTTGAGTGATAGAGTTTCGTTTAGTGCCGTCTGGTTGCATTCCGTATAAACAGTAATTAACTAAAAGGTTTCCCAATACCAGGGAAGGAAAAGTAAGTTTGTTCCCAGTAACTAGGGAAGGAATGTAAATGGTATCCCCTTTACAAGGGGATAGGGTTGTTTTAGTCTCGTGTCCCAAACCACCGGGACGCATGCTTTTAAGTTGTGAACTCACCTTGGGTTGCTCGGTAGATTTTAGGTTACTTGGTCAAACACGCTGGTCACCACGTCCTAACATGGTTACCGGTATAGGTCAGGTTCGGTGTACAAGCATTCACATAAAAATCTATACACATAACTGGCACGTAGCATACATACAAGTAAACAGTCGTGGGGTTATTGGGCCGGCCTAAACATTTAAGCAGTCAACAGCAACACATAGTCCATTTAACAGATAGCCCATAATAACACATAATGGCCCAATAACCAAAGTGAACAGCCCAGTCGCAACCAGGAGGTCTCGAGTCGCAACCAGGTGGTCTCGGCTTGTCACGTTATGGTTGCGAGTCGCAACCGCGTGGTCTCGAGTCATCACGTTGTGGTCGCGAGTCGCAACGGTCGTAGTCTCGAGTCGCAATCACGTGGTTTCGACTTGTCATGCTATGGTTGCGAGTCGCAACTGCGTGGTCTCGAGTCGGAATGCTGTGGTTGCGAGTCGTAAAATGTCCCTTTCATGTACACGTGATGATGCAGACTAAGTCAGGTTAGTTGGTACAAGACATCAGTCCCCAAATCAGGAAAC
Organism: Helianthus annuus; assembly: GCF_002127325.2. Lineage (NCBI taxonomy): Eukaryota > Viridiplantae > Streptophyta > Magnoliopsida > Asterales > Asteraceae > Helianthus > Helianthus annuus. The sequence continues at coordinate 133,706,800 of NC_035449.2, read as the reverse complement.
AACCAATAGGGTTTAACTAACAACTTACCCAAACTATCTATAAACCAAATATGGATCAAATCACAAGGGTTTTCAAATACTCAACCAACATTCAACATGTGTATAACAAGTTCATCCATATTCAACATCCTAGGGTTTTTATGTCCAACATAACCATTCATTTTATGAACTAAAACTTACATATTTCATCAATCATGCAAGATCAAGAAACATACATGTTTGTAGCCGAAATTTTATGTTTAACATCATCATTTTTGCAAGAAATAAAGAAGTATAGTTTGGTTGGCCATGAACTTTCTTAAACTACCATTTCTAGTTATTTTAAACATGTTTAGCAAATATTCATACATAAGGTTTAACACACATAATCCAACTTCACCAATCACCCAAAAATCATGTGTAACACTACTAACCAAGCATTTCTATTTCATACAACATACATAAATCTTATACATAAAAAGATAACACTAACCGGTTGTGAAAAAGAGGAGCCGAAAACAAAGAGAAGAGAACCGAGAAGATGGAGTGTCCGAGTGATGACTTTGTCCGAGATTCCTACCGATTTGCTCCAAGCTTGAACCGATTTTGGAGAAAGAAAGTGGTGTTTGTAGAGGGTTTCTAGTGAGAGAGACTAGAAGTGTATGTGTGGGTAAGTTTGTGTAGCAAATGAGGGAAATGAGGAGAAGGTTGGAATTTATACAAGGGGTCACGAGTTGGGGCTTGGGGGTTTCGGCCCAACCGGTTTCGGCTCATGAGGCCCACTCGAGACCGAGTGGCCCACTCGCAACCGGGTGGTTGCGAGTCATGGTCTCGGGTCGTGGTCTCGGCTCTCATATATATATATAATACATTCATACATCACATATCATGCACAAAGGTCACGTTTTCATTTAATAAAATTTATATACACAAAATATTACAAGGTGTTCGTTCGGAAAAACCTAGAGTGTCACAAAACTCATCAAAAATAAGTCTTGTCCCAAGAAACCCATCTGATCCAAAAATACTAAAGTGGAAGTCAGCCTCAGACACCCACGTGTTGACTTTGCTCAGATCAAATGGCGATGTTGAAAGGATAAATATAAAGATGCATATGGTCTGAGTGACTGTGACCTTCAAGATCTTTTGAACCTTCAACTGGAAAGGGATGATGCGTGTCGGTGTGTATATAATTTTAGGTGTATATTTTAAGCCCTTTACACTTTTTAGCCAAGTTTTAAATTTATAAAACACGATATTTACTAACACTAAACACACATATGGGCAAGTGCACCCATCGTGGGCGTAGTATAGTGTTGGTAAGATACCGAGGTCGTCCAAGGACACAAGAGCTTTTAGTACCGGTTTATCCTCAACGTTTAATCAAATCAAAAAAGTTAGAAAAAAGGTTTTTAAACTAGAAAAATAAAACTAACTAAAATGCTGAAAAATAAAATAAAAATAAAACAGATAGACAAGATGAATCACTTGGATCCGACTCGTGTTTAGTGTAACCTTTGATTATTTCCGCACTTTTGCACATTTTAAGAGATTGTCTTAGTTATTGTAGTAGGCCCCTCTTTTGAAGGTGATGTTACCCTCAACCCGGTAGTTTGAGTCAGCAAGGATACAATCCTAAAGGGTCGGATTATTGAAAGATAATTAATTAAGTTATTAATGCATAATGTGGTAGGCCCCTCTTTTGCAGGTGACGTTACCCTCGGTTAAGTAGTCTGAGTCAGCAGGGATACAGTCCTAAGTAGCCGAATTAAAGTTTTAATAGTAGTTTAACTTATGAGGGGATCAAAAAGTTTGGACCCCCGCCATCCAATACCGGTGGGTATTGAAGGAGATCCTACTAAATTTGACCCAGGTCCTTTGCAGGATCTATACACTGAACAATGGCAAGACTTTTACCAAACTGTTCCCTTAACCCCCGACAAGGTAGCCAACATATCTCCATATAGACCGTGGAGATATGAATGGTGAAAATCTTTTATTTTATATAGACAGTAAAATAATGCCAAGACACCACGGACAAACGATAAGGAAGAATCACCTTCAACATAAGAAACTAGTTATTAAAGTCGTTAATACATAACCAAATAAAAAGTGCGAAACGATTAAAAATAAAAAGTATTACACTAAATACTTGTCTTCACCAAGTGATGTAAGAGACTTAGGAAAACATGGCCTTTGATTGTCAAGAACTCTTACGATCAATCTTGGATCCCGAGACGACTCACACACTCTATGATGGACAATGGATGATTGTGGTGGATGATGGTGTTGTGATGGTGGTGGGTGGTGGGTGAAGTGTGAGAGAGGTGGTGTGCCAAGGGATGAGTTGTAAGTGATCCAAGCACTCCTATTTATAGGCTGAACAGAAGCTCGGGCACGGACCCGTGTCCGTTGGGCACGGCCCCGTATCCATCCTTCTCTCTTTCTTCATTAATTGCAGTTTGTCTGCATTAGTTGATCACGCCCCCGTGTCCGTTGAGCACGACCCGGTGTGCAGAAGCGTATCTGTACTATCGAGATTTGCCTGGATCCTGCGAATCTTATAGTTGACCACGGCCCCGTGTCCGCTGAGCACGGCCCCGTGGTGGGTGATAGAAGCTTCTACAACTTTGTCTTTTCTGCTGACACTTGGGCACGCCCCGGTGCTCACTGAGCACGGGGCGTGTTCAGTCTTCTGTTCTCTTTGTTTTGCTTGGGAAGATGCCGTCGGGGGGTCGGGCATGCCACGTTTGTTCCTTTTCTTGTATTTATGTTAGATTTAGCTGCCTTTGTGCTTCTTTTGTTTATTTGAGCTCATTTAATCCTGAAAATACAAAAGGAAGACAAAAACACACTTTTTCCAACATTAGTACTAAAAAGGGGTTAGTTTTATGCCACAATTGATGTAATTTATATGTTGCATTTTGTGCATATCAAATACCCCCATACTTGAATCTTTGCTTGTCCTCAAGCAAAACTCTTTATAATGTGGCTTTACACTCCCAAATGGAATGGGTAGAAGAGAACGTTTTTGGACTTGTCATAGAGTGTTGGGATTTCCAAGATTCGTTATTTTATTTATTTACAATCCTATTCGTCATGATTTATTAAAAACGTTTCATAAGATAAATTACTTATTAGGGCATAACATGCCTTTTTAAAATTCCATTTATATACAAGTTCACATACCTCACGGGGGATCACTCAACATTCGGCCGAAGGTGTATTTTTTTAGTGAATCACTTGAGAGCGCCATGGAACTTACTCCTACCATAAGCTTGCCAAGCAATCAATCGTCCTCCTTTTTAACTATATACCTTTGTAAATATCAAGAGGACTTTTTGGGTGAAGGATTAGGCTTGGGCTAAAGGTGGGTGGTTGGGTTAGTAGTTAGTAAAAGAGCGAAAAGCGTAAAAAGCGTCGGTTTTCATAAGAGTTGATCTTTTTCATAACTTTTTATTTTGATGAAGCATTTCAAACAAAGTTATTTTTGATAAACTTGTTTGTTTATTTCTTTGGCTTCATCCTCATAAATTTTTTTTTCAAATCATAAGAAAATCCGAGCTTTGTTACTAAAATAAAGGGTTTAAAAGGAAAAAAGGTTTAAGTGGATAAAAGGGTGTTTGAATTGGGTTAAGAAACGAAAAGGTTTAGGCTCAAAGGGGTTAACTAGGGGGATTTTGGGTAGGTGGTAAAAAAAGAAAAATAATGGTGTAGAAAAAAAGGGTTAGTCCTAATGCCTCCATCATTTACTTACTCGGGTTTAAGTTGGTAAGGACCGGGAGTGTATCGTCGTGGCAAGTTCTAGAGTTGTAAGAACCAAGCGGTTATTCACACAAGAAACGAAAAATGAGCATTTAGTTTAAAGATATGTATTTGTATACTCAATAAAGGCTCAAAACTCACTTTTGTGGGAATGGGTTTTTATGTGATCAAGTATATAAAATCAAATTTTAACTAAGTTTGTCATGCCGTTTCATAATTTTCTTATGTTGGTTCTTTTTATCACGACGCTATCGGTTGTAAATTTGTAAAAATATAACCTTTTTAGAATTTTGAAATTCCCAACTTAAACTTAGACAAGTAAAAAAATGAAAATTTTTGAAAAAAAATTGGGGTGATTAGCGGTTCCAATAGAGTTTGTGTAACGCTTTTTGATTAGGACTTGCAAGATTCAAGGTTTTAGCATCCCCCCCCCCCCCCCCCGCACACACACTTAAATTACACATTGTCCTCAATGTGTCCCAAAAATAAGTTTTTAGGTTGATTGAATGTATAAAAAGGTGTGAAAAAGCTAAGATTTGTGTTACTAGTGGTCTGGACACGGCCCCGTGTCGGGTGAACACGGCCACGTGTTCAGAGTGCCAGTAACGAAAACTTACAGAAGGTGGAAACGAGGGCGTGGTTGCTGGGCACGACCCCGTGTCTAGCAAAAATCTGCAGAATTTAAACAAACAGCTGATCTGGGAGGTGGGCACAGGGGCGTGTCGGCCGGACACGACCCCGTGTAGACAATCTACAATGGTGAAAAACAGGTTTCTGGCTTCGGTTTTCTTGTCCCGGCTTTAGTAGTACTAATATTTAGTACGCTAAGCCTCATATGTACCTGTTTTATCAATAAACACCACACCAAACCATAGCAAACATCCTAGATTACCAAGTTTAACATCCAAACCACAAAGTTAAAAATAAAAACAAAAGCAAAAAATAAAAAGAGTAAAAGGGAAATTAAATTGTTCAGCACTCGGCACGCAGGCCGGAAATTGTTCGATAGAAAAAGAGGGTTAACCTGTGGGATCACCAACCAGCTGCTCCTGCTCCTACTCCACCCGCCTAGTCCATGTCCTCATCCTCGTCATCTCCTCCTCCTCCATGCCCCGCCATGTACTCCCGGGTGCTCCCGATGTCATCTTGGATATCGGAGATGTTTCTTTCAATGGCTCTGACCCGGTTGTATGTGTTGTTAGCGAGGTTGTAGGTGTTCCTAGTGCACATAAGGTTTTCCTGCAACAAATCATGTAAACTTTGGAAGTTAGGAAAACCACCTCCTTGTGAGGAGGATTGGCCTGGATCACCATGGGGCTGGTATTGGAAATGAGAGGGAGGTTGGAAATGTGGAGCATGAAGGACAAGTGCTTATTGTGGGTTCCAAGCATGCTCTTGGACCCTTTGGAAGCTGACCGACCCATCTTCGGCTTCGTAGATTAAGTTCATGGAGCGGCAGATGTGTATATCCACTCTCCTCGACCATGGACTCGTTTCAGAAGATCGAGGCATGTTCACGAAGCGCTTGAAGAGACGGTATATCCAACCCCCGAAGAAGATAGGGGTTGGTGGAGTAGCAAGTCGGTTCCAGTGCATGTTTCGGAGTAGGAGGAAAGGAACATCGAGAGGTTTGCGGGTATGGATGTAGGTGGTAAAAAAAGAAAAATAATGGTGTAGAAAAAAAGGGTTAGTCCTAATGCCTCCATCATTTACTTACTCGGGTTTAAGTTGGTAAGGACCGGGAGTGTATCGTCGTGGCAAGTTCTAGAGTTGTAAGAACCAAGCGGCTATTCACACAAGAAACGAAAAATGAGCATTTAGTTTAAAGATATGTATTTGTATGCTCAATAAAAGCTCAAAACTCACTTTTGTGGGAATGGGTTTTTATGTGATCAAGTATATAAAATCAAATTTTAACTAAGTTTGTCATGCTGTTTCATAATTTTCTTATGTTGGTTCTTTTTATCACGACGCTATCGGTTGTAAATTTGTAAAAATATAACCTTTTTAGAAATTTGAAATTCCCAACTTAAACTTAGACAAGTAAAAAAATGAAAATTTTTGAAAAATTTTGGTGTGATTAGCGGTTCCAATAGAGTTTTGCGTAAGGCTTGTTGATTAGGACTTGCAAGATTCAAGGCTTTAGCATCCCCCCCCCCACACACTTAAATTACACATTGTCCTCAATGTGTCCCAAAAATAAGTTTTTAGGTTGATTGAATGTATAAAAAGGTGTGAAAAAGCAAAGATTTGTGTTACTGGTGGTCTGGACACGGTCACGGCCCCGTGTCGGGTGAACATGGCTACGTGTTCAGTGTGCCGATAACGAAAACTAACAGAAGGTGGACACGGGGGCGTGTTGGCTGGGCACGACCCCGTGTCTGGCAAAAATCTGCAGAATTTAAACAAACAGCAGATCTGGGAGGTGGGCACGGGGGCGTTTCGGCCGGACACGACCCCGTGTAGACAATCTGCAATGGTGAAAAACAGGTTTCTGGCTTCGGTTTTCCTGTCCCGGCTTTAGTAGTACTAATATCTAGTACTCTAAGCCTCTATGGGAGTTGGGCACGGCCCCGTGTCCATCCTTCTCTCTTTCTTCATTAATTGCAGTTTGTCTGCATTAGTTGACCACGCCCCCGTGTCCGCTGAGCACGACCCCGTGTGCAGAAGCGTATCTGTACTATCAAGATTTGCCTGGATCCTGCGAATCTTATAGTTGACCACGGCCCCGTGTCCGCTGAGCACGGCCCCGTGGTGGGCGATAGAAGCTTCTACAACTTTGTCTTTTCTGCTGACACTGGGCACGCCCCGGTGTTCATTGAGCACGGGGCGTGTTCAGCCTTCTGTTCTCTTTGTTTTGCTTGGGAAGATGTCGTCGGGGGGTCGGGCATGCCACGTTTGTTCCTTTTCTTGTATTTATGTTAGATTTAGCTGCCTTTTTTGCTTCTTTTGTTTATTTGAGCTCATTTAATCCTGAAAATACAAAAGGAAGACAAAAACACACTTTTTCCAACATTAGTACTAAAAAAGGGTTAGTTTTATGCCACAATTGATGTAATTTATATGTTGCATTTTGTGCACATCAGGGATGATGAAGATGATATGGTTTCCTTGGACTTTGAATTACAGTTCAAAAGGCAAATCTAGGAAATGCTGATAAGAAATAAAGATCAGGAATAAAGAAGGGTTTTGGCATCATTTGTTCTAGGGGGAGATTGTTGGCTCATATAGATCCCACCTTGAGAACAGATGATACAAAGCCAAAACAGTTCTGTAATCATCTGATCCAGAATAACAGTGGTTTGGATTCTTTCTTCCTTCAATGGCAAGACATCAAACAATTGCTGCTTCTAAGGTCTGCTACAAAGCTAAGCTCTGCTGGTCTACAAAGTCAGCTGAAGTTAAACCGCTAATGAAGACCAAAGGTCTGCTGGAAGCAAAGGTCTGATCACCCTTTGAAGAAGGTTTGCTAAAGCTTCATTAGTAGATGTTGTTAGTATTGTTAGATGTCATTGTCTCGGTGACGTCAGCAAAGATTCCACAGTGGTAAGGTTTGTACTATAAATAGAACAGTGCATGTACTGTTCTATTAGAGCACTTCACTCACTTGCTTTTTGTACGAACAAACACTGTGATCTCAGATCGAGGGGGAGAATTGTAATTCATGCATACGTGATTGAATCATTCGACTTAAAGTATTCATGATGAAAGAAGATCTTCCATTGTTTATGTTATAAAGTTTTTCTTAGTTCCGCTGCACTATTTCCATATTTGTTATCATCTTTCATTGTTTATCTTAAAACAAACATAAACAATTCAAACTCATATCCTAACAATTGGTATCAAAGCTATGGTGGATGCTAGGTATAAGGATACACGGGCAGACATAAGGGGCATTAAAGAATATCTACTCAAACTTACTTGCTCCTCCCCTGCACCAATCTTTGAAAAAGATGATGGCGATGATGCCAAAAAGGGGGAGAAAGATTCTATGAGGAAGTTGGAACCTGATCCAAAAGTAAAACCAAAATCAAAGGCCCAACAAAAGCCAGAGACTGCTAAACAACAAACTTTTGCAAAAACTTCTGAAGCTGGAAAGAAAAAGGGAAATGATGGGACCCTAAATATTCAAGCTGAAGAGAAAGTTCTAGAAAAGTAGAAGAAGCAAGATACATAAGAGAGCAAAGCCTATAATTGGGAAAAAGAACAGGAGGAGAATAATTTTTGAGATTTTGAGAATAATCTCCTCCTTTTAGCGAGATCTTTTAATTAAGAGCTCTAGATTCTTTAGATTTTGTATAAGGCTTTTGGCTTCGGGAATAATTGTTGGTGGCGTGTCGTATGTTTCAAACGGGTTGGTATCTCAGTCAAAGCTTGATTTTGGGAGCTCAAACCTGGGTTCTTCATATGTGTTGTATGCGGTTGATGGTTGAAAAAGGTAACAATGTTGTACCGAATGGGATTCACCGCAAATGATACAATATGGTTCCTCATAATCATCCTCAATATAGTAGCTGTAGCCTTCTGAGTAGTAATCCATTGTATTGGAAGATACCTAGAAGATTAACGAGCCTCGCAATAAAAAAACAGAAAATTAAAATTTAACAGAATGATGACCATGGCCCCGTGCTGAACTGGCACAGCCCCGTGGGCAAGTCTGTATCTGGGAGTTTTGAAAAGTCTGTATCTGGGAGTTTTTCTGGAAATTTATAGCACTGGGGCGTGGCCAAGTGGCACGGCCCCGAGTCAAACCTACTGTAAAAATTAAAAAGTTTTGAAAACGGGCGCGCAGTTTTGAAAAATGTACAGATTTGATTAGGCCACTAATTTTAAACTTTCTCAAAATCCTGTGTCTACGCTATTGTTGGATGGTCTGGTTATCTGAGATCTTGCAATATTGCTTTGGGTGATGAACTTTCGTTTGAATTTCACAAGTCTACTCAATTGCTGAAGTTAACAAAAGTTGTGCATTTCGTGACAAAGATAAAGTCCTCTTAGTTTGTGTTGCGCTGATTGAAGATTTATAGACAATGTTTCATGTGATGATTGTTTCTGGTTGTACATTTGGTTCGTCGGTGGTACTAATTTTGCTTCTTAGACATGTTCTATATGTAGTTATGTTTAAAAACAGGTTTCATTGTCAATGGGTGGGTACTCCTTTTTTTTATTGGACAATGGAAATACTCATATATACCTTATATATTAACTGATGATGTATGTTTATAGTTGTCTATTATCTATAGTAGATCACAAGTTTGGTACCAATATCTATACACGTATCTATACTTTCTATTAATATGTGTTATGCATGGTTTTTTAAGAAACCACCCATGTTTGCACACGTGTCTTACCGCTAGTCATATACTAAGAATGTATTGAAAAAACAAAGTATTTTCACGTCTAATATACTAATACAAGAGTTATTGGTAATCAACTATCCGTCGTAACCTACAAATTTGCATCAACTCGTTACTATATAAAATTACTAGTTTAAGAACCCGCGAGGTTCGCGGGTGGACTAAAACACAAATGAATAAGTTTAATTTATTGAAGTAATCGTTATTACCCGTGAATACTCACAACGTAATGATTTAATTAAAGAAATGAAAATACTTTTAATTGTTCAAAATTAAAAATAATTTTCAAATATAGAAACAATGTAATGATTTAATTAAAATGTACGATGTGGGGGAAAATAATTATATTTATAAATTAAAGAAATACTAACTATTGAAATGTTAATATTAATATTATCATGTTATAAAAGAAAACGATATAATTCATAAGTTTATAAAGATTTATAGTTTAAGTCGAATAAATAACATATGTTATTGACCAGTGTACTTCATTGGTGTGTACTACATTGGTTGAATCACAATTCTAATGTCAAATAAAAAAATGTTCATGTTATGGTCTAACTTTCGTCCCTTTCATTGTTGAATATTTATCTAATATTACCAATTTAACCTGTTAAAATAGAGCACAATCCAATCAAACACAATAAAAACAGGTCAAACTACCACCTCTAGATGTATCTATTATTACCCGGTCCACTCATGTATTTTCGCCCACGTGTTGTTGCACATTAAATGACATAGCTGGTTAATTTTGCATGACGTGTTCGGACGCTTCAAAAGATTATATTTTTGTTATAAAGTTCATCAAATAAATACAAATATAAAACTTGGTATATGTTTCACTATCAAATATACATGTATAATAGATAATAGATCTCAAAATCTATTCCACTAATCAATGCTTAGTATCGAATTTTAAGGTCACATGGTTACCAGTCTTCACATGTATTAATGCTAACACCTTGTCCATGTGTCAATATCAGTTATAGCCAATGGCAACTGCAACAATTAAAAGTAATGAGAGATTAAAAGTATGCATATTAATGTAACTAAAGCGACTATTAAAAAGAAATTGAAAGGCGATTTTATTAAAATCAAACAGTACCCAGGTACATAGTCTTGGAATTTCTCCTCAACACTTGTACTTAAACACTATATGATTTCTCTAAGTACTTCATTTTCCAATACTCGATCATAACCGAAAGAATGACACAAATTGAAGAATCATATATACCGCCACTACCGATTACTTTTGGTAGAAAAGTTTTATGTTATTTATCGTAAACGAACTGTACGCATGAACTTATTATGGCAATCTGAATTTAAAGATTCAAAAAAACGAAGCATCGTAGTAGAAACATAACAAAAGGGAATTGAAAAGTAAATGTAAGAAATACGGTTTTCGGGTTTTAAATATAAACTGAAACTCTATTATTCTAACACTTCTGCTTGCTGGAGTTTCGTAACCAATAACCTCGAATTCGTTTTAGACCAGTTGAAAAAACAATCATCACCTATTGAAATAACCTTCAAAGACGTAACATCATACGCTCATAAATGCGAAGATTTTAAGAAACAAATATTGTGTTCTATGACCGCATACTAAGATATTGCTTTCTGAAATGAAAATACCTTAGTTGTCGCGCTAATAGATATAAAAACTCAAGTTTTTTGAACGCATACAAATCATTAGGTTTGAGCATTAGGTTTGACTTTGACCAAATGACTTCATTATTTTATAAATTAAGAAGTCAAAAACACCGACCTATTGACCATATGCATTCCCATATATCCTGAAGCCACATTTCCACTACCATAAACCAAAGAAACATTATTCCCACCATAAAAATATTTAGTCTAAATGTCTCTTGTGAGGAAATTTGTAATAATAGCCATTATTTCCACTACAAAAGGATAACAGTTTCATGCAATAAGTTGATTCACTTCAAGATCCCACTCAACTCTATCGTCACGAATCTGCGATAGAAAAATAACCTGTATTTTTTTACCATGTCTCTTCACGAATCATATGTTTAACGCTATTAAATAATATCACAAAAAATGAATACCTGCTTCTGAGAGCCAATAGAATATTTACCATTTGGATGGAAAATATATATGCTCCAGATGCCTAACACAAATAAATACACCCTAATGAGGGGGCTCATTTTTTAACATGTACAAATATACAATTGTTAGGTAATATAATAAAAAGATAACGAAATGAAATGCTATAATAATAGTTATAATAAAGTTACCTGTAGCCCTGGAATTCCATCAAATGCAGCATAAAAGGCATATGATTGCTTCAAAGAGGCATCAATCTTTCATAATAAAGAATTAGTCTGGTAAGATACACAATAAATTATCAAGCTCAACCATGTTTATACATGTCCTAATATTATAATTTGGTGTAAATGAGCATAACAATTTAATGAACCATGTGTTTTCTTTTTGTTTTATCGAAAAGTACCCGCATATCAATCATAGCTATGTATCTTTGCAAACGAACCTCATATTGACAGACCAGTTGCATCACCTTCTTCTCCTGATTTCCATGATCAACAAATAACCGTGTACGCGCCTTTCGTGTTCTGCCCTCTGCTTGATTCAACCTGTAACAATACACCAACACACTTCAACAATTTTTAATAAACACATGTGTTTCAGATGCTTTGAAACACGATCAACAGATATTAGTGTACGAAAACTGAAAAGCGAGTATGGTGAACGGTGGCTTGCAAATAATCTGATCGTTGGCATAAGACCCGTCTCATCAGCCATTGAAGGTTCTATACCATCATCCAGAATGGAACTAAGAATATCCTATCCCTACGTCAATATTGGGTCATAATTTATCAACCTCACTAATGATCTCCTCCTTCATCTATATTGGGACGAAAACATACAAAATATAATCCAAGTTACTATTTTGTGTTATCATATTGGGATGAAATCTAAATCCCTAAATATAGTCGTTGGCAATGATTATACAAACGGACACGAAATATAGAAAATTAATATTAAATTATAGCTAATCAAGCAAAACAAAGCTCTTGATTGAAGCAACACCCACAAATTTAACCCTCTATACAAAGATAAAACTAAAAATAACTCAAGTAAAACTCAATAAATCATAATAATTAACTTCTGCAACTTCAGTTTTAAACATATGGTGATATCAATTTACCTTGATCCATAGATTTTTCATGTGAATTAGGTAATTGATGGCATCGAAAAAAAGAGTAGGAATTCCCTGTGAATGATACCCACATCTCTCCGATAGTGTTGCTTGAACCACACCTGATCTTCTACTCGACTATTCGTAAACAATCAAAGCTACTTAAAATCCATGTTTATTCATCAAAAAGTCATGAGAAAACAGGAACAACGAAGTTCTTATAATATAACCAAATAGGTACACAAAAATTTACTTAAAAAATATGTATTAAAAGTTTCCAAAACAATTGATGATGTGACAAACGTATTTTTTTGTAAACCATCGATATTAGATTGCCATTAACGTTTACCTCAACTACCGTCATCGATCACCAATGGCAGCGGTGGTGTCAATACTGAGGAAGTCTTGAGTACATTGGAGACTTGAAATTACCAAACTCCTGCTGGTATAGTTAATATTTTAAAACATAAATCTATAAAGTTAATGTATTGTCCCCAAAAAAAAGTTATTAAAACTATCATTTTTACCAAGAATGTTGCTGATAGTCCCCGTGGGAAGTCAAACTCGCTCGAACAAAATCGACAATAGTGAGAACCACCTATGTAAGAATAAAAACAACCATCTCATTGCATATTTTTAATTCATTGATTAACATGCAATTATGTACTAAAGTTACAAAATAAGACATTTAAAAACCAACCTATATATATACAATGTAAACACTGGTTGTTGATGCTAACCATTAATGGGTTTTTTTTATATTTCAAGAGGATCAAATGTAAGAGCTGCTAATAATAAGAGTTATGCAAACAAAATGGAGATGGTATAGTCAACAAACTGACATTGAATCAAAAGAAAATATAAAATTCAAAAAAATATAAAATATTAACGGGTCATGACGTGTTACCCGACCCGCTCAGTTTATCTTATCTCATTTTTATGTCAGATATAACACAATATGTATCCGAACACTCAGAATGGCCTGAATTAGAGGTGGTGGCTAATACGAACTGGAATCAAACAACCTCAAAAAACATAACAAACACAAATAAAAATAAAAATGCAGACATAAAAATCAAAAGATGAAAACATACCTGCATAACAATACGACAAACGCTGAGTTGAATGCAGAAACTACAGCTAAAAAGACAACGACACGCCAATCAAACCTCAATCGCAAAGCAATAACCCAAACCCCCAAATCCCCAACGAAAATGCTGAACCAAAACCTTAGTTCACAACACGTACCTATTAACCTGTAAGACCAAATATCCAAGTATGGATCCAAGTATCCAACACGTGTAAGAAAGGAATTTCCTCATTAGTTTGATTACTATGCCTTTTATCATTCTTGTTAATTTCCTCATTAGTTTAACTTGAGTTGCTTCTTAATAGTTCATTATTCTCAGATTGCATTTCAATTGAATAAAGCCTGTTAAATCGTTTTTTTTTATCAAATCCATTATTCAACGTATGAAGAATTAACAGTTGTCCCAAAAAAATGAAATTTCTCTCAGACATTTCATCAAACAGTTGCAGTGCATCTAACACCTTTCCATCTTACAATTCACATTACAAAACAATACCGGTAAGATAAGAACAATTAAGGTTGAAAATCAAACATTTTACAACCATGAGAAACATTTTATAGATCTTTCCACTACATTCTTACTTTTCCATACCTGAAAAAAACGTGATCTCCAAAACACCCTTTCATAAGGCTTCAATATGCGTTTCCAGTTGGATCCTAAACGATATGCAAAACAGATTTACAAATCGAAAAAGAAAAGATGAAAATCTTACCAGTTGGATCCTAAACGAATGTTTATTCAAGAAATCGTATGAAATTGAACCTGCATTATATGAAATCGAACCCTAAACACATGGTAAAATATGAAATCATACGAAATCGAACCCTAAATTATACGAAGATACTAATTGAAACCCTAAAAATCACCTTGAACACCCTTAAACTCAAAGAATTATCCATCAATTTCGATAGAATGTTGTCGCCGATGGTACTGAGAGAGAGACGCAGAAGATTCTTATTCAACAGAGAGAGATTAGGGTTTTCTAGTAGATGAGGAACGATTAATGAGAGAGAGAGAGTATAATTGCCGCTCAAATCACAATTGTGAGGAGTATTAAGTTGCCAGGTGGCAATTAGTGGATTAAATTTATGCCAAGTGGCACTAAAATGTTTTGTTTTAATATAGATAATAGATTCTTCCACAAGCTCAAGCATTCCCCTTGTGCTACATTTTATCTTTTCTTTGTTCTTGAATGAGCCTTCATCAAGAGTCATACTACCTTCACACATTAGCAAACAAATCTAGTAGATAAGAGTCTTATCCCCCCAAAGAACACATATTTTCATAAACTCTTTCAATATTTTTTTTTTATTTTGTTTATAATATTTCACAATTTAAATTTTAGTTTCTTGTGGAAGACTTAAAATGTTTATGATGTCTACAACTAACAATTGTATAAAGAAAAAATTACACCGTTGGTACTTGTGGTTTTTGTTAAATTTCAATGTCAGAAACTAATAATTTTTTTATTGCAAAAATCAGATATTAAAGTTCTAATTTATCACAACTTTAAATACTAAGATCAAATCTTATTGCAAAAATCAGGTATTAACTTTCAATTTCAACCAAAAAGTCATGTAGTTTAGACCAAGAAATACACCTGTGTCGAAATGATTCCTTGAATTACAAGTATCATACCATGTTTTATTTTATCCAGAGTTTTATGGGATCCTATTAAATGCATTTTTCTACTTTTCTGTCTATCGTGAATACGTGATATTGTTTCAATATTTATATAGACCGTTTTTTACTATCGCCGTGTTGCGGCGAACGTTTTTTGTTGTTTAGTTTGTGTTTTGAAATCACTGCGAGCGCGTTGCGCACGGAAACCGCTGACAAAAATAAAAAGAAAATATAGAAAAAACACTAAAAAATAACCAAAAGAAAATAAACAAAAAAAGTTGTATGGTAATAATGTTGTTCGTATGAAACCTGTGGTCAGAGATGAGCAAATGATACTAGGTACCGGTACCGAATTTCCCGAACCGAAAGATCTTAAGTACCAATTCGGTACGACTTTTGGCGTTCCTGGTACCGGGGCCCTACCGTTTTTACCTTCATATATAGGTACCGTAATTGGTATTTTCGGTACCAGTACCGATTCGGTATTGGTTGGCACCGAGCTCATCCCTACCCCTGAAACTAAAAAAAGAAATCATTAAAAGTTGAAGAAAATCAACAAAAAAAGTTGCACGATACCGTTGTTGTTCGTACAATACCCGTGATCAGGGATGAGCAAATGGTACCGAGCAGCAGTACCGAATTTCCCGAATTAAAAGATTTTCAAAATCAATTCGATACCGACTTTTGGTGTTTTCTGTACCAGGCTGGTGTCGGTTTTTATCTTTATGTACCGATAACCATAGTGTTATTTTCGATACCAGTACCGGTTGACAAAAGCTTATCTAACTTAAAAAGTAAAAAAGATAATAAACTATTAAAAAAGACCATATATATTATTATAATTTTTTCAACTTTTCTATTGTTCAAAACATTAGATTACTGGCCAAAAAATTCTTTCTTTCGATTATTAATATATAGGAGAGAACATTGGATTACTGTTCAAAACATTCAATTATTAATATATAGAAGAATGTTCTTTTTTATTTTTATTTTTTGATTCCAGTATTTTCTTTTCTTTTTTCAAGTTTATATACACTTTCATTTATATTTTGTTATCCAGTGTGTATACAGGGCCGTCTCCGAAAATCACAAAAAAAAAAAAAAAAATTGGGCCATGTTCGAGATAAAAAATTTGGACCCTATTCGCAAACTTCATATAACATAAACTCATCAATCATTCAATCAAATATATAAATACTAAAAACTCATAATACTACGACAATTGTTATGAAATAGATAAAACAAATTAACAAAAGTAGTGTAGCAAAAATGATCAAATTATCGAACCTACTTGCTAAGCGAACAATGTGGTTCTTCTAGCGTTTTTTGAACCAAAGCTCTCGGTCAACTCCTTGTAATCCATAGTATCTAATATTTCACTTTCAATAGAAATTGTCACCAACCCGTTTAGCCTTTCTTGTGACATTGTAGAACGTATATAGGTCTTCAATAACTTCAACTTTGAGAAACTTCTTTCTGCCGATGCCACGGTTACTGGAATTGTCATCAACACTTAAAATGCATTTATAACATTAGGATAAGTAGTACTGCGCTGGAAGATATAGTCTAAAACATCAAAAGGGTTGTCAATGTGTCTCGTTAAAAATGTATTAATCAACTTCAACTTCGTATACAGGCCCTTATTTTTGTTTAGACTAGTCACTTGGGCTTGTTAAATGAGCCATTTTTTAAAACTTTTAAACAGCCCCTTATTTAAAAAGTTTTGGTCTTTTAGCAGGCCCTTATTTATACAAACATCCAGAATTATATATATATAATTTTAAAAAAAAATTCGGGACCTATATTGATTTGAGCCCGGATCGCAGACATCTGCTGCACCCCTGATAGACGGCCCTCTGTGTATACATGATATATTATTTTCTTATAGGTTTTATATATACGTTTTTCATTTTTTTAATCTAGCAACTTTAAAGTTTTTGTACCAATTTTGTTTATTTTGTTATCTATTGTGAATATATGATATCTTTTTAAGTTTCTATACACATTCTTTTTTCCCATCTAGTATTATTTTAAGTTTATATACACTTATTTTTTTTTTTTTATTTTGTTATCTAGTGTAGACAAGATACGTAATATTTTTCGAGTTTTTATACACGTTTATTAATTTGTTATTTAGTATTCTTTTACATGTTTTATTTATTTTGTTATCTCGTGTGAAAACGTGATAATTTTTTGATTTCATACGCACTTTGATTTTTTCCAACGGGTTTTTCATATAAGCAGTGGCGAACCTAAAAGTTATTTGCTGAAGGTGCGGATAAGATATTCAACTATATTTTCAAGGGGTACAGTCAGGTGTTTTACTTAAAATATATACTAAATTTTTTTCAAGGGGTGCGACTGCACACCTTGGCCAAAGGGTGGGTCCGCTCCTACGTAGAAGTATTTTTACACATTCATATCTTGTTATCTAGTGTGAATACGTGACATTTTTCAAAGTTGTTATTAATGTCTCTTTTACATTATCATCTAGTATGAATACGCGGTATTATTCTAAGCTTCCACACACCAACTCTTTTTGTTAGGGGAGGAGGGGTAGTTACTAGTAGTACATTTCTATCACTACCAAGCACCAATCAAGTCATGCCATGTCATCACTCAATATTCTATCACTAGTGATAGAAATGTAGTGGGGGTGGTATCACTAGTGATGGAATTCTATCACTCCCAATTCTTTTTAATTTTCATTTTAAAATTAGAAATTAACACTAAATTTAAAACGCTTTTGTACTAATTTTTTTAATTTTTTATTTTGTGTGTGTTTCGTGTCCTAGATTCAAACCTACGTGGGAGTTTCACTAGTTTCGTGTCATTAAATTTAACATACATGTTTCGTGTGTTAATGTATATATTCATACAAAGTATTTCGTGTGTGTGGATGAGAGTACAACTAGTTTCGTGTCCTAGATTCATCAAAAATAGAGATATTCAACGGTCAAATATACCAACATTCAAATTCGTTCCAAAGTTCAACGCGTTATACACTCAACGTGTTAAAAAAATAACGAGTTATAAAGGTGGCGGCGACGGTGTTTCGTGGGAGTTTCACGCGTGATGAGGTGGTATCACGGACCACCCCGCCTGCCCTTATCTAGTCTGAGTCCGTGATATTTCCCTAAGTTTTTACACACGTTTTTATTTTATTTTACATTATCATCAACATCCACTTTCAGGATTACTTATAATATCTATATATTTTGCATCCTTGTGTCATTTTCATCACGTACAAAAGCTTCACGAAATGACACAAACATAATTGATAGAAAGGTATCGTGGAAATAAATATGTACGAAAATAATAAAAATGGAGTGGTTGACATATATAGTGAAAGGGACCCCGTATTTAGCACGTGGCAGCATGACACGTATGATAAGGTCAACGTCGTTCACGTGAGTCAACACGATGGTATTCACGACCTTTTTGTATTTATATCATTAACTTTGTTTTGTCTTATCGTGTGGTTGACGGCCGCCACAGGTTTAGATATTGTGTGTTTCGGTCTAGGTGTTAGGGTGCAGTCGGCTTCAACAGTGTTGAATACACAAAATAATATTAGACTAACCGGTATAGTGAGCCTAGGGGTGCAAACGAGCCGAGCGGCTCGCGAGCTACTCGAGATCGGCTCGAGAAAAAGCTCGAAATGAGCTGAGCCTTATCGAGCCCGAGCCGAGCTTGAGCCTCAAAACAAAGCCCGTTTGTTTATCGACCCCGAGCTCGAGCCTCACATGTGAAGCTCGTTAGGCTCGTCGAGCCTTAATATAAACGAGCCGAGTCGATCCGAGCTTATTTATACTTGTTTACAAGCCGACCTCGAACCTAAAAATAAGCTTATTTAGTAAACGAGCCTGAGCCCGAGCTTTACTTATCGAGCTCGCAAGCCTAAAAAGTCTATTATTTATATTATTTTTATTTAATATACTAATTAATAGATAATAAACGAGCCGAGCCCGAGCCGAGCTCGAGCTTGATAAAATACAAACGAGCCGAGCTCGAGCTTTGAAAACAAAGCTCGAATCGAGCCGAGCTCTCATAAGTTAATCAAGCTCGAGCTCGAGCCTGGCCAAGCTCGGGCTCGGCTTGGCTCGTTTGCACCCCTAAGTGAGCCTCATCTCCAAGGGGATGGGCCGTCACGTCACCGCCACGTAAGTGGGGGCCTAAAGGGGATAAACCTAGAGGTGAGGGATGAACCTCTTTATATATATATATATATATATATATATATATATATATATATATATATATATATATATATATATATATATATATATAGGTAGAGGATCCTGTAAAAAGTGCTCAAAGTGTAAGAAGTGTGAGAAGTGTATTATAACACTATATATAATACTATATAACACCATATAAACAACGTATAACAATATGTAACACCATATAATACCATATAACACTATGTAACACTATATATCATTATATAAAAAATATAACACTATATGTTGTCTGATAGCATGTCTATGATAGATGTATAGTGTTATATTTGTTATATAATGATATATAGTGTTACATAGTGTTATATGGTATTATATGGTGTTACATATTGTTATACGGTGTTTATATGGTGTTATATAGTATTATATATAGTGTTATAATACACTTCTTACACTTCTCACACTTTAGGCCCTTTTTACACTATCCTTACCCTATATATATATATATATGTATGTATAGGTGTGTGTGTGGGAGTGAGGGGCGTCGAACCCGGCTTGCGGAGGACGGAGATGACAGGCCTGGCCCGGCGCCGGAGCAAGGGGGTGGGGAAGACGGGGCGGCGAGATGGCGATGGGCATGGGAACGACCCCCATACCGTTTAGTCTTAAAGCAAAAACATTTTGTAATTCAAAAGTATTATAGATTGAAGATTTCGAATTAGGCTTGACGGTTTGGGGTCGGCTTGGGCTCGTCGAGGCCCGTCGCCGCCTGCTACACCATCCCCCCTCCCCGGGCGGCGTCCTAAACGTCTCTCCTATGACGCTGGGGACGGGTGTCTAAAGACAAAAAAAAGAGCATTGGACGTGCATGACCGTTGAAAAAAAAAATAAATTAAATTCCCCTAAATCAAACTCAATGGCCATAATTCAAAAAAAACCCAAAAAATCATCAAACTTTTTTATAAATACAATCTAAACACTCCATTTTTTACCCACTTCAATCTCATCTCTCTCTCAACTTTTTATAAATCTGTTCTACTTTTTTATAAACATTCTTCTACTTTTTACCATGGATTTGAACAACCCGAACAACCCAAATGCGAACGTTTTTGCGGTGCCCGGCTACTATCCTTCAATGAAACCGAGTTGGTCATCCTCTCAATTTTCTGTCAACGGTTTTACGGGTTTTCAACAATCTCCGAATGCTTTCTCGCAAATGCAACAAATGCAATCGTTACAACACATGATGATACGAAACCCGTTCAACATGCAACTTCAATCTCAACAACCACAACCCGTTGAATCTTCTCAACAACCACAACCCGTTGAAGACGACATTGAAATCGTTGGTTTTTTTTTTTAACTTATGTGATGTTTGGTTTTTAATATTATGTAATGTTCGGTTTTTAATATCAATGATTTTATTTTTATATCTTATTTAATAAATGTTAAAAAAGTAGATGATATAAAAAAAATAAAGTTAGTGGGGTAGACTCATCCTCTATTTCCATGGTTTCATCCTTGGAGGGGCATCCTACAAGAGCTATGACCTGACGCTTACGTGGCGGGTCATCATTCAAGGATGACCCTCTACCGTACCAGCCTTAGAAAGGTTTGTTTGCAGCGAGAATAACATATAATTTGTTTGGCCTTCAAAAAAGTTATCTGGAAACACGTTCAGAAAACATCTGATTAATCAATTTACAGTTTCACATTAAGCAAGACTTGATCAATTTACAGTAAAAGATCGGTCTCATACAAAGAAGATTTATAATCTGTTATAGAGCCGACCCATGATATATAATAGTTTAATGGAGAATGTGATGTGTGGTGATGTAAGTGGAGAAGATAAGATTTTATGGACAACTAACGTCCTTTTTTTTTTTTTTTTTTGACAAATCACTGATTCCAAATAACATGTTTCAAACATTGGAGATTTTTGTTAGGATTGGGTTATATCTAGGGTGTTAAAAAAAATCTGGATGCGAAACCAAATTTAATATATCTGAAAATTCGTATCTGAGATATTCGAAAATTCGGATATCCGAAAACTTGATAATCCAAATTTTCGGATTCGAATTTGAATTTCAAAAATTTCTGATTATCCGATATCCGAAATTATAAATATATATAGTATTAATATTTTATGAATATTTTTTGAACAAAATTATGATTTTTTTTTTGTTTAGTGATATTGCATTAGAAAAAAATTGAGATGAATTAATATTTTAAGTTGGATATGTGACAAACCAAAGTATATTCAATGTTTGCCATTTCTTTTCTGTTTTAAATTCAATAAATTGATAACAATAAATATTATTTGGAAAACGATATAATGAAATTCACAAGCGTGGATTACGTAACTTAAAATAAAATAAAATAAATTAAAATTAAAATGGTATGTATAATTGAAATCGTTAAAAAGTATAACATAATTTAACAAATGATGTTTTCTTGATTTCATCCGATCATAATTAATAAATTTTTTTGTTAAAGTTTAATATTTTAAGAGACTTGTATGACACAAGAGTAGAAATTATGTTGTTTTTTATGTATAAAAAGTGGTTAGTGAAATTTTATGAGACAAAAAAAAAAAAAGAGTATGTTGGTTTTTTATGTGCAAAAAAAAAAGCTGAATGATTTTTATGAAACAAAAAAGAAAGTATGGTGGTTTTTTAAGTGCAAAAAAAATGGTAGGACTTTTATGAGAAAAACTAGAAAGTATGTTGATTTTTTATGTCATTTACCCTAGTTGATTTTCTTATAGTATTAAGTTTTTTTTTGAACGTCCAACAAATCCTCCAAATGGGCTACTGGTAAAATTCATAACATCGGGATACACTCGCCTTCCGAACCAGGAAAAACCCTCACTTATGGCTGAAGCCCGTGAACACTCGCCCGAACGCATGACAATGCGATGAGGTAAAACCCGCTCAGTTCAATGATCGAACTAGCGATCGCCGCCTACTCGCCTAGTCTCCTATCATTACCAGGTGCCGCAGAAACTAAATGCTGGGGGGCAGGAATTGAACTTGGGTCACTTGGAACACCATATTTCTCCCTTACCACTCCAACACTAACTCATTGGCAATAGTATTAAGTTTTAGTTTTCATTAATATTTTAATAAATGCGGATAATTTGGTCCCAGATTGTTTTTATCTTGACTATCAAACAAGTCTGGGTTGAATGACAACCCATACGATCCTACTTAACGGAGTATTACACAAAATTTATTGTTTCTCTAAATCTTCATAGCGTATGACCATGCTTCATCTTTTGCGAACTTGATGATCCCACGAAAATGTGGTTTAGGAGTGTTCGGTTCTTCGCGTGCTTGGTCGTCCTTCCGTCTGATTCCTACCTTAGAGAGAATCCTATCATAAACGCTAAAAACAATTAGTGTTTAAGTTAAACGGTCAACGTGATTGAAAACAACGAAGAAAGACATGTATGCTGAAACAGGGCTCCGTCGCACCACGCAACGAAGCACCTTTGTTCCATCGTGTGGCGCGACGCAGACTCTTTTTCATCAAGTTTCCATAGCTGGCAGTTTTCACCTTGCACGCAATTTTGCCAATTTTTCACAATTTTTGCCCCGAACTTGGCCCAACTTCAAGTTTATCATTTTTAAAACCTTCCTCCACAATTATGGGTTTAAACCCTTGATCCGAACCGGATCCTTTAGCTTTTTAAACCATTCGTTCGGTTTGTTGTTATTTACCCAACTGTCTCCTTATGAGGCATTTCGCATTTAAGCTCATGCATCCTACTTTTTTTTTATCAATGTTCTAGTCATTTCTACCAACCACAACTCGAATGTGGTTGGTTACATTAGACAAACCTTAAGTTTTCATTAATTTATTCCGGTGTAGCGTTTTACCGAAAACGACCCGTTAATATACGTTAAGCCAAAAGCTTACGTCTCCCACCTTTATGCTACCGGAAGGATCAACTCGATCTAAGGATTCATAATATACCCTTGGAAGTAGTTTACCCGAAACCTATTATCCGATGGCGTTTTAGTCAAATTCAAGCTCTTTTTTCTAAACCGGAGAACTTTTAAAGGTTAGACGAAAACTAGCGGCACTTGTAACTCGTTGTCCCATCTAGATTTATTATGTCCCTAAGGACATAAAGATTTCCAATAGTTTAGTAATTTAAAACCCATTTAGCCGTAATATCACATCATAGACATGTTATTGGCACTAAAAGTCGTTTTACCCAAATACTAGATATATCTAATTTGAGTTAACCTATTTACCACATTTGGCCCAACTATCTTTCGTTAGGCCTTAAGCCCTTAACGAAAGTATAATCCTTTACGCGTACCTGGCAGGGGTCTAAGCGATGACCCGTTATCCATACCTTGTGATTTTATTCACTAATTCATGGCAATGCATGCCCATACATTATGCTTACATGTAAGTATGAAACTTAACAAATAAAGCGTTAAATATCATATCCAAGTGGTTATAACATCACCATTTGACCTGTATAACACGGTTGTCCAATTGACCCGTTCATAGCTTACCCTTTTAGCGTTTCGACTAACCATGCATTGTTTATTGCTACAAGGTGCATACTTGCCATCTTACTCATTTGAACCGTTTTGGTTCGCGTCAGCAAGTGTTTGCACCAAAAACTCATCTTACTTATTTGACCCGTTTTGGCTCGCGCCAGCAAGTGCTTACACAAAAAAAAACTCATCTTTGCATCTTTGTCCCGTTTTGGTTCGCGTCAACAAGTGTTTACACCAAAAACTCATTTTTACTTAATTGACCCGTTTTGGTTCGCGCCAGCAAGTGTTTACACCAAAAACTCATCTCTACATCTTTGAATCGTTTTGGTTCGCGTAAAACAAGTGTTTACACCAAAAACTCATTTTTACTTGTTTGACCCGTTTTGGTTCGCGTCAGCAAGTGTTTACACCAATACTCATCTTTACATCTTTGACTCGCTTTAGTTCGCGTTAGCAAGTGTTTACACCAAAAACTCATCTTTACTTTGTATAAACAAAGTTTTAATCGGTTCGGATAATATTCAAGTTATGTTTTAAGTTTGCATATATATTCAAATTACTATCAATGAACATGATAATTCTATTTACTAAGTTCGGGAATGCTACAACCCGACTTAGATTATGTACCGATAGCCCGTACGTTTTATAAACCTCAATTTTCTAAAAACATTTACTCGCTTTTATATAACATTAGGTTTGTTTATTTAAATTCTAATATTTACTGGTTAACTTTTACCATTAAAGATATTTTACCCGCTCATCCCCAATTAATTTGTTTAGTTACCAAGTCTGTTTTTTAGGTGTTACAAATGATCGTCACATCCATAATTATTAAGACAACGAACTAAAATAAAATATCTAAAGACGTCGAGATTTTTTATAAGCACCTCAATTCTCATCAATAATATATGTTTCTACACATAAATAACCGTTTCTTAAATTCAAAGATGTCCAGATTGTTTATATAGACCTTGATTCTCACCAATAATGTATGTTTCTACACATAAATAACCATTTTTTAAATTGCTGGTAACAAATATACAAATCATTTTTGAAAACCTAGATATAATATTGTAACTTGTCACTCATAAAATATAATTATGCCGACTTATAAGATCATTTCCTACGGCGATTAACAACTAATATTTTATGTTATAACACTATCATTGATAAGGATTTTATTATTATTTTAATTTTAATTGTTGGCATTAACTAAAAAACGTGTATATAGATTAAAAAAAATATTAGAATAAATGGTGGTCCTCTCAATGGGAATGGTCGCCATTTTGGGATGTCTACTACAACTGCAACAGCCGCCCACGAGGGACCACTTTGAACAACTCATATTTATTAATATTTTATATTTATATCATGTTTTAGAAATGCTTGAAATTGTTTAATGAGTTTATTGCATTTTAACTTATCGAAATATATTATTTGTTTTAGAAATGCTTGAAATTGTTTAATAGGTTTATTGCATTTTAACTTATCGAAATATATTATTTGTAATAACTTCATGTTTTGGGTGATAAATACGTTTATGATGAGTTGATTGGAATGTGGATATTTATCATTTTAGTCGGCTTACGTGTTAGTTGAATTTAAAATACGTTTTTTTATGTTAGTATTCACACATCTCTTTTCTCTGTCTCTCTCCATATATATATATATATATATATATATATAAAGTGATAGAGTAAAAAATGATCTGTGAATAAAATATAAGTGTTAATAAAATATAAGTGTTTGAGAATAGTGAAAGTCTTTTTTTTTCTTTTCTTACTCAGTAGAGTGCTAGCATACCTCTTGTTGCTTTTGGTCTTTGCATCGATTGCCCCTTTCAAGATCGTAGTGATATGTCCTCTTGATGATTTATAGTTTGTTGATCACTAGTTTTTGTTCCGCCCGTGTTGCGGGGCAATAAGACGAATATTTCTCTCTCTTAACATGTATGTTTGTACAGAGGGCAAAATCGTAATTATATTTTGAACTGGAGGCGAAATTATAATTTTAAACTGAGAGCAAAATCATAATTTTGAGCTAGGGGGAAAACAAAATTTTATTTTCAACTGTGGGCAAAAACGTAATTTGAGCTGAGAGCAGAATCGTAATTTTGAGCTAGAGGAAAAAACAACATTTTATTTTGAACTGGGGACAAAAATTTTAATTTTAAACAGAGGGGAAACCGGAATTTTAAACTGGGAACAAAATTAAAAATGAGTTTTTAAACCGAGGGAAAAAGTGTAATTTTGAGCTTGGGGCAAATTATAATTTTATTTTGAGCTGGGGGCAAAACCAAAATTTTAAACGAAGGAGGAAAGCGTAATTTTAAACTGGGAATAAAATTAAATAAAAATGGGTTGGTCCAATAGGGAAGTGCCAGGCAAGCTGCGTGGCACTATTCCCTCAACTTGAAAATATTTGAACTGTGAGCAAAAAAGTAATTTTGAGATGAGGGTAGAATCGTAATTTTTAGTTAGAGGGAAAAATAACATTTTATTTTGAACATGGGGCAAAAACGTAATTTTAAACGGAGGCGAAACCGTGGTTTTAAGCTGGGAAAAAAAAAATTAAAAACGAGTTTTTGACCCGAGGGCAAAAGCGTAATTTTAAGCTAGGGGCAGAATTATAGTTTTAATTTGAGCTGGGGGCAAAAACGTAATTTTGAACGAAGGCTGAAAGCGTAATTTTAAACTGAAAATAAAATTAAATTAAAAATAGGTTACTTGTATATACTACTCATAACACACGATCTAAAAAAAATTACATCGAGTCAATAAATTAAAACAAAAACACTACCATACTTTTACTAAAAAAACTAAAATGATGGAAAGACTATAATTTTAAATTGGGAGCAAAATTGAAATTTTTCAGGACAAATGAGCATGTACCAGGCATGCCTGAATGAATAAAAATTACACCTACGCCCGCCCGCGTTGCAGGACGTTAAATCAAATATTTCTTAGTTTCATAACATGTATGCATGTATTTATACTACTTATAACACGATCTAAAAAATACATCGAGACAACCAATTAAACGAAAACACTACCATAATTTTGCTAAAAAAAATTAAAACAACAACAGGTCTGTAATTTTAAGCTGGGGGTAAAATAATAATTTGTCAAGACAAATGAGCGAGTGTTAGACAACTATTTGACACAACAAAAGTTACATTGAGTCAACCAAGCAAAATAAAACAGTACTATAGTTTTGCAAAAAAAAAAAAAAGAAAAAAGTAAAACGATGGCAAGATCATACTTTTTAACTGGGGGAGAAATCGTAAATTTTGAAATGGGAGCAAAATCATAATTTTCAACAGAGGGCAAAATCGTAAAAATATTTTGAACTGGGGGCGAAATCATAATTTTAAACTGAGGGCAAAATCATAATTTTGAGCTATGGGGGAAAACATAATTTTATTTTGAACTGTGGGCAAAAACGTAATTTTAAGTTGGGGCAAAATCGTAATTTCGAGCTAGCGGCAAAAACATATTTTATTTTAAAGGGGGGCAAAAGCGTAATTTTAGACGGAGGGCGAAACCGTAAATTTAAACTGGAAGTAGAATTACAAATAGGTTTTTGAACTGATGGCAAAAGCGTAAATTTTGAGGCAGAGCGAAAATATAATTTTATTTTGAATTAGTGGAAAAAACGTAATTTTAAACAAAGGACGAAACCATAATTTTAGGCTGGGAATAGAATTAAATTAAAAATGGATGGTCCAATAGGGAAGTGTCATATTTTGAACTGGGGCGAAATCATAATTTTAAACTGAGGGCAAAATCATAATTTTGAGCTATGGGGAAAACATAATTTTATTTTGAACTGTGGGCAAAAACGTAATTTTGAGTTGGGGGCAAAATCGTAATTTCGAGCTAGGGGCAAAAACATATTTTTATTTTGAGGGGGGGGGGGGGGGGCAAAAGCGTAATTTTAGACGGAGGGCGAACCGTAAATTTAAACTGGGAGTAGAATTAGAAATAGGTTTTTGAACTGATGGCAAAAGCGTAAATTTTGAGCTAGGGCGAAAATATAATTTTATTTTGAATTAGAGACAAAAACGTAATTTTAAACAAAGGACGAAACCGTAATTTTAGGTTGGGAATAAAATTAAATTAAAAATGGATGATCCAACAGGGAAATGCCAGGCAAGCTGCCTGGCACTATTCCTTCAACTCATTTTTGTATATGTAGGATAACTAGGTGTTGCCCCGTCCGCATTGCGGGGCGATGACTGAATAATTCTTAACCAATTAAAAAACAGTACCATAGTTTTGCCAGAAAGAAAAAGTAAAAAGAGTGTTAGGCAGCTCCTTGACACGATTTTTAGTTGGAGGCAAAGTCATATTTTAGTTTTACTTTGGGGAAAAATCAATTTTTTTTCCCGAGTGTAAAATCCTAATTTTTAGCTAGGGGAAAACCATATTTTTATTTTGCACTGAGGGCAAAAAAACGTAATTTTGAATTGAGGGTGATATCGTAATTTTGAACCGAGGGGATAATCGTAAATTTTAGCTGGGGGCAAAAACATAATTTTATTTTGAACTGGGGGCAAAAACGTAATTTTAAACTGGGGGAAAAACCGTAATTTTAAAGTGGGTATAAAATAATAAACTTGTGTAAAATCGTAATTTTGAGCCGGGGGAGAAACAAAATTTTATTTTGTACTGGGGCGAAAACGTAATTTTGGCTGAGGGTAAAAGCATAATTTTTTGACCGAGGGCGAAATCGTATTTTCGGTTTAGCTGGGTGTAAAGTCATATTTTTATTTTGAACTAGGGATAATCATAATTTTGAACCGAGGGTAAAATGGTAATTTTGAGGTAGGGGAAAACCATATTTTTATTTTTAGCTGGGGGCAAAAAAATAATTTTAAACTAAGGGTGAAATCGTAATTTTGAACCGAGGGAAAAATTGTAATTTTGAGCTGGGGGCAAAAACATAATTTTATTTTGAACTGGGGACGAAGACGTAATTTTAAACTGGGGGAAAACCGTAATTTTAAAGCGGGTATAAAATAAAAGGTTGAGGGTAAGAGCGTAATTTTTGACCCGATGGCAAAATTGTTATTTTGAGCTGCTGGCAAAAAGGTTATTATATTTTTTATTTGGGAGAAAGGCGTAATTTTAAACTGTGAGCAAAACCGTAATTTTAAAGTGGATATAAAAAAATAAAATGGTTGGTCCAATAAAGGAGTGGTGGCCGCCCATTTCGACCAATGGCAGGGAAACACTATTCCCTGTCGTGGTCTTTGTATATGTAGGATAACTAGTAGATGCCCCGTCCGCGTTGCGGAGCAATGGCCGAATAATTCTCAATCAATTAAAAAAAGACTACTATAATTTTGCTATGAAAAAAAAAAACGATGATAAGACCGTAATTTTGGGCTTAGGGCAAAACTGTAATTTATTAGGACTAATGAGCCAGTGTTACGCAGCTATAGTTATGCGCCGCCCGCGTTGTGGGGCGCTAAACCGAGTATTTCTTAGGTTAATAACATGTACGCCTTTATGTCGGTTAGGTATACATGCTACCTATAACACGATATCAAAAAAGACACATCAAGTTAACCAATTAAAGAAAAACAGTTCCATAGTTATGATAAAAAAATTAACTAAAACGATGACAAGCGTGTAATTTAGAGTTGGGGGCAAAACAATAATTTGTCAGGACCAATTAGCGAGTGCTATGCACCTGTTTGGCATGAATAAAAACAAAATTAAGTCAACAAAGTAAAATAAAACACTACCATGGTTTTGGCAAAGAAAAAAAAAACGATGGCAAGATTGCAATTTTTAGCGGATGTAAAATTGTAATTTTAAAATGGAGGTAAAATAATATTTTGAACTGAGGGCAAAAACATCTTTTTTTCAAATGGGGGCAAAATCGTAATATTTTAGCTGCGGGCAAAATCGTAATATTTAGCTGGGGGCAAAATCGTAATTTTAAAATGGAAACCAAATCGTAATTTGGCAGGACTCTGGCTGAAGGCAAAACCATAATTTTATTTTGAACTGGGGGCAAAATTGTATTTTTTAACTGACGGCAAAATTGTAATTTAAGCAAGGGACAAAAGCAAAATTTTATTTTGAATCGAGGGCGAAATCGTAATTTTACACCTGGGATAAAATTGTAATTTGGCATCACCTATAAATAACTATTATATGAAAAAAGAAAAAAAAAAAACAAAAGTCAAACGTGCCTCCCAAAAGTGGCCAACCATTTAACATAACTATTGCCCGATGACGTCATACACTTGAAAATGTATATGTTGAGAACAGCAACAACATATAACACTCTACACCTTAATTTCATAGGGTTAGGATATAATAGGAAGTTTATTTGGGTAGGAAACCTAGGAAGTAATCTTAACCATCTATTTAATTAATTAAGGGCTAAGATTAAATGAGTGAAATTGAAGGAAAAAAAGGAGGTGCGTGGGTTTATCTAGGGGCATTCTAGTCAATCCAAGGCAATAGTTCCTCTCTCCTCCAATTCCCCCCATTTTTTAAACGTTAATAACTCTTTCATACGACATTATTTTTTTACAAAAATTGCACCAAAAAAATGAGCGTTTTTTATCTTTAAAACGAGTATACTATTGCTATATTTTCGAAATTTTTTTTCGAAAACCCGGTTGCGTAAAACGCAATGGACAAAAAATGTAAAAAAATGACTTTTTTTCTAAAACGCAATGCAACAAAAACACAAAGAAATGTCTTATTTCTAAAACGCAATGACATAAAAACACAAAAGAAAATGTTTTTTCTAAAACGCAATGGACTGAAAACACATAAAAATGTGTTTTACCTAAAACGCAATGGATTAAAAACACAAAAGAAAATGTTTTTTTCTAAAACGCAATGGATTAAAAACACATAAAAATGTGTTTTACCTAAAACGCAAGGGACTAAAAACACAAAAGAAAGTGTTTTTTCTAAAACACAATGGATTAAAAAACACATAAAAATGTGTTTTACCTAAAATGCAATGGACTAAAAACACTTCAAAATGTGTTTTTCTAAAACACATTGGAGCAAAAAACACATAAAAATGTGTTTTCCTAAAACGCAATAGATAAAAACACAAAAGAAAGTGTTTTTTTTTTTCTAAAACGTGATGGACTAAAAACACAAAAAAAAAATGTTCTTTCTAAAACACAATGGACTAAAAACACAAAAAAATGTTCTTTCTAAAACGCAATGGACAAAAAACACAAAAAAATGTGTTTCTTCTAAAATGCAATGGACTAAAATCACAAAGAAATGTGTCGTTCTTAAAACGCAATGAACTAAAAACATAAAGAAATGTGTTGTATTATAAAACGCAATGAAATTAAAACACAAAAATGTGTTCTTTCATTGTGTTTTATGAAAGCTATTAGTTTTTCGATCAAATACCAACTGAAATTGATATTAAAATACACCATCATACCCACAGTTCAACAAATTAATAAAACGCAATGAAAGTGTTCATAAATTTGAATGATGAAATTTGAAAATTATAGCAAATATTAAACAATTGTCCATTCAGTATAATATTTTATAAATGAATAAATGACACCTGTTGTACATAACAAATAAAACTAAATACAACCAATAATCTTTCAACTCCATCTGCAAATAACTTCGAATCAGCTTTATCCATAAAACGGAATGAGGAATAAAGAAACAATAAAGTGAAAACCACTTTTATGAACTCATTGCATTTTACATATTCTAAGTAAACAAATAAACATAAAGCTCAAAAAACACAATTGCGTTTTACAAAAATTGTGTTTTATAATAACTCGTCTCTTCTTCTCCACCAAGTCAACAGGTAAACGAATTCGTTCAAATTCTGATCACTATCATAAGAAAACAACTCACACCAGTTACCTTCATTATATCCTTTAGTTGACGGCGTTAATCTGGTTGTTCGGAGGTGGTACCGGTGCCGGCACCTGTAGGACATTGTCGGAGATGACATATTCGCCGGTTTTCTTCGTCGTGGCAGCCAGAATAATGTCGTTTAGTTATCTAATCGGAATCATGTGGAATTCCGACGCACACCGCACCGGAAATTGTTCACTGGTGTTCGGTGGTGTTGGTGAAAGTGGGATGAAGTATCATCTGGGTTTTTTTAGATCTAGGGTTATAAGTTATATGAGATTAATTAGTGTTTGACTAAAATACCCCTTCTAATATATTTTTATGTTTGCCACGTGTCAATTTGTTATTGCTTCCTACACTTTCTACCGAAACTAAGCTTTCTATTTGATCTTTTCCCTAATTTCATATAGTAAAATAATTCATATTCTTGACAGGATTAGAAGACTGATCAAGAGTAGAATTTTAGACAAAATTCATCAAGTTAAGCCTCTTTTTCTGAAGTCAACAACATATCAACACATCTTTTGTTGTTCAAAGTCATGTCTAGTTGATGCTATCTTTGTTATCGTGTGCATACCATAGATGCTATCTTTGGTTGTTTTCTTTTGGTTGCTTGTACTGTTTTGTTCGAGCGCCTCGCTTGAGTTTTCTATAAAATTTCGCCATTTTCAAAAAAAATATATGGTCAAGGTTTTTTATTTTTATTATTTTAATCCATTTCGAGATCATTGATTGTAGTTATATTTTATTATAAAAAAGGTTTGAATTGCCCTCACTCAACCTCCATATATGGAGCTTTTTTTTCAGACAAGTTTATTACCTATTTTTTTTAGATAACAGTTTTTAAAACGTTTATGTTAATACTCTTCGAATAGGGGGCATTAACATAATTGCACTCAATTTTATTACAATAAAATATGATCTACGGACAAATTAAAAAATATAAAAGTTGGTTATTTGATATATTTTTGCTGCCAATTAAGGGTAGCTACAACGACTTAATAAAATAGATGAATAAATAAATAATCAGATTATTTTATTTCAAAATAATAGATACACATTCTTTTTTATGAAAAAGTAAAAATAATAGAATTGGCAAAGTGAAATATGCGTGATGACGGCAGCAGCGTTGGTCATCAACGCGGTTGGCTGTCGCGTGAGCACCTACTTTTTAACTCCGACTTTTTCACTTTTTGCCCCATAACTTTTATATACACGACAAAATTGTCCCTTAACTTTTATAAGTTAAAACTTCATATTATTTTTAAATTTTAAGATAGTATTTTATCTCTGCTGCTAGTAGTAGGGATGAGCTCGGTATCGTTTGGTACCGAAAGAACCGGTACCGAAAATCCTCAAAACTGGGTACCGGTACCGGTACCGAATATACCCGGTTTGGTACGGTTCGGTACCGGTATTTGAGGGTAAAAACTGGTACCGAACCGGTACCGTACCGGACCGGTACCGAACCGGTACCGAAAATGTTAAAAGTCGGTACCGAATCGGTACCGAAAAGGTACCCGGTTCGGTAAATTCGGTACCGGTACCGGGTCCATTTTGCTCATCCCTAGCTAGTAGTAAGACTCGTGTGCAAACACGGGTGATTTTTAGAAAACTATGCAGAACACATTATAATAGAAAGTAAAGAGGTCTAACAAACTTAATAGAATTTGAATACAACTTAAGTTTCAACAAACATTAACCACGAACACACGATCACCTGCCTCAACAACTTTCACCAAAGCTCAATCAAGGTTGATCAGGCCTTTGACTTCCAGCAGTTCTTTAACTTCAACAGATGATAGGTCTTCAACAGACTTTAGATTTCAGCAGATCTTTGTATATAACAGTCTTTATAGATATCTCGGTTGCCAACGGCACCAAGAACGTATGGTTTAGACTATGATCAAAACACAAATTAACAATTTACAAACAAGCATCCACACACCATAACAGACCAACAAACGTTGCAAGCTTATTATTCTAGAAATTCAGATAAAAACACAAGTATCTCAAACAAACCTTCCACCTAGGATGATCACCGACAAGTTTAGCCTCTCATAGCTTAGTGAATCATCTTAACATCAAGTTCAATGTTCATGGAAATCAAAAACATAAAACAATTGTTTGGAATCTTCAAGAACAAGCAAAAATTCGCCCAAGAACTCTCCCAAAACCGATAACAATGATTGGATGCCCAAAAGTCTCATCAAATGGCAATTAAAAGCTGGAAGTTACATTTTTCCGCTGAGCCTACCGTAAGCTACGGTGCTAATGTAGATTACGATAGCTTTCAAAGTGCTATGGTGGGTCTCTAATACCTTACGGTGGAAGAAAAATGATGGGGGCTACCGTAAGCTACGGTAGCACCGTAGCTTATGGTAGAGGCTGAAGCAAGAAATTTTGTTTTCTTCATAACTTTCTCGTTTCAACTCCGTTTTCTTCACCGTTTTCGCCTATATTCTCGTAATTTCGTCCTCTATCATGCTACCTTCTTAATTCTTCAATTCCAATAAATTATTTTATTCATTTGTGCTCCATCTTTCAATTCTCCAATCCAGCCGTGCCTATTCGAAGCTTTATTTCCACACTTTTAAGCTCCGAATGTACCTGAAACACAAGCAAACATAGTCATCTAATTCTAACAAACAATTAAGGGTCGTCCTACAGACTACTTGTCACATCCCCGCACTTAACCGTTGCTTCCCCCAAGCAACTCATCATAAACAACTCATAACTCCTACAAGCGATCAACATGAATCAAGCAAACAAATGTCCTTATTTTACTAACTTTTTCTTAAACCCGCACAACACACCCCTCACAATGACTCTCCTCTTGGCGAGAAATAATAACTAGCAAGGATGAGTGATGTGTGTAAAATGCAACATATAAATTACATCAAATGAGGCATAAAACTAACCCTTTTTTACTACTAATGTTGGAAAAAGTGTGCTTTTGTCTTCCTTTTGTATTTTCAGGGTTAAATGAGCTTAAATGAACAAAAGAAGCAAAAATACAGCCAAATCTAACAATAATACAAGAAAAGGAATAAACGTGGCATGCCAGACCCCTCTACAGCATCTTCCCAAGCAAAAACAAGACATCAGAAGGCTGAACACGCCCCGTGCTCATTGAACACGGGGGCGTGCCCAGCGGACATGGGGCCGTGGCCAACGCTAAGATTCGCAGAATCCAAGCAAATCTTGATAGTACAGATACGCTTCTGCACACGGGGCCGTGCCCAGCGGACACGGGGGCGTGGTCAACTAATGCAGACAAACTGCAATTAATGAAGAAAGAGAAAGTGGATGGACACGGGGCCGTGCCCAATGGACATGGGGCCGTGTCCGGGCTTCTGTGCGGGCTATAAATAGAGGTGCTTGGTTCACTTCAAAGGCATCCATTGGCAAACCACCTCTCTCACACTTCACCCACCCACCACCATCACAACCCACATCCACCACCATCATCCATCATCCATCATAGAGTGTGTGTAGTAGTCTCGGGATCCAAGATTGATAGTAAGAGTTCTTGACAATCAAAGGCCATGTTTACCTAAGTCTCTTACATCACTTGGTGAAGACAAGCATTTAGTGTAATACTTTTTATTTTTAATCTTTTCGCACTTTTTATTTGGTTATGTATTAATGACTTTAATAACTAGTTTCTTATGTTGAAGGTGAAACTTCCTTATCATTTGTCCGTGGTGTCTTGGCATTATTTTACTATCTATATAAAATAAAAGATTTACACCATTCATATCTCTACGATCTATATAGAGATATGTTGGCTACCTGGTCGGGGGTTAAGGGAATGGTTTGGTAAGTGTCTTGCCTTGTTCAGAGTATAGATCTTGCAAGGACCTGGGTCAAGCTTAGTAGGACCTCCTTCAATACCCACTGGTATTGGATGGCGGGGGTTCGAATTTCTTGATCCCCTCATATGTAAACTACTATTAAAACATTAACCCGACTACTTAGGATTGTATCCCTGCTGACTCAAACTACTTAGCCGAGGGTAACGCCACTTTCAAAAGAGGGGCCTACCACATTACGCATTAATAACTCAATTATTAGTGCATATGTCTGTTGACTTCGTCTTATGTCTTGTATCGAGTCATGTAACTAGAATAGATAGACCAGGACACGTTGTACAAGAGAAACGGGAAACAGACCTGAACCAGCCACCCCTCACGAAGTGGCTGACCAAGTTCGTGAGGTCTGGCCAGTTCGTGCGACCTGGCAAGTTCATGGGGTCTGGCCAGAAAGCATGAAATGGTTCGTGGGGTCTGGCATTCCTATAAATAGGTGGTCTTGGATCTTCATTTGTAACATTCTGATTCCGGAGACGAAGTGCTGCCGAAGTGTCGAACGATCTGTAAACACTATCAAATCAATACAATCGACAGTTAAAGTGATTCTAAGTGTGAATCTAGCTGATATAACATCAATACGTCTGATTCCGCCTTTCATATTGATCGAGAACTCTTCTGAACAACTCGTTTGATCGAATCCCCGATCCTACAAGTGGTATCAGAGCTCAGGAGGAAGAGTTCTTACCATTTCAGCTTGATTTCTTCAAAAACAACTGATTTCTACTCATTCTTCTACACTTTTTCATCAAATTTACCCGAGATTCCACAGATAAAATGACCTGATTTCGTGTTATAACTCGTAAAACATCATTTTGAACATTCCGTGAACAAATCAGAACCAAATTCAACCTAAAACTTGATAAAAATTGACAAAATCATGACCTTTTGGACTTAGAATTCTCAAACGAGGTGGATATTCATCCAAACCGCTTGAAAATTGTCCAGATCGCTTGAAAAAAATTCCAGATCGTTTGAAAACTGGACCAGATCGTGTGAAAACTTGTCAGGTCGCTTGAAAGTGACCAGGTCGTTTGGATTATATTACCAGATCACACGAGATGTATTCCAGATCGTTTGACTTTGAACCCGACCGCACGAGGTGAATTGTTTCAGATCGTTTGAGTGAATCTTTGATCAGGTCGCACGGATTGAATTAAGATTTCCAGGCCGCGTGACTTTCCAGCTCACTTGAATATTGTGTTTTTGTATACCTTTTACATCGAAACATGGATTCTGAATTTTACAACGCATTTGCTACCCCGATCACTATGGCTCAGAACGTGAACTTAGAAAATGAAATGGGCACCATGCAAAAACCGCCTAAGCTCATGAATATCGAGGAGTATAGTGGATGGGAGGAACGTTTCGAAAATTGGGTTCAAGCGAATCACTTAGAGGCGTGGGAATGTGTTGAAGAACGATATGTTAGACCGATTGATGAATACAGAGAGATTGTTACTATTAAAGAATTAGATGAAAAAGAGAAAAGAAATACAAAAGTGAAAAGATGATGATCAGTATATTGCAACAAGCCATTAAGGAAGACATCTTGATCTTATTGCAACACAAGGAAGTGCACACTCAATGTGGAAAGCACTAAAAACGAAGTTTGTTGGAAGTTTAGACATGATCAAGAACAAAAAGTCACTTTTGAAGAAAGAATTTGATCTATTAGATATCAAGAAAGATAGAGAAAAATGGGTGGAAAAGTTGGCCGATGCGTTGCCACAAGATGTTTGGGGCACGTATCTTATGATTTTGAAGAATAATGGTGAATTTGCGAATCTATCGCTGAGCAAGTTTATTGAAAAACTCGAAGTTCAAGAGATGGAACAACGGAAGATGGCGAAAATGAAGAATTCTAATGGTGAACAAGACATTGGTTTGTACTACAAAGGAAGTACGATTGATAAGACCAACATTGCACCAAAGATCGAAACTGCATTTAACGCAAACAGTTCTTCTGGAGGGTCATCTCAAGGATTAAACAACAATAATGGATTCTCTTCATATCCATCATTTGATCCAAATTTTTCAGCAACCAATTCTAAACTGCAAAGCTCATACAACAATAATGGCCAAGTACTACAATGCAACATTGCATTACATCTTCAGAATGGTCAGAATTTCTCGGAAGAGGTTGCCAAAGGTCATATGTCTTTATTGGTGACCATATTAGAGTCTTATGAAAGTTTGGTAGCCGGAAGGATTGGTAATCCAATGTTGACCAAAGAGGATTATGATCAGATTGATGCTGAAGAGATGGAACTAATGGATATAAAGTGGTGTATGGCTAGTGTGTTGAGAAGAGCTGAGAAGTTTAAACAGATTACTGGAAGAGATGATTTCCGTGATGCTGGAACTTCACCTTTAGGTTTTGATAAATCTAAAGTTACTTATTTTCGTTGCAGGGAGAAGGGGCACTTTAAGCGAGAATGCACAAATCGCGAAGCAAGTGGAGCTCAAAATCCATTCGGCAACAATGATTATCATCGAAAAGCGATTTATCATCAAATTGCTCTACAGCCGCATCAACAACAATCGCCACAAACTTCACATGCTAGGAAGGATCCGATCGAAGAGCCATCATAGAAAGCTTATCTAGTTCATCAAGAAGATGAAAGAATTCCAGAAGGTTTTAATTGGGATCATTATGATCCTAACAGAACTTCAGATTCTAAAGCATTTGTTGCTTAAATTTTTGAAGATTCAACTGCTGAAGATGAAATAGTGTATGCTTATCACGAATCTCAGCAATTCAGTCCTAAAAAGAAAGAAGAAAAACCAATTTCAACAGAAGAGGCTTCAGAAAAAGCACCAATCTTTGATCACTCATCAGATGAAGAGAGTGATGATGACAGTGAAGAAATTCGAAAACTTGAATATTATAAAAGAGAACTTTCACCTGTTAGGTATAATTTGTATTTTGCAGGTAAAATGGAAGAGATCAGAGAAAGACAAGCTGCGAAAAAGAAGAATCATAAGGCAGCAACTGTTGAAGAAAAGGTCAAACCTGAGGAAAATGTTCGAGTAGTAAAGAAGCAGGTTAAAGAAATTCCAGCTATCAAGGTTGAGAAGGAAGCAGATACTGAAAAGATACCTGAGAAGTGTGAAAATTGTGATACTGTGAAAAGGCACAACAACAAATTGATTCATAACATGAACAGACTGAAAGAATCTTATGATGTTTTAAACAAAGCTATGAATCAATATAGCAAGTCAAGCAATGAACAAGAGATATCTATGAAGACACTCAATGGAGCGTTCATGACGAAGCAGAAAATCATCAATCAGTACATTGAGAAATGTGCTGAACTTGAAAAAAAATTGGAAACTCAGAGGATAGAAACTGAGAGGGTAAACAAGTTATTGAAAAGTTATTCATGTGCTTCTTACGTGATTGACAGGATTTACCCTACAGTAGAAGGCATGGAAGCATTTGAAGAGAAGAAATCTGAAGTAAAGAATACTGGTAAGAAACATAGTACCAATTATACAAAGTGTCCACCTCCGCTTGAAGAATGATATTCTCCACCAAATCCTAATTCAGAAAGAGTAAAAAAGGCAACCAATTTAAAGTGGGAATCTGAACCTTCAGATGGATTGCCAGATAATATTGACATCACATTCACTGCATCTGACACTGATCAACAATCTGAGTTGATTAAGAAAGTGGTGGATCATTTGTAACAAACTTAAGTGTTTTGAAATCATAATGGGAAAATAGTTTGTTGTCAGGGGGAGTTCTGATTGTTTGAACCAAGTGAATGGAGAATTGAAACAATTCACATCAGTTTGTCATTTTATTTGTACAGTTTATTGCCTTTACTTTCAAATTTTCCTAGAAAATCAAAAATTGAAATATATTTTTTATTTTATGGGGAGTAAAAAATTAAAATTTTGAAAATTTGAAAAATCCAAAAACATGATAAAATCTAAAAACCAAAAACATCGAAAAATCAAAAATGAGTTTTGTTGTAAAAAAGAGGAAATGATAGCACATCAGTGGACTATCACAACAGGCTAAAGAAATGGAAAGTCAAAATGTTTTTAAACGAGTCTCATTGATGATGTGCCAGTAGGTATTTACACGCTTAGTAGATTGTTTTCGAGATATAAACCTAAATATCAATACTTACTTATCTCGTGGGGAACATCTCTCGGATATATGGGTAACCCCCGAAATCTTGTTTGAGAGATTGCCTATTTCTGACATACTAGGTCTTTGTACGTGATGATATCTGGGGTATTATACTGGGACTTCTGATTTTGCGGGAGCAATAGCCTAGTCCTCGTATAATACTCTACACTGCTTTAATCATAAAGCTCACCCTCAGCATAAAAAATGATGAAACATTGAAAAATGCTAATCATGTGCTGTTGAAGAAAAGATCCCCAAACGGGACACACCTAAAGTCGAGCCATCATCTTTTTGTCTGAACGGAAGTTCTAACCTGAGCTCTCATGGCCTCGCATTACCCATTTACAGATATCATTAGTGTATATTCACCTGTAAGACTGAATATAGGAGTCTGGATACGGGAGTATATTCTGAGGTGGGACACGCAAATAAGTTTAAGTCCTTAAAACACCAATCTCGTATCACGAATCAATTGAACTTTGTGTGAAAATTTAAGTGGACAAAAATACTGACAATCAGAAGTGAATTTGTTTAAGACTTAAAGTTAAATCAAGATCAACAGTTTTAGTGATAAGTCTCAAAAACTGATATGATCCTCTTACACAAACTCACAAAAATATGTCTGTAAATATTTCTTTACTGCTTTTCATTAAAGAAAAATCCAAAAAGATTTTCAGTATGTTTTAGCATAAAATTTTGAAAAATCAAAAAGATTTTATTTCATCTTATTTTCGACAACTTATGATGAAAAGCTGATTTTCAAAATTCCGAGTGCTAAACACGATGAACAACAGTGGATTGGGAGAGTGTGTTTGAAATAAAAATGAAGTTAAAGTTTGAGATAAGTTGAAAAATGTTATAAAATAATCTTACAATTGATGTTTTGAGGCTGATTTTACTGTTAGTTAATCAAGGTCATTAATTTGAACTTGATATAACTATTGTTGATGGTGAATGATATCTACAAGAGGTTTCTAAATTTGTTAAATTTTAACGATTGTGAAATTTACTTTTGGATAGAGAATTGTGCAGATAAAAAGCTTTGAAAGAGCTAGGTTTCGACTCTTGAGGATTTTCCACAAAAGCGTATGCAGATTAGAGCCAGCTTTCCAATTCAAAGCTTGCAGATAATGAATTCCAGACTGCGATCCCAGCTTATCGAAAGGAGGAGTCTGAAGACATAAGAGCCAGATTCAGATCTTGGAATAGCGTTCGAGATAGAAGCTGCTAATGCTGAAGAGCTTAAGGAATCAAGAGATCTGATCAAGAGAATTTGAAGAGTCAGGTTGAGATTCTGGGAGAGTAAGAGAGAGATTGAAGGATGCTTTCAGAGAAGGATACTTTGGTGAGAGTGAGAAGACCGATCAGGATTGATGACTCAATACACTGAAGACTCATCATCATCCAAGGGGGAGTTTGTTAGTGCATATGTCTGTTGACTTCGTCTTATGTCTTGTATCGAGTCATGTAACTAGAATAGATAGACCAGGACACGTTGTATGAGAGAAACGGGAAACAGACCTGAACCAGCCACTGAAACGCCCACTTTCCGATAATCAATAATTAACATAAACTTCTTACAATTTTTTTTTTGGATTTTCAAAATTTTGACATGACCCATTCGTAAAGAAGACGATTCCCTGTTTTTATACAAAATCAATCAAAATACATTCAACAACATTTACAAAAGATGTTAAATTTTAAACCTTACGCTTTTCACCCAAGACATTAAACCCAAACTATTCAAAACAAAGTTTAACTTCAAACTACTACCATCATCCTAGTAACTAGTTTAACATTTACTACACAAAAGGACGTTTCGACCCATTCAAAAGAAACAACTTGAACCGGAAGCGTATAAAGGTCAACGTTGTGTGTGTTCGGTCCGAGCGCGCCGCAATTAACCATGTGATTTACCTATCATTCATAACAACAAAACACATGTTAGTTCATAGTACATAACATTTGAATTCTTTTAATTCCATGTCATTGTTCGACCCGTTAACATAACATATTACTTTAATAACATTATCACTTCCATTCGGAAACATTCTTCATACCACTTCCCGATTCATTTGTAATGAATCGCTACATACCATATCTTTCGATATACTTACATCAATTGACCCGTTATAAACAAGTCAATTTCTACACATTCCAACAACCATTCTACTTATCCTTTTAACCCATTTAGACGGGTCATTCCATATTCACTATCAGATCATTTTATCCTTAATCCTCATTATAAAAATCATTACAACTAGTCAATTATGAATCATAATGTAAACTTACACCAAACTCTTAGCACTAAATATTTTTATACATAAAGCTACAAATAGAGTACATAAAGTTCATATGAACTTACCGCGATCTTGAGATGCTTGTGCTTTCGAGTGACTTGCACCTTCTTCCTTCTTCGTGCCTATATGTCATAATCTCATACTTTAGCATTCATAAACAATACTTTCACAATCCTTTTAATACGTTATGGCGTCTACTATTCACATACATCATTATCATAAAGAAGTTGCATCAATCTTAACAAGCATTCATGTAAAAACCATAACTAAACTCACTTAGGCATTTCATCGAACACATTGTGTGCGTACCACTAGTTTAGAACAATGTACAAGCATCCTAAGCACAATTTCCATAGTTCTTCCCATTGATTTACATAAACATCCTACTACTTTGAAATCTACCATTCAAATCATGAGGACATAGTTCTAAATCAATTATTCATAACAATTTCATAAATCAAAAATCAAATTAACATACGAAACTTCACACATTACTTGACATGCAAGTGGGTTTTGCCCTAATCATTTTCATATTCAAAATTTAGCATCTAATGATGTCTAGACCTTGGTAGAAACCATTAATCATACTGAATTTTGTATTACATTCACGAATCACACAAAACCCACAAAATCAAACATCACCAAATCAAGAAATTTCACTTACTGGAGATCAAGGATACTTAGAAAATCTGAATTCTTAGCTCATGCATTCGATTCTTCACTAATTTAGCCTTCAATTGATGAGATTTTAGAGACTTAGGGTTTCTTGACTCTCTCCTTGGTCCTCTCTCTCTCTCTCGATCGAACATAATGCTAGGGAACTCCTGGCTTCTTTTTTTTTATGTTTTAATTACACTTTTCACTTTAACCCCTTAACTATTACAACATGACACCTTTCTCATTATTATTTACTAACTTACTAATCTTTCATGCCTAATTATAGGATTTTAGATTTTTTTTTTATAAAATGCTACAAATCTTATAAATGGTAAAATTTCATGTTTACCAATTCTTTTCGCTAAAGCATTGCGATTAAACATTATAACATGTCATACGAAATTTGGGGTGTTACAAGTCTACCCCACTTAAAGAAGGTTTCGTCCCCGAAACCAGAATACATACCGAATAACTCTGGGTATAGCTTTCGCATATCATCCTCCGCCTCCCACATGAGATCCGATCCCTTCCGGTGTTGCCACTGAACCAACACTTGTCGAACGGATTTGTTACGGAGTTGCTTCACCTTGAAATCTTTTATTGCGACAGGCTTCTCAACATAATTCAACTTCTCATCCACTTCAATATCATCCATAGGCACGTATGCCGTCTCGTCTGCTAGGCACTTCCGCAATTGCGATACATGAAAAGTGTTATGAATTCCATCCAACGCGGAAGGTAATTCTAACTGGTATGCCACTGCTCCGACCCGAGCGAGTATTTTGAATGGTCCAATGTATCGAGGGCCTAGCTTTCCATGTTTACGAAAACGAATTATCCCTTTCCATGGAGAGACCTTTAGTAAGACATAATCTCCCACTTGGAACTCGATTGGTCGCCTTCGTAGATCCGCATAAGACTTTGGTCTATCTTGCGCTGCCTTTAGTCTTAATCTAATCATATCAATCTTCTCATTTGTTTCGGCTACGACATCCTGTGGCGCGAGTTCACGTTGACCCACTTCCCCCTAACAAACCGGAGTCCTACATTTCCTTCGATAGAGCATTTCATAAGGGGCCATTTTTATACTATTATGATAGCTATTATTATATGAAAACTCTACCAAAGGTAGATGATCATCCCAGCTTCCTCCGAGATCCATAACACACGCCCTTAACATATCAACCAACGTTTGGATAGTTCGTTCCGACTGACCATCGGTTTGCGGATGGTAGGCGGTGCTTATATGTAACTGGGTCCCTAAATCTTCGTGAAATTTCCTCCAATAGCGAGACGTGAACCGGGTATCCCGGTCGGACACTATAGACACCGGAACCCCATGTCGAGATATAATCTCATTCATATAAACTTTTGCCATCTTTTCCGAATTATAGGTTTCCCGGATGGGTAAGAAATGTGCACTTTTGGTTAGTCGGTCAACGACTACCCAAATAGCATTGTGCCCTTTCCTTGTCTTAGGAAGTTTAGTCACCAAATCAATCGTTACATGCTCCCACTTCCACACCGGTATCTCCAACGGCTGCATCTTTCCATACGGTCTTTGGTGTTCGGCCTTCACTTGAGAACATGTCAAATATTTAGCAACATACTTGACAATGTCTCTTTTCATTCCCGGCCACCAATAATTCGTTCTCAAGTCTCGATACATCTTTGTGGCTCCCGGATGAACGGAGTATCGAGACTTGTGAGCCTCATTTAATAGTAATTCTTTCACATCACATTCCCGAGGTATCCAAATTCGGTCATACCTCGTTTTCATACCACTTGCATTCTCTTCCAATTCGTGAATAAATCCTTTCGTCCTTTCTTTCTTTGAGTCACCGGCATTTAAAGATTTTGTTTGAGCTTCCCGAATTTCATCAAGGAGTTTAGGTGTGACTACCATCTTCATAGATTTTACCCGAATCGGGGACGGGTACTCCTTTCGACTTAGAGCGTCCGCCACTACATTAGCCTTCTCGGGATGGTAATGAATGTCACAATCATAATCCTTAATGAGTTCCAACCATCTTCGCTGCCTCATATTAAGATCTTTCTGCTCGAAGAAATATTTGAGGCTTTTATGATCCGAGTAAATAGTACATTTCACCCCATATAGGTAGTGCC
Organism: Helianthus annuus; assembly: GCF_002127325.2. Classification (NCBI taxonomy): domain Eukaryota; kingdom Viridiplantae; phylum Streptophyta; class Magnoliopsida; order Asterales; family Asteraceae; genus Helianthus; species Helianthus annuus. The sequence continues at coordinate 133,662,129 of NC_035449.2, read as the reverse complement.
TCCATATCTTCAAGGCAAACACGACTGCCGCCAATTCTAGATCATGAGTTGGGTAATTGTTTTCATGCTGCTTGAGTTGTCTTGAGGCATAAGCAACGACTTTACCCTTTTGCATTAATACACAACCTAAACCTTGGTGGGAGGCGTCAGTATATACTACCAAATCATCCGTTCCATCCGGTAATGTCAACACCGGAGAATTTGAGAGCTTTTCTTTTAAAGTCTGAAACGCTTTTCTTGTTCTTCGCCCCATATAAACTTTTCACTCTTCTTTGTTAACTTCGTCATAGGAGAGGCTATCTTGGAGAAATCTTGGATAAATCTCCTGTAGTACCCAGCTAAGCCTAGAAAACTTTTTATTTCGCTTGGATTCTTCGGGGGTACCCAATTCATTACCGCATCTACCTTGGACGGATCCACATGGACACCATCCGCATCGATCACATGACCCAAAAATTGTACCTCTCTAAGCCAAAAGGCACACTTTGAGAACTTTGCATATTACTTTTCCTTGCGAAGCGTTTCCAATACATCACGTAAATGGGAAGCATGCTCTGCTTCACTGCGGGAGTATATTAGAATATCATCGATAAAAACGATTACATACTTATCAAGCATAGGTCGGCACACCCGATTCATTAAATCCATAAAAGCAGCTGGGGCATTCGTTAGTCCAAAGGACATTACTAAAAACTCGTAATGTCCGTACCGCGTTCGAAACGCAGTCTTCGGCACATCCTCTTCTCGTACGCGCAGTTGGTGATAACCCGACCGCAGATCGATTTTTGAAAACCAACTTGCCCCTTGTAACTGATCAAATAGATCATCAATTCTGGGCAACGGGTATCGATTCTTCACCGTTAATTTGTTCAACTCTCGATAGTCGATGCACATTCGCATCAAACCATCTTTCTTCTTCACGAATAATACGGGTGCTCCCCATGGTGAAACACTTGGTTTAATAAAACCCTTATCGAGCAACTCTTGAAGTTGCGTCATCAATTCTTTCATTTCGGTTGGGGCCAACCGATAAGGAGCTTTAGCTACCGGTTTTGCACTCGGGTTAAGATCTATTTTGAATTCTACTTCTCGTTCAGGCGGAAGGCCTGGTAGGTCTTCCGGAAACACATCCGGATATTCATTCACCACGCTCACATCTTCAAGCTTTGGGACACCTCGATTGGAGTCAATCACATAAGATAGATAAGCTCTACCCCCGTTCCTCACATGTTTGACAACTTTGATTATAGAACACAATTTCGACTTGATGATTCTATCTCCTTGAACACTTACCCGTTTCCCCCCGAGGTTACTACATGAATGACTTTCTTTTCACATTGAATTTCAGCGTGGTTTTGGGCAAGCCAATCCATTCCTACAACTACTTTAAATTCCCCCATGTACATCGGGACAAGATCTATACTAAATTCCTCATCTTCGATTAAGATCTTACAGTTTCTACAAATATCATGTAACAAATAGCTTTTACTATCAGCAACTTCCACTTCTAAGGGTACTATCATCTTTTCAAGCTTAAAAGATGGATGAACTAACAATTCATTAGAAGTAAACGATCTACTAGCCCCGGAATCAAATAATACATTCATAGGCATAGAATTAACCAAGAATATACCTGAGACCACATCCGGGCTAGTCTTAGCTTCATCCGAGGTTAACTGGAACATCCTCCCACGAGCCTTGGAAGACTCATCCTTCTTTCCATCTTTCTTTGCCCCTTGTTGGAGTTTCGGACATTCCGCTTTAATGTGCCCCGTTTGGTTACAATTGTAACACGCTTTAGAGTTTTCGGGGCATCTATAATACGGATGTCCCTCTTGCCCACATTTATAGCATCCTTTCTTTCCCAAAAGCATTCACCCGAATGATGCTTTCCACATGTCTTGCAAGTCGGAATTCCACTACTCGTTTTCCCTTTTCTGTTTTGGTCTTGAAATCTTGCCTTTTTCGATGGGTTTGTGTTGGTAGACTTCTCCGCCACCCTTTTTTCTCCCCTTTCAACCTGTCTTTTTATCTCAATCTTCCTATCTCTTGCCCAGTCGATTAATTCGTTCAACGTTGCACACTTGGAGGGATTTACGAACTCCCGATATTCAGCCTTTAACATAGCATGGTAACGTATGATTTTCAACCTCTCAGTCCCCGCTATCTCCCCACAAAATTTCACCATCTCGAAGAACTTATTTGTTATTTCATCAACTGTTTCATCCTTTTGTCGGAGACATAAGAAGTCTTCTTAAATCTTATCAAGTGCGGATTGTGGGCTATGATATTTCAGAAATGGTTCCTTGAACTCTTGCCATGTTAAAGTTTGTACTTTGTCATCCCCCAATTCCTTCGAATGTGCGTCCCACCAATCCTTTGCTTGGAGTTGTAGGAGACCCGTTGCAAACATTACTTGGTCTTTCACTTCACATCTACTTCTCACAAACACCGCCTCAGTGCTTGAAATCCACCTTTGACAAGCTATCGAGTCAATTTCCCTTTTGTACGGCAAGGGGTTACACGCCATGAATTCCTTGTACGTGCACCTTCGAGTACTTTTCTTGGTTTGTAGTTCATTAATCATCTCCTTTAGTTCCTCCACCTTGGACGCTAGAGTATCGACTACCCCCAATACTTGACCTTCCACCTCTTGAGCTAGTCGAGGAATGCTAGCTTCAATCGCTTTCTCTACCTCTTCCACAATCATTGTTCTCATTTCATTTCGGCGTGCTTCATCGTCATCATTTACATTTACCATATCAGCCATCTACATAAAACATTTATTACATTCATTAGATTTCATTTCATACTTTCCACCATCATGTTTTAACATCATTTTATCATGACACATTCCATTCATCATTCATACTTCATGCCTTATCGTCATCGACGAACGTATCATATCATTCTTTATTTTAGACATTCATTCATCCTTTCTATCATATAACCATGCTAGTGATACGTAGCTCTCATTCTTTCTAATACGTAAAAGAAATTACTCGCGACTAAATCATACTTAAACTTTCTTTGGAAACTCAACGTTTCCGACAACCAACATCATAGTATTCTTTATCCCATATACCTTTGTATCACCCCTTTTTTTATTCTTTTTATCCCCCATTTTATATATTTCTGGTTACAAATTCGACTGAATCGACATTTAATTGTGTTTTATTTGCATATTGTAGTTTTGGAAAGCTTGTTGGTGATTCGTTGCGGAAAACTCAAGAAAATATGAAGTTTGTGGAAATTTTGCCCAGACACAGCTGTGTTCGTTATCTGAGTACAATGTCACACAGCTGTGTCAGCCTTGCCACACACCCTGATCTCAGCAACAAGCATCATCGGTCCACACAGCTGTGTCACTTAACGACACAACTGTGTGCGGCGCCAGATCTGATATAACCTAATGTTTAGCTCCCATTTCATTTGACCCGTTCTAACCCCCAAACTGATCCGATTCATCCCACATCTTTCCACAACATGCCGTAACCATTCCATAACATTCCGTAACTAAATTATTTGTAATGCAAAAATTTCAACTTTTAAAATACTTACTTGCCTTGCGCCGTGGAACGAACACACACTTCTCACGAGCTTTCAGTTTGAGTTCAAGCACTTAATGCTTAAATCCCTCAAACCTAGGCTCTGATACCAACTTGAAACGCCCACTTTCCGATAATCAATAATTAACATAAACTTCTTACAATTTTTTTTTTGGATTTTCAAAATTTTGACATGACCCATTCGTAAAGAAGACGATTCCCTGTTTTTATACAAAATCAATCAAAATACATTCAACGACATTTACAAAAGATGTTAAATTTTAAACCTTATGCTTTTCACCCAAAACATTAAACCCAAACTATTCAAAACAAAGTTTAACTTCAAACTACTACCATCATCCTAGTAACTAGTTTAACATTTACTACACAAAATGACGTTTCGACCCATTCAAAAGAAACAACTTGAACCGGAAGCGTATAAAGGTCAACGTTGTGTGTGTTCGGTCCGAGCGTGCCGCAATTAACCATGTGATTTACCTATCATTCATAACAACAAAACACATGTTAGTTCATAGTACATAACATTTGAATTCTTTTAATTCCATGTCATTGTTAACCCGTTAACATAACATATTACTTTAATAACATTATCACTTCCATTCGGAAACATTCTTCATACCACTTCCCGATTCATTTGTAATGAATCGCTACATACCATATCTTTCGATATTGATGCGTGCTAGTGTGTATATATTTTAGATGTATATTTAAGCCCTTTTTACACTTTTAACCAAGTTTTAAATTTATAAAACACGATATTCACTAACACTAAACACACATATGGGCAAGTGCACCCATCGTGGACGTAGTATAGTGTTGGTAAGATACCGAGGTCGTCCAAGGACACAAGAGCTTTTAGTACCGGTTTATCCTCAACGTCTAATCAAATCAAAAAGTTAGAAAAGATTTTTAAACTAGGAAAATGAAAACTAACTAAATGCTGAAAAATAAAATAAAAATAAAAACAGATAGACAAGATGAATCACTTGGATCCGACTCGTGTATTAGTATAACCTTTGATTAATTTCGCACTTTTGCACTTGTTTAAGAGATTATCTTAGTTATTGTAGTAGGCCCCTCTTTTGAAGGCGACGTTACCCTCAATCCAGTAGTTTGAGTCAGCAAGGATACAATCCTAAAGGGTCGGATTATTGAAAGATAACGAATTAAGTTATTAATGCAAATTATGGTAGGCCCCTCTTTTGGAGGTGACGTTACCCTCGACTAAGTAGTTTGAGTCAGCAGGGATACAGTCCTAAAAAACCGGGTTATAGTATTAATAGTAGTTAACTTATGAGGGGGTCAAAGAGTTTGGATCCCCGCCATCCAATACCTATGGGCATTGAAGGAGATCCTACTAAATTTGACCCAGGTCCCTTGCAGGACCTCTAAACGCTGAACAAGGGCAAGACCCTTACCAAACCGTTCCCTTAACCCCCGACCAGGTAGCCAACATACCTCCATATTGACCGTGGAGATATGAATGGTGAAAATTTTTTGTTTTATATAGACAGTAAAATAATGCCAAGACACCACGGACAAACGATAAGGAAAGATCACCTTCAACATAAGCAACTAGTTATTAAAGTCATTAATACAAAACCAAATAAAAAGTGCAAAAGATTGAAAATAAAAAGTATTATACTAAACACTTGTCTTCACCAAGTGATGTAAGAGGCTTAGGCAAACATGGCCTTGATTGTCAAGAACTCTTACGATCGATCTTGGATCCCGAGATGACTCACACACTCTATGATGGACAATGGATGATGGTGGTGGATGATGGTGTTGTGATGGTGGTGGGTGGTGGATGAAGTGTGAGAGAGGTGGTGTGCCAATGGATGAGTTGAAATGGCTCCAAGCACTCCTATTTATAGGCTGAACAGAAGCCTGGGCACGACCCCGTGTCCGTCTGACACTCTCTCTCTTCATTAATTGTAATTCGCAATTACAATAAATGCGCCTGCAGTACTCTGACCACGCCCCCGTGTCCGCTGGGCACGGCCCCGTGGTGGGCAACCGAAGCTTCTATCACTTTTGTCTTTTCTGCCAGGGCTGACCATCCTGGACACGGCCCCGTGTTGAGCTGGGCATAGCCCCGTGTTCAGCTGGGCACAGTCCCATGCTCAGCTGGGCACAACCCCATGCTCAGCTTTCTTCTTGTTTTTGCTTTGGGAGATGCCGTCGAGGAGTCGGGCATGCCACGTTTCTTCCTTTTCTTTGTATTTATGTTGGATTTGGCTGCATTTTTGCTTCTTTTGTTCATTTAAGCTCTTTTAACCCTGAAAATACAAAAGGAAGACAAAAGCACACTTTTTCCAACATTAGTACTTAAAAAGGGTTAGTTTTATGCCTCATTTGATGTAATTTATATGTTGCATTTTACACACATCAATATACCCCCACACTTGAATCTTTGCTTGTCCTCAAGCAAAACTCTTTAATATGTGGTTTACACTCCCAAATGGAATGGGTAGAAGAGAAGGTTTTGGGCTTGTCTTGAGTGTCAGGAATCCAAGATCTTTATTGGGTTTTATTTTTATACTATTTACAATCCTATTCGTTATGATTTATTTATAACGTTTCATAGGATAAATTACTTATTAGGGCATAACATGCCTTTTTAAAATTTCATTTATATACAAGTTCACATACCTCACGGGGGATCACTCAACACTCGGCCGAAGGTGTATTTTTAGTGAATCACTCGAGAGCAGCCTGGAACTTACTCCTACCATAGGCTTGCCAAGCAATCAATCCTCCTCCTTTTTAACTATATACCTTTGTAAATATCAAGAGGACTTTTTTGGGTGAAGGGTTAGGTTTGGGCTAAAGGTGGGTGGTTGGGTTAGTGTTAGTAAAAGGGCGAAAGGCGTAAAAAGCGTCGGTTTTCGTAAGACTTTTTTTTTGACTTTTTATTTTAATGAAACATTTTTTCAAACAAAGTTCTTTTTGATAACCTTGTTTGTTTATTTCTTTTGGCTTCATTATTATCATCATTTTTCTCTCTCTCTCTCTTTTTTTGTTTTTTTTTTTGATAAGGAAGTCATAAGAAAAACCGCGCTTTGTTACTAAAATAAAGGGTTTAAAATGAAAAAGGGGTTTTGGTGGGAAAAAAGGGTGTTTGTTTTGGGTTAAGAAATGAAAATGTTTAGGCTCAAAGGGGTTAACTAGAAGGATTTTGGGTAGGTGGTAAAAAAAAATAATGGTGTAGAAATAAAAAGGGGTTAGTCCTAATGCCTCCATCATTTACTTACTCGGGTTTAAGTTGGTAAGGACCGGGAATGTATCGTCATGGCAAGTTCTAGAGTCGTAAGAAACCAAGCGGCTATTCACACAAGAAACGAAAAATGAGCATTTAGTTTAAAGATATGTATTTGTATGCTCAATAAAGGCTCAAAACTCACTTTTTGGGGGAATGGGTTTTTATGTGATCAAGTATATATAATCAAATTTTAACTAGATTTGTCATGCCGTTTCATAATTTTCTTATGTTGGTTCTTTTTATCACGACGCTATCGGTTGTAAATTTGTAAAAATATAACCTTTTTAGAACTTGTTATTCCCAAATTAAACCAAGACAAGTAAAAAAAATGAAAAGTTTTTGAAAAAAATTTGGGGTGTTTAGCGGTTCCAATAGAGTTTTGTGTAAGGCTTGTAATTAGGACTTGCAAAATTCAAGGTTTTAGCTTCCCCCCACACTTAAATTACACATTGTCCTCAATGTGTCCCAAAAAGAGGTTTTTGGGTTGATTAAAATGTGTAAAAGTGGGTTAAAAACAAGATTTTATGGTACTGGGTAGCTGAACACGGGGTGGTGTTGGCTGAGCACGGCCCTGTGTCCAGACTGCCAGTACCAAAAGTAAACAGAAGGCTGGGCACGGGAGCGTGTTCAATGAGCACGGCCCCGTGTCCAGGTACCTGAACTTTGGGCACGGGGGCGTGTTGGGTTGAGCACGACCCCGTACTAAACTTGCTGTAATGAAGAAAAATTGTCGAGAGGCTCTGTTTTTGTGCATGGGGTGTTGGTTCAAGCTTCCCTTAGTATCCATCACCATCCTGAGTGTGTTTTATTCCTGCAAATTAAAACTAAACTAGAAAGCATAAAAGTTAAACTAATCTAAAACTAAGGATAGTTCCGCGGAATGCCTCCGTGGTGCGCCACGTTTATAAGGGTCCTTGGCTAGACCCTCCTTATCGGGTGGTTCTGGCTCATCTTCAATTAGGGGGTCATTATTGCCAAAAGGATATTTCATTGAGCGCTCAAGATCTATGCTCCTTTTGAATGCCCCTAACTGAAGAGGTAGATTACTAAACATCCGGCTTTTCAAAGCTTCATGAGTTTTACAAAAGGTCGTCCCAACACTAGAGGAGCGTCATCGAGGATGACGAAGTCGGTTGGAATAACCATTTGATTTGTTTGAACTAAAACATCCTCAACTACACCGACTGATTTTATTACTTTCCGATTGGATAGAAAAATGGGTATTTGAAGTGGAGAAAAATCACTAATACTTAACTTTTCAAAAATGTAATTAGGCATTAAGTTAACACAAAGATCTTTATCAATGGTGACATTACTAATAAATGAATTTTGAAAGAAACATGGAACCGGTGTAATGTTAATTTCAAAAGGATCTTCTTTTATTAGTGAAGTTTGATCGTTAGTTTACTTAACACTTACCATTTCCTCAATTTTAGTGTTAGTGTTTAGCTCTTTTAAAAACTTAGCATGAGTTGGTACTAAACAATGATTTTCGAAAGAAGGTGACAAGAGATTAATTTCTTCAAAATTAGACTCTTCTTGAATTTTAACATTATCGGCCTCACCTTTTTCGTTGTTTAACTCATGTGTCGGTTTTTCACTTTCTTGTTCTTCCATTTTACATTTTCAACTATCTCTACGTTATTACTACAATTTAATTCTTCTCTTGCGCGGGACTCCTCTTCCCTTGCGCGAGATTCTTTTATGCAACGTTCGATAGTTTTAATGTGTTCTAATATCCTATCGGTTACTTCAGTGATAGAGAAAGGATCGGGATCCTCAAAGCTTGAATCCGGTTGTTCGATCCTTGGTTCCTCATAGTACCCATATGAAGTAGATGGTTCACACCATTGTTCTTCATTGTAAGTACATGATGGATAAGGGTCAAAACTTTGTTCTTCATAGTACTCATACGAGGTGGGTTGTTCACGACATGGTTCCTCATAATAAGTGTATGAAGGTGGTGGCTCATATCTTGACTCTTCTAAGTATGAGTATGAAGGCTCATACCTTGGTTCATCAAAATACGAGTATGAGGGAGAAGGTTCATACCTTGGGTCTTCATAGGATGTATATGAAGTTGATGGCTCGTACCTGGGCTCCTCATAATAGTTGTATGAAGTGGATGGTTGAAACAAGTTACAATATTGTACCGAGTGCGGGTTTCCACAATTAGTGCAATAGTCTCTCATATAATCATCCTCCTCATAGGTGTAGTTGTAACCTCCTGAGTATTGATCCATAAGAATCACTCAGCAGACCACAACTGAGTCTCGGGACCAGAAAACAAAAACAAAGACGGAAACAGAAGCTGGACACGGCCCCGTGTTGGGTGAACACGGCCCCGTGTTCAGGATCTGTATCTGGGCGTTTTAATTAAAGTTACTGGTCACGTTGGACACGGGGGCGTGTTCAATGAGCACGGCCCCGTGTTCAGACTCTGTATCTGGGTATCTAACTAAAAATATGCAGCACGGGGGCGTGTTCAGTGAGCACGGCCCCATGTTCAGGCTACTGTAAATGTAAACTAAACTAAAATGCAGAAAAATGTGCGCGCGTTTTAAAAAGGTTTTGAAAAATAGATTAGGCCGTCGATTTTAAGCTTTCCTAAAATCCTTGTGTCCCCGGCAACGGCGCCAAAAACTTGATGCGTGCTAGTGTGTATATATTTTAGATGTATATTTAAGGCCTTTTTACACTTTTAGCCAAGTTTTAAATTTATAAAACACGATATTCACTAACACTAAACACACATATGGGCAAGTGCACCCATCGTGGATGTAGTATAGTGTTGGTAAGATACCAAGGTCGTCCAAGGACACAAGAGCTTTTAGTACCGGTTTATCCTCAACGTCTAATCAAATCAAAAAGTTAGAAAAGATTTTTAAACTAGGAAAATGAAAACTAACTAAATGCTGAAAAATAAAATAAAAATAAAAACAGATAGACAAGATGAATCCCTTGGATCCGACTCGTGTATTAGTATAACCTTTGATTATTTTCGCACTTTTGCACTTGTTTAAGAGATTATCTTAGTTATTGTAGTAGGCCCCTCTTTTGAAGGCGACGTTACCCTCAATCCAGTAGTTTGAGTCAGCAAGGATACAATCCTAAAGGGTCGGATTATTGAAAGATAATGAATTAAGTTATTAATACAAATTATGGTAGGCCCCTCTTTTGGAGGTGACGTTACCCTCGACTAAGTAGTCTGAGTCAGCAGGGATACAGTCCTAAATAGCCGGGTTATAGTATTAATACTAGTTAACTTATGAGGGGGTCAAAGAGTTTGGATCCCCGCCATCCAATACCTCTGGGCATTGAAGGAGATCCTCCTAAATTTGACCCAGGTCTCTTGCAGGACCTCTAAACGCTGAACAAGGGCAAGACCCTTACCAAACCGTTCCCTTAACCCCCGACCAGGTAGCCAACATACCTCCATATAGACCGTGGAGATATGAATGGTGAAAATCTTTTATTTTATATAGACAGTAAAATAATGCCAAGACACCAGGGACAAACGATAAGGAAAGATCACCTTCAACATAAGCAACTAGTTATTAAAGTCATTAATACAAAACCAAATAAAAAGTGCAAAAGATTGAAAATAAAAAGTATTATACTAAACACTTGTCTTCACCAAGTGATGTAAGAGGCTTAGGCAAACATGGCCTTGATTGTCAAGAACTCTTACGATCAATCTTGGATCCCGAGATGACTCACACACTCTATGATGGACAATGGATGATGGTGGTGGATGATGGTGTTGTGATGGTGGTGGGTGGTGGATGAAATGTGAGAGAGGTGGTGTGCCAAGGGATGAGTTGAAATGGCTCCAAGCACTCCTATTTATAGGCTGAACAGAAGCCTGGGCACGGCCCCGTGCCCGCTGGCCACGGCCCCGTGTCCGTCTGACACTCTCTCTCTTCATTAATTGTAATTCACAATTACAATAAATGCGCCCGCAGTACTCTGACCACGCCCCCGTGTCCGCTGGGCACGGCCCCGTGGTGGGCAACAGAAGCTTCTATCACTTTTGTCTTTTCTGCCAGGGCTGACCATCCTGGACACGGCCCCGTGCTCGCTGAGCACGGCCCCGTGTTGAGCTGGACACGCCCCGTGTTGAGCTGGGCACAGCCCCGTGTTGAGCTGGGCACAGCCCCATGCTCAGCTGGGCACAGCCCCATGCTCAGCTTTCTTCTTGTTTTTGCTTTGGGAGATGCTGTCGAGGAGTCAGGCATGCCACGTTTCTTCCTTTTCTTCGTATTTATGTTGGATTTGGCTGCATTTTTGCTTCTTTTGTTCATTTAAGCTCTTTTAACCCTGAAAATACAAAAGGAAGACAAAAGCACACTTTTTCCAACATTAGTACTTAAAAGGGTTAGTTTTATGCCTCATTTGATGTAATTTATATGTTTCATTTTACACACATCATTTTCAGGAGCAACATATGCTGGATTGTCAATCTTACAAATCGTTCTCCTTGTCCTTTGTTCAGGACCTTTAGATAATCTGCTCAAAGTATCAACCGTCATGTTTCGTACACCTAATATATCAACATGATCCTTTGGAATGTCTTTAAATTGATCATCTATCATCATTTGGATACATTATGTACTTATCACCCTTGATGTTGTCCACCAAATGATCAAATATCACTTGAGATACATTGTATGGCCTGTTCAGCACCAGACAAGTGACAATGTTCATGATATAATCAGAAGTTTCGTCATAAGCTCCCTTCCTATGAGATAAAGCATGCACTACATAGTGGATCATGAACTTATAAGGTTTACTGAACATAGTCTTAAGGTATTTCCCGTTCAAGTGTCCTGTAAATCCCATTCTGCACCACAAACCCTTGCACAAATGTTCAGGAATTATGATAGGATCATCATCATCGTCTCCCAATTCCAACACTCTTCTTAAATCACCAACATTGAACTTAATCTCTAAATCCACATCCTGATCATTCTCGTTCTTCTTTCTAACTGCAGAATAAATCATCTTTTCACTCTCCTCATATCTCACCGAACTCCAAAATCTTCTAACATGTGATTCATATACAATGGTTCAATCAGTTAAGGCCTTAGCAACTTTACTTTCTCTCAAAAACTTTGCTATTACATTAAATGGAGTTGTGTCTGTATAGTGAGCATCCAATAGACAGTAGATATTATGAGACTTATCCCAATCCGATGCTCTTCCCTGCAATAATTCTCAACGTTAGCATTTGCACAAAGTTCGAGATATAAAGTGACAAGTATCAAATTTTTTTTTTGAAAATTTCAAAAATTTTTCTAACTCTGGGAAACTCACTCTATGCAGTACTGAGGATCGGATGGTCAACCAATCAGATTGCCATCCGATCGATGAACCATCTTGTCCAATGAATAATCAGACCAAGTTAAGTGCATATGGATCGGATGACCATCCGATCGGATTGCCATCCGATCGGATCGTCACTCGATCCCTGTGACAAAAAGATAAGCCTTTTTGACCAGTCAACACTTTTGAGTGAGAATGCCATGGATCGGATGGTCATCCGATCGGATTGTCACCCGATCGGATTGCCACTCGATCATTGACAAGATATCACAGGTGAAGAACAATTTTGTCGTTATGTGATGTGGATCGGATGGCCATCCGATCGGATTGCCACCCGATCGGATTCCCACTTGATCACTGGCATGAGAACAAACTTGTGGATATGTGATTTGAATCGGATGGTCATCCGATCGGATTGCCATCCGATCGAGTTGCCATATTTCCAAACCAACTTGTGAACCGTAAAGGCACAGAAATCGAGGTAAACACTTAGAAAATATTTCAAACATGAAATGCTTTGGATCGGATGTTAATCCGATCGGATTGCCATCCGATCAAGATGCCATACTATCCAAACAACTCCTTTAATAGATAAGGCACAAAATCCAAGATGCCATACCGATTAACTTAACAGATAAAGCACAGAATTCAAGGCAACACTTAGAAAATTTTAAACACATAATGTGCAGTGGATCGGATGGCTATCTGATCGGATTGCCATCCAATCGAGTTGCCACTCGATTCAACTGTCATGAAGAACACTATGAACAGATCTATGAACATCAAAAATTTTCTAAGGTTTCAACCAAATTGAACACAGATCTACGTAGAGATTTCTTAGGCGATCAAAACCCTATGTTCATCTTTTTCTAATTTAGCCTAGATTAGGTTTAATTTGAAAATAAGTGTACCGATAGCCGACACCCTTAATCTTCAATTCATCAAATTTTAACATGTTATTGCACAAATTGAGATGGTAAACCTATAGATCTAAGGCCCGTGAACAAAACCCTATGTCCAGATTCTAACAAAACTCATTAAAATTGCCTAGATCTAAGATTTTCACTCCGAACAGTCGCGTACCCAAAAACTTATCAAATTCATCAAATTAACAGATAAAGATCAGAAATCTTACCTTTCCCATTGTGAAGGTTGAGTGTGCCAACAATCCAATGACATGTGAAAGGCAAGAAAGTGGAAATCAGATAAAGAATGTGAGAGTGTTTGAGAGAGTGTCGGATGGTCGCCCAATCGAGTAAAGGTTTGACTGAACAACATTGACTTGTATTTATAGGAGTGACCAAGTGTCGGATAGCCATCCGATCGGATTGTCATCCGATCCCAACACCTCTCTTTTGACTCTCGATGTTTTGACCTTTTGACTTTTTGTCATTTTATCAGATTTGATCAGTTTTAGAAATCTACTTAAGTATCTAGGTCCAAGTTAATGACCCTAGGCACTTGATTTGCCTACCAAGTCCAAGTTAATGACCTTGGTTGACCCGAAACAAAGCAAACTGACATTTTGTACAAAAATTTTTAAACACATTTTCCTGAAAATTTACAAGTGTCAACTTAATGAACTTACATTGACTTTTCATTTTACCAAGTTTTCCAAGATTAGCTCCCAACCCTGTCGTCCAGTTCAGAAACTTCCTGCATCTGCTTCATGATTGCGAGTCTGAAGATAAGCTTTCTACCTTGGTTTGTCGATAAAACTAAAGCAGAAATGTAAAATCTTTTTGGGATTTTAAGAAAGTACTAGAAACTATGAAATCTTTTTGGGTTTAGATGCTAAACAAAAATGGAATGAAATGCAGTAAAAATAAACTATTTACAAACATATTTTTGGTGAGCGTGTTAGGGGATCATTGATGTGTGTAAAATGCAACATATAAAACACATCAATTAAGGCATAAAACTAACCCTTTTTGAGTACTAATGTTGGAAAAAGAGTGTTTTTGTCTTCCTTTTGTATTTTCAGGATGAAATGGGCTCAAAATCACAAAAGAAGCAAAAAGACCCCTAATTCTATCATAAATACAAGAAAAGGAACAAAAAGTAAACTGCCCGGACCCTCAACGGCACCTCCCAAGACAAAGAAGAAGAGAACAGAGTCTGAACACGCCCCGTGTCCAGTGAACACGGGGGCGTGCCCAGGAAGCAGCAGAAAAGACAAACCAGTAGAAGCTTCCATTGCTCACCACGGGGCCGTGCCCAGCGGACACGGGGGCGTGTTGAAAGTACAGCAGGCGCATTAATTGTAATTCGCAATTACAATTAATGAAGAGAGAGAATGTCAGACGGGCACGGGGCCGTGTCCAGCGGACACGGGGCCGTGTCCAGCGTTCTGTTCAGCCTATAAATAGAGGAGCTTGGTTCCATTCTCTCTCATCCCTTGGCACACCACCTCTCTCACACTTCATCCACCACCCATCACCACCATAACACCATCATCCACCACCATCATCCATTGTCCATCATAGAGTGTGTGAGTCGTCTCGGGATCCAAGATTGATCGTAAGAGTTCTTGACAATCAAGGCCATGTTTGCCTAAGTCTCTTACATCACTTGGTGAAGACAAGTGTTTAGTATAATACTTTTTATTTTTAATCTTTTGCACTTTTTATTTGGTTTTGTATTAATGACTTTAATAACTAGTTACTTATGTTGAAGGTGATCTTTCCTTATCATTTGTCCGTGGTGTCTTGGCATTATTTTACTGTCTATATAAAATAAAAGATTTTCACCATTCATATCTCCACGGTCTATATGGAGGTATGTTGGCTACCCGGTCGGGGGTTAAGGGAACGGTTTGGTAAAGGTCTTGCCCTTGTTCAGCGTTTAGAGGTCCTGCTTGGGACCTGGGTCAAATTTAATAGGACCGCCTTCAATGCCCATGGGTATTGGATGACGGGGATCCAAACTCTTTGACCCCCTCATAAGCTAACTACTATTAATACTATAACCCGGCTATTTAGGACTGTATCCCTGCTGACTCAGACTACTTAGTCGAGGGTAACGTCACCGCCGAAAACGGGGCCTACCATAATTTGCATTAATAACTTAATTCATTATCTTTCAATAATCCGACCCTTTAGGATTGTATCCTTGCTGACTCAAACTACTGGGTTGAGGGTAACGTCGCCTTCAAAAGAGGGGCCTACTACAATAACTAAGATAATCTCTTAAACAAGTGCAAAAGTGCGAAAATAATCAAAGGTTATACTAATACACGAGTCGGATCCAAGTGATTCATCTTGTCTATCTGTTTTTTTTATTTTATTTTATTTTTCAGCATTTAGTTAGTTTTTATTTTTCTTAGTTTAAAATATTTTTCTAACTTTTTGATTTGATTAGACGTTGAGGATAAACCGGTATTAAAAGCTCTTGTGTCCTTGGACGACCTCGGTATCTTACCAACACTATACTACGTCCACGATGGGTGCACTTGCCCATATGTGTGTTTAGTGTTAGTAAATATCGTGTTTTATAAATTTAAAACTTGGCTAAAAGTGTAAAAAGGGCTTAAATAAACATCTAAAAACATATACACACTTACGCACATCAAGTTTTTGGCGCCGTTGCCGGGGACACAAGGATTTTAAGAAAGTTAGGAATCAACGGCCTAATCATCTTTTTATTTTTTCTTTAATTTTTAGGATTTTTTTAGATTTTTCAGCTTCTGCAGAGCTCAGCACGGGGCCGTGCCTGGTCGGACACGGGCCGTGCTCAGCAACGTTACTGGCAGTTTTTGTTTTTCAAGTTAACAGAAGGCTGACCACGGGGCCGTGTCGGTGCAACACGGGGTCGTGTCCAACTTCCAGTAACTGGGATCTGAAAAACAACCACTGTACCTCCGACCACGGGGCCGTGTTCGCTCGACACGGGGCCGTGGTGAACCTTCTGACCAACATTCTTTTCTGTTTTTATTGCAGGACTTGGAACCCGACGCCAACCTCGCGTAGTGTATGAGCTCCAGTTCCAATAAAGACATAAAGGAACCATTAGAAGAACCCGAACGCTTTCTCAGAAAAAGGTTAAAAGCCAAAAACCAAGAGAAAGTTTCGGGTGACCCACCCCCAATGGCGGACCAACGTACCCTCATGGATTACTTACGGCCCACCGTAGGTAATCTCGGCGCCGCTATTAATGCCCTGAATGTCGAAGCCAATAACTTCGAACTTCGACCGCACTTGATACAAATGCTCCAAAACTCCGCAACCTTTCACGGGCTCGCGGACGAGGATCCCCATCTGCATATAACTAATTTCTTAGAAATATGTGATACATTTCGGATCAATGGAGCATCAAACGACGCCATCCGCCTTCGTATGTTTCCATTCTCACTAAAAGACCGAGCGAAAGCTTGGCTCAACACCCTCCCAGCTGGATCGGTAAACACCTGGGATGAACTAGCCCAAAAATTTCTATATAAGTATTTCCCTCCTTCCAAAACTGCTAAATTAATGGCTGAAATTAACACATACTCACAAGAGGACGGGGAATCCTTATATGAAACTTGGGAAAGGTTCAAGGAGCTATTACGCAAGTGTCCCCATCACGGCCTCGCAATATGGCAACAAGTATCCACTTTCTACAATGGGTTGTTGCCACATACTAGGCAGACACTTGATTCTAGCTCCGGGGGACTTTTAGGTAATCGACGCCCACACGAAATATATAATCAGATTGAGGAAATTGCTCAAACCAATTTTCAATGGCACACTCCCCGGGGAAATAAAACTATCGCCCCGGGCGCCCATAAGGTAGACGAAAGCACCTCTTTACAAGCCCAAATCGAGGCCCTTTCTTCAAAAATAAAAAAATTAGAAACAACAAAAACAGTCTCGGTTATGGCTTGTGAGGGGTGTGGTGGGTCACATGAAAATTGGAGTTGCATGAAAGAAACGGACGATCAACAAGAAATGGTAAACTACATTGATAATAGACCTAGGCCGTCGGGTCCTCCAACGGGGACCTACAACCAAGGATGGCGAAACCACCCAAACCTTGGTTGGAGGGAGCCCGGCAATAGTAGTAACCAACAACCACAACGAACAAACTTTCAGCAATCAAGAAATGAGTCACAAAATTTCACTCAACAACAAAGTGGAAGAGAAAGGCTCGAAGATACTATATCTCGCCTCGTCTCTGACACTGACAAGAAAAATTCGGAAAGATTCCTACAATTAGAATCAAACTTTAGGAATCAACAGGCTAGCATTCAAAACATAGAAAAACAAATAAATCAACTAGCTCAAAATTTTTCCGAAAGACCACAAGGCGCATTACCTAGCAATACCGAAACCAACCCGAAGGCGCAAGTTCACCTCATCACGCTACGAAACCGGACCGTAGGGCCTGCAGAAGCACCTCCAGCCGCTGAAGAATCAACGCCAACAAATCTGCAGGAGAAGGACCCTCCACCATCAACAGAGCCTACCAAGGCTCCTAGGGTTCCGTACCCCGGTAGGTTAATTCGTCAAAAAACCAACGAGCAATTCGCAAAATTCGAAAGCTTGCTAAAAGAATTGCATGTCAATATTCCTTTTATCGAAGTCTTAACCCAAATGCCCAAATACTCTAAATTTATGAGGGACTTCCTTACACATAAAAAGAAAATTGAAAATTTGCAATTAGTTAATTTAGGCGAAGAATGCTCTGCCCTTGTGCTCAATAAACTACCCGAAAAAAAGATCGATCCCGGAAGTTTCACGATTCCGTGCTCAATAGGGGAATCTCCCGTTCGCAATGCCTTGGCCGACTTAGGGGCTAGCATTAACCTCATGCCCTATTCAATGTTCAAAAGGCTTGGCTTGGGAACCACAAGCCCCACAAAAATAAGCATACAACTCGCGGATCGATCAGTCAAGTTCCCGCAAGGTGTCATCGAGAATGTCTTGGTAAGGGTAAGCAGATTCGTTTATCCTGTTGACTTTGTCATACTCGACATGGAGGAAGACACCGAGGTCCCTCTTATTCTAGGGAGACCTTTCCTTGCCACCGCACAAGCAGTAGTGGACATGAATGACGGGACACTAACTTTGAGATACGGGGACGATGAGGTAAAGTTCGGAGTTGGGAAAAGAATAGAGGATGACGACCCGATCCACTACATGAAGGTTATCGACTCAAGCTTGGATGCCGCTCTCCGACGGTGTAACTTGGGAGGCAAGGCACCCCAATCAAAAGACGTGTGACCGGGAATTGGGTCTAGCCAAGGACCCTTATAAACGTGGCGCACCACGGAGGCATTCCGCGGACCTATCCTTAGTTTAGTTTAATCTTTTAGTTTTTGCAGAATAAATCACACTCATGGTGGTAATAGATGAAAAAGGGAATGAGAAAAATGGAACCATGCAGAAAAACAGAACAAACCGACAAAAATCTCCCCAACAGAAGGCTCCACACGGGCCGTGCCCAACCAACACGGCCCCGTGCTGAGCCCCCTGCAGGAAATCACCCAGTTCAGGTAACTGGACACGGGCCGTGTTCAGCGAACACGCCCCCGTGTCCAGGCTTCTGTTTCATTTCTATAATTTTTGTTACTGGCACTTGACCACGGGGACGTGCCCGGTCAACACGGGGCCGTGTCCAGAGTGCCAGTAACACAAATCTTTGTTTTTAAACACACTTTTACATATTCTAATCAACCAAAAACTCTATTTTTGGACACATTGAGGACAATGTGTAATTTAAGTGTGGGGGGGATGCTAAAACCTTGGAATTTTGCAAAATCCTAAAACAAGCCTTACACAAAACTCTATTGGAACCGCTAAACACTCCAAATTTTTTTTTTTTTTTCAAAAACTTTTTCATTTTTATTATTTACTTGTCTTAGTTTAAGTTGGGAATAACAAATTATAAAAGGGTTATATTTTTACAAACTTACAACCGATAGCGTCATGATAAAAAGAACTAACATAAGAAAATTATGAACCGGTATAACAAGTCTAGCTAAAATTCGATTATATATGCTTGATCACATTAAAAAAACCCATTCCCACAAAAAGTGAGTTTTGAGCCTTTATTGAGCATAAAAATACACATATTTAGATTAAATGCTCATTTTTCGTTTCTTGTGTGAATAGCCGCTCGGTCTTTACAAATCTAGAACTTGCCACGACGATACATTCCCGGTCCTTACCAACTTAAACCCAAGTAAGTAAATGATGGAGGCATTAGGACTAACTATTTTTCTTTCAAAACCATTATTTTTCATTTTTTTTACCTACCCAAAATCCCCCTAGAAAACCCCTTTGAGCCTAAACCTTTCATTTCATTACCCCCAAAACAAATTTTTTACCCATCAAAAACCTTTTTCATTTTTTTTACCTTTATTTTAGTAACAAACTCGGTTCTTCATAAACATACCATTTAAGGTGATCAAAAAAAAAAAAAATGATGAAGTCAAAAACAAACATAAGCTACAAAAAGCTTGTTTGGAGAAATACTTCAAAAATAAATATCACCAAAAATAAGGTATTTCACGAAAACCGACACTTGTTACGATTTTCGCCCTTTTTACTAACCACTAACCAACCACCCACCTTTAAACCCAAGCCTTCACCCCAAAAGACCTCTTGATATTTACAAAGGTAAAAAGTTAAAAAGGAGGAGGATTGATCGCTTGGCAAGCATATGGAGAATGTAAATCCGTGCCGCTCTCGAGCGATTCACTTAAATATACACCTTCGGCCGAGTGATTGAGTGATCTCCCGTGAGGTATGTGAACTTGTATATAAATGGAATTTTAATAAGGCATGCTATGCCCAATTAAGTAGTTTATCTTATGAAAAGTTCAAAATAAACCATGACGAATAAGATTGTAAATAAAATAAAAATAGAACCTATACAAACCTTGGATTCCCGACACTCTAGGACAAGTTAAAAAAAAACTTCTCTTCTACCTATTCCATTTGGGAGTGTAAGCCACATTAAAAGAGTTTTGCTTGAGGACAAGCAAAAGTTCAAGTGTGGGGGTATTTGATGTGTGTAAAATGCAACATATAAAACACATCAATTAAGGCATAAAACTAACCCTTTTTGAGTACTAATGTTGGAAAAAGAGTGTTTTTGTCTTCCTTTTGTATTTTCAGGATGAAATGGGCTCAAAATCACAAAAGAAGCAAAAAGACCCCTAATTCTATCATAAATACAAGAAAAGGAACAAAAAGTAAACTGCCCGGACCCTCAACGGCACCTCCCAAGACAAAGAAGAAGAGAACAGAGTCTGAACACGCCCCGTGTCCAGTGAACACGGGGGCGTGCCCAGGAAGCAGCAGAAAAGACAAACCAGTAGAAGCTTCCATTGCTCACCACGGGGCCGTGCCCAGCGGACACGGGGGCGTGTTGAAAGTACAGCAGGCGCATTAATTGTAATTCGCAATTACAATTAATGAAGAGAGAGAATGTCAGACGGGCACGGGGCCGTGTCCAGCGGACACGGGGCCGTGTCCAGCGTTCTGTTCAGCCTATAAATAGAGGAGCTTGGTTCCATTCTCTCTCATCCCTTGGCACACCACCTCTCTCACACTTCATCCACCACCCATCACCACCATAACACCATCATCCACCACCATCATCCATTGTCCATCATAGAGTGTGTGAGTCGTCTCGGGATCCAAGATTGATCGTAAGAGTTCTTGACAATCAAGGCCATGTTTGCCTAAGTCTCTTACATCACTTGGTGAAGACAAGTGTTTAGTATAATAATTTTTATTTTTAATCTTTTGCACTTTTTATTTGGTTTTGTATTAATGACTTTAATAACTAGTTACTTATGTTGAAGGTGATCTTTCCTTATCGTTTGTCCGTGGTGTCTTGGCATTATTTTACTGTCTATATAAAATAAAAGATTTTCACCATTCATATCTCCACGGTCTATATGGAGGTATGTTGGCTACCCGGTCGGGGGTTAAGGGAACGGTTTGGTAAAGGTCTTGCCCTTGTTCAGCGTTTAGAGGTCCTGCTTGGGACCTGGGTCAAATTTAATAGGACCGCCTTCAATGCCCATGGGTATTGGATGGCGGGGATCCAAACTCTTTGACCCCCTCATAAGCTAACTACTATTAATACTATAACCCGGCTATTTAGGACTGTATCCCTGCTGACTCAGACTACTTAGTCGAGGGTAACGTCACCGCCGAAAACGGGGCCTACCATAATTTGCATTAATAACTTAATTCATTATCTTTCAATAATCCGACCCTTTAGGATTGTATCCTTGCTGACTCAAACTACTGGGTTGAGGGTAACGTCGCCTTCAAAAGAGGGGCCTACTACAATAACTAAGATAATCTCTTAAACAAGTGCAAAAGTGCGAAAATAATCAAAGGTTATACTAATACACGAGTCGGATCCAAGTGATTCATCTTGTCTATCTGTTTTTTTTATTTTATTTTATTTTTCAGCATTTAGTTAGTTTTTATTTTTCTTAGTTTAAAATATTTTTCTAACTTTTTGATTTGATTAGACGTTGAGGATAAACCGGTATTAAAAGCTCTTGTGTCCTTGGACGACCTCGGTATCTTACCAACACTATACTACGTCCACGATGGGTGCACTTGCCCATATGTGTGTTTAGTGTTAGTAAATATCGTGTTTTATAAATTTAAAACTTGGCTAAAAGTGTAAAAAGGGCTTAAATAAACATCTAAAAACATATACACACTTACGCACATCAATCATATCAGCTACCGACAAGCTACAAGTACCGTTAAGCTTGATAACATACTAAGCATTAAACAATTCACTTTGATTGCCGATATACTGATCCTTTTAAGTTTCAACACAAATACCAATCTGTTCAGGATGCGAATTAGTGTTTTAATAGCTTATCTTATATGCGTGTCCCACCTCGGAATATGCTCTCGTATCCAGACTTTCTATATTCAGTCTTACAGGTGAACGTACAATAATGATATCTGTAACGGGTAATGCGAGGCCATGAGAGCTCAGGTTAGAACTTCCGTTCAGACAGAGAGATGATGGCTCGACTTTTGGTGTGTCCCGTTTGGGGATCTTTTCTTCAACAGAACATGATGGGCATTTTGCAATGTTTCATCATTTTTTATGCTGAGGGTAGGCTTTAGGATTAAAGCAGTGCAGAGTATTATACGAGGACTAGGCTATTGCTTCCGCAAAATCAGAAGTCCTGGTATAATACCCCAGATATCATCACGCACATAGACCTAGTATGTCAGAAATAGAATATCTTTCAAACAAGATTTCAGGGGTTACCTATATATCCGAGAGATGTTCCCCACGTAATAAGCAAGAAATGATTTTACGTTTATATCCCAAACAAATCTACTAAATGTATAAAAACCTACCGGCATAACATCAGCGAGACTGCTTAACACCTTGAAACATTACAAATCTTTAGCATACTGTAACTGTCTAGCTGATATACTATCATTTCCCCTTTCTTACACAAACTCTTTTTGGGTTTTCTATTGTTTTGGATTTTGAAAATATCTCATGTTTTTGGATTTTTGCATTTTTTTTATTGTTTTTGTATTTTCTGAAAATATTATCTATCTCCCCCTAAATACCAAAACAACTAAAAATACGACAAACCAATACAGATTGCTTCTTAACATCATCTACAGTGGTATCCTCATCAACGCCAAGTATCCCCTCCGCATCCGACAACAGCTTCATACCATTCAGTTTTAAAAGATATTGAAAACGTGATCTATCAAAAGCTTTGGTATGTAAGTCAGCTTTTTGTTCGTCGGTGTGGATTTTGTTAATTCGTATCAACTTCTTCTTGAAGCAATCTCGGATGAAGTGATGACGAATTTCAATATGTTTGGTTTTAGCATGATGAATGATGTGCGTGAAGTGTGTTATATTTTTGATGAGTATTTAAGCCCCTTTTTTACACTTTTAGCCAAGTTTTAAATTTATAAAACACGATATTTACTAACACTAAACACACATATGGGCAAGTGCACCCATCGTGGACGTAGTATAGTGTTGGTAAGATACCGAGGTCGTCCAAGGACACAAGAGCTTTTAATACCGGTTTATCCTCAACGTCTAATCAAATCAAAAAGTTAGAAAAATGTTTTAAACTAAGAAAAATAAAAACTAACTAAATGCTGAAAATAAAAATAAAATAAAAACAGATAGACAAGATGAATCACTTGGATCCGACACGTGTATTAGTATAACCTTTGATTATTTTTGCACTTTTGCACTTGTTTAAGAGATTATATTAGTTATTGTAGTAGGCCCCTCTTTTGAAGGCGACATTACCCTTAACCCAGTAGTTTGAGTCAGCAAGGATACAATCCTAAAGGGTCGGATTATTGAAAGATAATGAATTAAGTTATTAATGCAAATTGTGGTAGGCCCCGCTTTTGGCGGTGACGTTACCCTCGGCTAAGTAGTCTGAGTCAGCAGGGATACAGTCCTAAATAGCCGGGTTATAGTATTAATAGTAGTTAACTTATGAGGGGGTCAAAGAGTTTGGATCCCCGCCATCCAATACCTATGGGCATTGAAGGAGATCCTACTAAATTTGACCCAGGTCCCAAGCAGGACCTCTAAACGCTGAACAAGGGCAAGACCCTGACCAAACCGTTCCCTTAACCCCCGACCAGGTAGCCAACATACCTCCATATAGACCGTGGAGATATGAATGGTGAAAATCTTTTATTTTATATAGACAGTAAAATAATGCCAAGACACCACGGACAAACGATAAGGAAAGATCACCTTCAACATAAGTAACTAGTTATTAAAGTCATTAATACAAAACCAAATAAAAAGTGCAAAAGATTAAAAATAAAAAGTATTATACTAAACACTTGTCTTCACCAAGTGATGTAAGAGACTTAGGCAAACATGGCCTTGATTGTCAAGAACTCTTACGATCAATCTTGGATCCTGAGACGACTCACACACTCTACGATGGACAATGGATGATGGTGGTGGATGATGGTGTTATGGTGGTGGTGGGTGGTGGATGAAGTGTGAGAGAGGTGGTGTGCCAAGGGATGAGAGAAAATGAAGCCAAGCTCCTCTATTTATAGGCTGAACAGAAGGCTGGACACGGCCCCGTGTCCGCTGGACACGGCCCCGTGCCCGTCTGACATTCTCTCTCTTCATTAATTGTAATTGCGAATTACAATTAATGCGCCTGCTGTACTTTCACCACGCCCCCGTGCCCGCTGGACACGGCCCCGTGGTGGGCAATGGAAGCTTCTACTGGTTTGTCTTTTCTGCTGCTTCCTGGGCACGCCCCCGTGTTCGCTGGACACGGGGCGTGTTCAGACTCTGTTTCTTCTCCTTTGCTTTGGGAGGTGCCGTTGAGGGTCCGGGCAGTCTACTTTTGTTCCTTTTCTTGTATTTATGGTAGAATTAGTTGTCTTTTTGCTTCTTTTGTGATTTTGAGCTCATTTCATCCTGAAAATACAAAAGGAAGACAAAAACACTCTTTTTCCAACATTAGTACTTAAAAAGGGTTAGTTTTATGCCTTAATTGATGTGATTTATATGTTGCATTTTACACACATCAAATACCCCCACACTTGAACTTTTGCTTGTCCTCAAGCAAAACTCTTTAAATGTGGCTTACACTCCCAAATGGAATAGGTAGAAGAGAAGTTTTTTAGCTTGTCCTAGAGTGTCGGGAATCCAAGGTCTTTATAGGTTTTTTTTTTATTTATTTACAATCCTATTCGTTATGATTTATTTGAACTTTTCATAAATAAATTACTTATTTGGGCATAGCATGCTTTATTAAAATTCCATTTATATACAAGTTCACATACCTCACGGGAGATCACTCAACACTCGGCCGAAGGTGTATATTTTTAGTGAATCACTCGAGAGCGGCATGGAACTTACGCCTTCCATAGGCTTGCCAAGCAATCAATCCTCCTCCTTTTTAACTTTTTACCTTTGTAAATATCAAGAGGACTTTTGGGTGAAGGGTTAGGCTTGGGTTAAAGGTGGGTGGTTGGGTTAGTGGTTAGTAAAAAGGGCGAAAATCGTAACAAGCGTCGGTTTTCGTGAAGTACCTTATTTTTAGTGACTTTTTATTTTTGAAGTATTTCTCCAAACAAGCTTTTATATAGCTTTTGTTTGTTTTTGACTTCATCATCATTTTTTTTTTGATCGTCACATAAATAGGTGAGTTTACGAAAAAGCGAGCTTGTTACTAAAATAAAGGGTGAAAAAATAAAAAGGTTTTTGGTGGGTAAAAAGGGTTTTTGGGGTAATGAAATGAAAGGTTTAGGCTCAAAGGGGCTATCTAGGGGGATTTTGGGTAGGTGATAAAAAAAAATGAAAAATAATGGTTTTGAAAGAAAAATGGTTAGTCCTAATGCCTCCATCATTTACTTACTTGGGTTTAAGTTGGTAAGGACCGGGAATGTATTGTCGTGGCAAGTTCTAGATTTGTAAGAACCAAGCGGCTATTCACACAAGAAACGAAAAATGAGCATTTAGTCTAAATATGTATATTTTTATGCTCAATAAAGGCTCAAAACTCACTTTTGTGGGAATGGGTTTTTATGTGACCAAGTATATATAATCGAATTTTCAACTAAGCTTGTCATGCCGTTTCATAATTTTCTTATGTTGGTTCTTTTTTATCACGACGCTATCGGTTGTAAACTTGTAAAAATATAACCTTTTTAGAACTTGTTATTCCCAACTTAAACAAAGACAAGTAAATAAAAAAAATGAAAAAGTTTTTTTTGAAAAAATTTGGGGTGTTTAGCGGTTCCAATAGAGTTTTGTGTAAGGCTTGTGTTTAGGATTTTGCAAAATTTCAAGGTTTTAGCATCCCCCCCACACTTAAATTACACATTGTCCTCAATGTGTCCAAAAATAATGTTTTTGGTTGATTAGAATGTGTAAAAGTGGGTTAAAAAGCAAAGATTTATGTTACTGGCATCCTGGACACGGCCCCGTGTTGACCGGGCACGGCCCCGTGGTCAAGTGCCAGTAACAAAAATTAGAGAATTGAAACAGAAGCCTGGACACGGGGGCGTGTCCGCTGAACACGGCCCGTGTCCAGTTACCTGAACTGGGTGATTTTCTGCAGGGGCTCAGCACGGGGCCGTGTTGGTTGGGCACGGCCCGTGTTGAGCCTTCTGTGATGGAGATTTTTGTCGGGTTGCTCTATTCTTCGTGCATGGTTCCACTTTTCTCGTTCCTTTTTCATCCATTACCACCATGAGTGTGTTTTATACTCACGACAACCATCAATCATAAAAACCATCATAACATTACTAATCATAGAGAGACATTACATAAAGATAAAGATAAAAATTACATAAATATTAAACTTATGGAGTTCTAGCCCTATGTTTTATTTTAATTTAGCAAAATTTCCAAGAAGCTACTAATCTTGGTTAGATAAGGCTTTGTAGAACTCCTACTTCCGGGTGTGGTTCTCCTCATATGTCGGCGAGCCACTCCTCTACCTCCCTTGGAAGGAGAAATGAGGGCTCATTTGCATTAGTTTGAGGAGTTTCAACTTCCGCTGGAATTTCTTGTGGGTTTTCCATGGGAGGTTCCGCGGGAAAGTCTTCCCACCCGGTGGGGTTGTGAACCCCGAGTGCTAGGTTCCAGTCTTGTTGCGGAAGGACTGGTTCCACAGGAGGTGCCACCAAAATATTTAACCTTTGGTGCAAAAGGTTAATCTCTTGGAAGCTGCTTTCAAGTCCCATTGTAAGATCGTTAATACGGTCAATGAGGACCTCCTCTACTGACGTCATTTCGTCGAGAGCTTCCCTCAGTGCTATTACGTAGTGCACAAGTGTAGCTTCAACGGAGGGCCTCCTTCCCCTTCGGCTGTTTGAGGAATGAACGGATGATGTTTCGCTGTTTTCACTCGCCATTCTACGAAAAATAAACCAAAAGCAATTTATATGACGAAACAGTTTCTGGACACGGCCCCGTGCTCATTGAGCACGGCCCCGTGTTCATCTTTCTGCAGAATTTTGAAGCAAGGAATCTTGGGTTTTTAAGTTATTTCCTGAGTTTATGCAAGCTTTTTGACAATAAATAACTCTAAACAATGTTACATAACATGTTTTTACCAAGATTCCATGATCAAAACTCATTGTTCCCTACCACAAAGATTGAAAATTCAAACCTTTTATGGTAGTTCTTGAAGAAAGATGAAGAAGAAGGAAATGTCTAGAAGAGGAAAGGACAAGATGGGCTGTTGGAAACTTCTTTTAGACTTACCTAGGATTGTTTGAGAGAAGATTCCTTCAAATCTCTGTCCCAAGTTGGTCCAAATGTGTAGGATTTTTGGCTGCATTTATAGAAAACGACAGCCTGCTGGACACGGCCCCGTGTCCGCTGGACACGGCCCCGTGTGCAGATAAAATTCTGACACAGTTTGTCCGTATTCTGACGTTCTGATCAGAAGGGAATCTTGTGGTGGACACGGGGGCGTGTTGGCCGGGCACGGCCCCGTGTCGGAAAGCTGTTTTATGAAGTTTTGTCTCTACTAAGGAGCTAATCTATATCGGGTGGCTCTTGACTTGTTGGAACAACCCCAAAGTGCCTAAGATACCTTAATTGTCCTATACTAAGGCGAGAACGCAAGAGGTTGTCGGTGAGGGTAATTCCTATTTTCATTCTAGGTGGACAAGTCCAACCCTTTCCCGGGCTCTCGTTAAAGAAGGTGTATGCCGAATCGCTCAGGTCTATGTATGCACCGAACGAAGTCGATGGGGAGTCCTTCACGGCACAATCGGCACAGGGACGACTATCGTCCACGTCTTTTCTAGGTAAGAAGGTATTTTCGGGAGCAACGAGGTTGTCGGAATGCGGTTCCAACATTTCCTCATGGTCATCGTCTTGGGATGGATCTAAAAAATCCTTCGTAAGTTCTTTTGACCAATTGAGAAGTAGTTCTTCTAGTTGAAATAACTCGTCAAGGAGCATTTCTCCTAGAATATCTGGCTGGGCGCATTCGAGGGAGAAATAGTGCTTATTTTTACTTTCGCCCCTCTTAAGGTTACAAGGAATCGGTGGGTCTATATAGTGGGGCCTATAAGTGAGAAAAAAACATTTTAATTCCTCATGTTCGCCTCCACATATTCGACACCACAAACCATAAGAGTGCCGAAAGTAAAAAGAATTACTATCACTCATGTTTGTGTCAGAAATTACCAACCACCGGGATCTAACGGTTCTGTTTTCAGCAACTGAATCTTGGGCACGGGGGCGTGTTGAGTGGACACGGCCCCGTGTTCAGCCTACTGTCTGACTTAAAACAGGATTGCCAGTTCCAATGATTGAGCACGGGGCGTGTTCAGCGGGCACGGCCCCGTGTTGAGCTCTGCAGAAGCTAAAAATCTAAGAAAAAATCCTAAAAAATTAAAGAAAAATAAATATGATTAGGCCGTTGATTCCTAACTTTCTTAAAATCCTTGTGTCCCCGGCAACGGCGCCAAAAACTTGATGTGCGTGAAGTGTGTTATATTTTTGATGAGTATTTAAGC
The DNA here is from genome assembly GCF_002127325.2 of Helianthus annuus. NCBI lineage: Eukaryota > Viridiplantae > Streptophyta > Magnoliopsida > Asterales > Asteraceae > Helianthus > Helianthus annuus. The sequence goes on along the minus strand of NC_035449.2, from coordinate 133,633,483 downwards.
CCTTTTTTTACACTTTTAGCCAAGTTTTAAATTTATAAAACACGATATTTACTAACACTAAACACACATATGGGCAAGTGCACCCATCGTGGACGTAGTATAGTGTTGGTAAGATACCGAGGTCGTCCAAGGACACAAGAGCTTTTAATACCGGTTTATCCTCAACGTCTAATCAAATCAAAAAGTTAGAAAAATGTTTTAAACTAAGAAAAATAAAAACTAACTAAATGCTGAAAATAAAAATAAAATAAAAACAGATAGACAAGATGAATCACTTGGATCCGACACGTGTATTAGTATAACCTTTGATTATTTTTGCACTTTTGCACTTGTTTAAGAGATTATCTTAGTTATTGTAGTAGGCCCCTCTTTTGAAGGCGACGTTACCCTCAACCCAGTAGTTTGAGTCAGCAAGGATACAATCCTAAAGGGTCGGATTATTGAAAGATAATGAATTAAGTTATTAATGCAAATTGTGGTAGGCGCCGCTTTTGGCGGTGACGTTACCCTCGGCTAAGTAGTCTGAGTCAGCAGGGATACAGTCCTAAATAGCCGGGTTATAGTATTAATAGTAGTTAACTTATGAGGGGGTCAAAGAGTTTGGATCCCCGCCATCCAATACCTATGGGCACTGAAGGAGATCCTACTAAATTTGACCCAGGTCCCAAGCAGGACCTCTAAACGCTGAACAAGGGCAAGACCCTTACCAAACCGTTCCCTTAACCCCCGACCAGGTAGCCAACATACCTCCATATAGACCGTGGAGATATGAATGGTGAAAATCTTTTATTTTATATAGACAGTAAAATAATGCCAAGACACCACGGACAAACGATAAGGAAAGATCACCTTCAACATAAGTAACTAGTTATTAAAGTCATTAATACAAAACCAAATAAAAAGTGCAAAAGATTAAAAATAAAAAGTATTATACTAAACACTTGTCTTCACCAAGTGATGTAAGAGACTTAGGCAAACATGGCCTTGATTGTCAAGAACTCTTACGATCAATCTTGGATCCCGAGACGACTCACACACTCTACGATGGACAATGGATGATGGTGGTGGATGATGGTGTTATGGTGGTGGTGGGTTGTGGATGAAGTGTGAGAGAGATGGTGTGCCAAGGGATGAGAGAAAATGAAGCCAAGCTCCTCTATTTATAGGCTGAACAGAAGGCTGGACATGGCCCCGTGTCCGCTGGACACGGCCCCGTGCCCGTCTGACATTCTCTCTCTTCATTAATTGTAATTGCGAATTACAATTAATGCGCCTGCTGTACTTTCACCACGCCCCCGTGCCTGCTGGACACGGCCCCGTGGTGGGCAATGGAAGCTTCTACTGGTTTGTCTTTTCTGCTGCTTCCTGGGCACGCCCCCGTGTTCGCTGGACACGGGGCGTGTTCAGACTCTATTTCTTCTCCTTTGCTTTGGGAGGTGCCGTTGAGGGTCCGGGCAGTCTACTTTTGTTCCTTTTCTTGTATTTATGGTAGAATTAGTTGTCTTTTTGCTTCTTTTGTGATTTTGAGCTCATTTCATCCTGAAAATACAAAAGGAAGACAAAAACACTCTTTTTCCAACATTAGTACTTAAAAAGGGTTAGTTTTATGCCTTAATTGATGTGATTTATATGTTGCATTTTACACACATCAATGAACAAGAGTTTTTGTTATGTTAATGGCTGCCTCGTTATCAACAAAAATAGGTGAAGTAAGAAATTGCAAACGATAGTCACGCATCTGTTGCTGAATCCACAGGATCTGAGAGCAGCAACTGCTGGCAGATACGTACTCTGCTTCACATGTAGATAAAGCAACAGACGTTTGCTTCTTACATTGCCACGTGACCAGTCGGGGTCCTTAAAATTGGCATCCTGCAGTTGTTGATTTAACATTGACTTTGCAGCAACCGAAGTCTGAATCAGAGTATCCTTCTAGCATGAAGTCACCATCCTTTGGATACCACAACCCCAAGCTTGGAGTTCCTTTTAGGTAGCGTAATATTCTCTTGACGATTGACATATGCGAGGCTCTGGGACTCGATTGAAAACGGGCCGTGAGGCAGGTTGGATACATTATATCAAGCCTTGATGCCATCAAATACATTAGCGAGCCGATCATGGAGCGATATAACGTTTCATCGACCTTCTCTCCTGTGAGATCAGGGTTGATACCATGATTCGTTGCTAACGGGGTGGACATTGGAGGAGTCCCGGACATCCCAAATTTCTCTAGAACGTCATGAACACACTTTGTCTGATGTATGAAGGTTCCTTCGGGCATTTGATCGACCTGGAGCCCTAAGAAGAACTTCATCTCACCCATTGAAGACATCTCGAACTTCTGCTTCATTACTTTCTCGAAATCTTTGAAGAGTTCTTCATTTGTCGACCCGAAAATAATGTCATCAACATAAATCTGGACTATCAGAAGATGACCATCGACTTTTTTCGTGAAAAGAGTGGCGTCCACCTTGCCTCGGATAAAGCTGTTGGCTAGCAAATGTTGGGAGAGCGTCTCGTACTAGGCTCTCAGGGCCTGATGCAAGTTGTACGACGCTTTGTCCAAGAGGTAAACCTTATCTTTGTGAATTGGGTCGGTAAAGCCCGGTGGCTGACCAACATATACCTCCTCTTTCACTTTGCCATAGAGAAATGCCAACTTAACATCCAGCTGATACACTTTGAATCCTTTCCATGAAGCAAACGCTAGGAAGATTCTGATAGCTTCAAGATGAGCAACAGGAGCGTAAACCTCTGTGAAGTCTATCCCCTCTTGTTGACTGAAACCCTGGACCACGAGTCGAGCTTTGTTACAAACAATAACCCTTCAGTCGTCTCTTTTACACTTAAACACCGACTTCGTGTTTATCTTCCTATGACCATCAGGCAAATCAACAAGCTTCCATACATCCAGCTTTTCAAACTGACTCAGCTCCTCCTGCATTGCATTGACCTATGAATCTTCAGTTAGTGCTTCCTTGTAGGTTCGCGGCTCAATCTGCGAAATGAAACAACTAAGTGAAAATTCTGTTTGTAAAGGAGCAACTTTAGTATAAAAGCAAGTAAGACCATGATCAATCTGGCTTCTGTTGCGAACGCCTGACTGCAGCTCTCCTATTATCAACTCTTCTGGATGGTATGAAAGAGTCCTCGGCATAACTTCACGAGGAACATCCACTTCACTTTCCAAATTAGTAACGTTCTGATCTGCAACTTGTTCATTATCAAGAATTGTCTGATCTGAAGATTGGATTTGCTCCCCCTCAGACTTTGAATCACCACGGTCAAAAGTAGGTATATCATCAGATTTTGAATTATCATTGACCACCGTCTGATTTTCAGGAGCAGGTTCGTGTTCCGAAGTAGTCGGAGTTTGCTGAACTTCATCATTATCTCCAGTGTGACTTGGACCAGCTTCATCATCATTGGAAGTTTGTCGTTGACGTCTAGAAGACCCCGCTGGAAATCTTCCCTAAGATGCTTCATATTCTCTTAAAATATCCAAATCATCAAAGAACTCTGGCTCTTCTTCTAACTCGAATGAATCCCATAGAGTATCATAGTTGAATCGCCATGAGTCTGCGAGCTTCTTTGGAGGCATAGTATAGCTTTGACATTCAACATGCTGTGTTTCGATGATCTTCTTCAGACTTGGAACAAAGACTCTTCTGAGTGGACTGTCATATCCCACAAAAATACCTTCTATGCTCTTTGAACCAAATTTGCCATCGGGATCTAGAACAGTGTAGGGGGACCCGAACAGCTCTAAATACTCGAGATTAGGCTTGCGGTTGTTGATCAACTCGAAACATGTCTTGTTATGCTTCTTCACAGTAAGTACCCTATTGAGAGTATAGCAAGCGGCTGATATTGCTTCTGCCCAGAAATTAACAGGTAACTTGGAATCAGCAAGCATCGTCCTAGCCGTTTTGATCAGCGTTCTGTTCTTTCTTTCCGTGACTCCATTTTGTTGCGGAGTATATGGCGCGCTGAACTCTTGCAGTATACCTCTTCTATCACAGAATTCCTCCATTCTATTATTCTTAAATCCCGTACCGTTGTCACTTATCAGTCTTCTAATGCGGGTTCGGTACAAATTTTCAATCTTCCTGAATAACCTCAGCAAACTCTCAAATGTCTCGTCTTTTGACTTCAGGAACAACACCCACGAGAATCTCGAATAGTTGTCAGTGACTACTAAGCAGTAAAGATCACCCGTTATTCTCTTGACATTCACAGGACCAAAGAGATCCATGTGAAGTCTTTCCAACGGCTTCGAGACAGAGTTCATCTTTTTGCACGGGTGAGATTTCTTTCGTTGTTTTCCCTTTATACAACTTATACACTCCCCCTCAAGATGAAAACTCTTCAAGTGAACACCTTTTACCAAGTCATTATGCACCAGGTAGTTCATCTTGCGCAGGTGAATGTGGCCCATCTTCCGATGCCACAATTGCGACTCCTTTTCAGTGGCTCTTGACATGAAGCAATGAGTTTGACCCGTGGTAGTCGTTGCGACGCTCATATCCAACACGTACAGATCATTAAATCGTGGTGTTCTCATGATGATCCACTCCTCGGGGATGACAAACCCCGGTTTCAAGATCAGACATTCTTTATCAGTGAAATGTGTCAAATACATTCTATCACAAATTTGAGAAATGCTAAGAAGATTGTTCTCTAGCTCAGCGATGTAATTGACTCTTTCAAACGTGATTACACCATTCGATAATGTTCCTTCACCAATAATACGTCCTCCTTGATTACCAGCAAAACCGACGTAACCACCGTTAAATCCTCTAACATCGTAAAGTAGGGTTTTTCTCCCTGTCATGTGCCTGGATGCTCCACTATCCATAATCCAACGTGAGAATGATCTCGGGAGCTCCTACACATTTCAAAACATCTAGTAAGATTTTGAAGCAACTCAAGCCTCTTTCGACTCAGGTAGCTTGACGTTTAGGCGTGTGATTTTGGTGTACAATGGTGGGAAAGTCATTCAGCTTAAGACTTTCTTCAGACCCAATCTCAACCTCTTTATACAAAAAGAATTCCTTTTCCGGAGGTTGACCAGATGGTTGGTCTTTCTTTGGAACATACTTCTTCCCTGGAGGGGTCGAAGTTTGTTTCTCAAGTTTCTCATAATAGTCCAAAGGTACATTCATCTTCTTAGTTGAAGATGATTGTTTTGCAGAATCAGAAACCTTTGGATTTGAAGTACTTGATGTCGTAGCCTCAGATTTTAGCTTCCATGTTTGTTGAGACGAAGCGACCCGTTTGTAAAATTTATCAGTTTTCTTCACCGATTCTTTTACAGGTTCAGTTTTGCCTTTGATGTTTTCATTTTTCAAAACTTTCTTCTCAACAAACATCGGAGCTTTGCCTTTGACATCGTCTTTCTTTCTTGGATTCTCGACAACCACAGACTTAGGCTTCGAGTTGGTGCACTTTCGTGCAATGTGTCTATCACACCCCGATATTTCCACGTATTACCGGTGGGTCCAATGGGGAGTATCGTGACGTAGCTGATATCATCATAGTCAATAATCACAGTTTAATGCACAGCGGAAGTCTAAAGTAAAAATATTACAAATTGAATCGAAAGTAACACAAGTATTACAAACGGATTGTATATGGATCCACAGGCGGATCAAAACAAAGGAAATATTGTTCAACAGATTTTAAAGTGATCAAGCTTGCAAAACTCTTTATTTAATTCACTCGGGAGTAGCCAGCCTATTCTGCCTAGTACCTGCACTTAGCCTTTTGGAAAATACGTCAGTTTACACTGGTAAATACAATTAACTGACACTTTTGAAAATGTTTTAAGAAAATTGATTTAAATGCACAAGGCACAAATAATCTTTTATAACTTGGGATAATTATTTAAAAATAAAATTGTAAAAGAATTATATGTCTGTTATACGTTCAGTAGCCCGGGCTGAATACCGGGTTGAAGATTAATAGACACACCACATAATATATCCCACGACGAGTTATTCTCGATCAGGCGGGTACATTATTTTAAATACGCACCGGCAGGTGTGACAACCGGTGATTTACGGCTCCTAATTACGCAAATAACAGATGATTAACGCGTTAATAAATAGTGTTTATGGCGCGAATTAACTTCATTAGGCTTTTGGAGTGCCCAGGAACGTTTATTCGACTATATTGTGCGAGTGCGGTGGTTTACGAAAAAATCTGCTGAATGATAAGCGATAACGGATTGAAACCGAACAGAATACTAACAACGCCGACAAGTACGAATCTTATTCAAGTAATTTTGTGTTTATAGATTTAGTTTTACAAATTTATCGTGCTCCCGAACGACATAGATCTCAGACGCGGATGAAGAATGCGGAAACAATAACGCACCGACAAACTACGACGAAACGAAAGCACCCGTGTCACAGCCCACGATCCCTACTTCCCAGGAACGGGCGACCGTGAGCCAGTTTCGGTGGTATCACGTTTATTTATCCAATTTGGCAGCGGAAATTTTCATCAGGACCGTAGTTAGGAAATATTTAATCAGAGTAAACCACCATGTTTTATAACATTAAACATATGGGTAAAACCCAAGTTTTCAGTACACACATTTTATAGGAATAAATCCTATTTATTTAATAAAAACATCCATTTTATTCTTAGGTAACTTTATTGCCACTTTTCCAAGCCTTCAGTGCTGTCCAGCTGGCTTCTATTTGGCTTTCACATTTTGTTACCTGAAACGCATTTTAAAAACATTTTGTCAGTGGGAAATACTGGTGAGTGAATCCCATTTTAATCAGGTTTAAAGAAAATAATTTCACAGTGAACAGTATTGAGAGCGATCCCGCAATTACATTTGTTTCCAAGTTATATCAATTATCACCCGTTGGTACTGTCAGACCTGACTTGTGGAAATGTTACTCCTTAACCAGGAGATAACAAATTTTGTATACAAAACCCCAACATACCCACGATAATTGTATTCTTACAAATACTCAATAACTGTTATTCGCATGGAAAAGTATGTAAGGTTTTGTAAAAACATTTAACAAAAAGAGTTACAAAAAGTGGATCAACTCACTTTGCTGTCTTAGGTTATTCTTTAGGGTTTCCTGGTGAATATCTATAATTTACAGAAATGCACGTGTGTTAGTATAATAACTCATTTTAACATTAGTAATACCCTCCCTGAGACGGTATTCCAACGACTACGTCGGGCAGAACCACGACAGCCGTTACGGAACCCTAGATCAATCGGGCAGCGTATCTAATACGTCTCCAGGGGTTATAATACTTACATCGTAGCAGAACCTCGCTAATTAGGGGGTATAATGCCCGGGTATAATAACGCCACTACAGAAAATTGAGATTGAAAGAAAGAAATGAACGATCGGACTGAAGGCCCGTTGCCTTCTATTTATAGGGCTGCTACCGGACTTTCTCGCGGCCCACGTGAGATATGGGCAGGGCTTACGCGGCCCGCGTAGCCTAGGGGTCTAGGCGTAGCTGATCCGGGTCATCACTAGGTTCAACACGCATTACGACACGTGTCATCACCGGGCTGTGCCACATTCCAGGTCGCTCGCGGCCCGCATGAACTTAGACGAACTCATACGCGGCCCGCATGAACTAAAGAATTCAGCGGAGTCCGGTTACATCTTAATGCGGCCCGCGTTAAGATGAGGTGAGGTCCTATGCGGCCCGCTGTTTTTAATTTATTATATATATATACAATCTATTTTGGGCTCGGTTTTCATATACGGGGTGCATATACAGACATATTGATACATTTCAAGATATATTAGGGTGTCAAAATTATTACGAGGGTGTCGATTTTACCGAGGGTTGGTATATCCTCCCCACCTTGTTTTAGAGCTTGATGTGCGTGAAGTGTGTTATATTTTTGATGAGTATTTAAGCCCCTTTTTTTACACTTTTAGCCAAGTTTTAAATTTATAAAACACGATATTCACTAACACTAAACACACATATGGGCAAGTGCACCCATCGTGGACGTAGTATAGTGTTGGTAAGATACCGAGGTCGTCCAAGGACACAAGAGCTTTTAATACTGGTTTATCCTCAACGTCTAATCAAATCAAAAAGTTAGAAAAATGTTTTAAACGAAGAAAAATAAAAACTAACTAAATGCTGAAAATAAAAATAAAATAAAAACAGATAGACAAGATGAATCACTTGGATCCGACACGTGTATTAGTATAACCTTTGATTATTTTTGCACTTTTGCACTTGTTTAAGAGATTATCTTAGTTATTGTAGTAGGCCCCTCTTTTGAAGGCGACGTTACCCTCAACCCAGTAGTTTGAGTCAGCAAGGATACAATCCTAAAGGGTCGGATTATTGAAAGATAATGAATTAAGTTATTAATGCAAATTGTGGTAGGCGCCGCTTTTGGCGGTGACGTTACCCTCGGCTAAGTAGTCTGAGTCAGCAGGGATACAGTCCTAAATAGCCGGGTTATAGTATTAATAGTAGTTAACTTATGAGGGGGTCAAAGAGTTTGGATCCCCGTCATCCAATACCTATGGGCATTGAAGGAGATCCTACTAAATTTGACCCAGGTCCCAAGCAGGACCTCTAAACGCTGAACAAGGGTAAGACCCTTACCAAACCGTTCCCTTAACCCCCGACCAGGTAGCCAACATACCTCCATATAGACCGTGGAGATATGAATGGTGAAAATCTTTTATTTTATATAGACAGTAAAATAATGCCAAGACACAACGGACAAACGATAAGGAAAGATCACCTTCAACATAAGTAACTAGTTATTAAAGTCATTAATACAAAACCAAATAAAAAGTGCAAAAGATTAAAAATAAAAAGTATTATACTAAACACTTGTCTTCACCAAGTGATGTAAGAGACTTAGGCAAACATGGCCTTGATTGTCAAGAACTCTTACGATCAATCTTGGATCCCGAGACGACTCACACACTCTACGATGGACAATGGATGATGGTGGTGGATGATGGTGTTATGGTGGTGGTGGGTGGTGGATGAAGTGTGAGAGAGGTGGTGTGCCAAGGGATGAGAGATAATGAAACCAAGCTCCTCTATTTATAGGCTGAACAGAAGGCTGGACACGGCCCCGTGTCCGCTGGACACGGCCCCGTGCCCGTCTGACATTCTCTCTCTTCATTAATTGTAATTCGCAATTACAATTAATGCGTCTGCTGTACTTTCACCACGCCCCCGTGCCCGCTGGACACGGCCCCGTGGTGGGCAATGGAAGCTTCTACTGGTTTGTCTTTTCTGCTGCTTCCTGGGCACGCCCCCGTGTTCGCTGGACACGGGGCGTGTTCAGACTCTGTTTCTTCTCCTTTGCTTTGGGAGGTACCGTTGAGGGTCCGGGCAGTCTACTTTTGTTCCTTTTCTTGTATTTATGGTAGAATTAGTTGTCTTTTTGCTTCTTTTGTGATTTTGAGCTCATTTAATCCTGAAAATACAAAAGGAAGACAAAAACACTATTTTTCCAACATTAGTACTCAAAAAGGGTTAGTTTTATGCCTTAATTGATGTGATTTATATGTTGCATTTTACACACATCAAATACCCCCACACTTGAACTTTTGCTTGTCCTCAAGCAAAACTCTTTAAATGTGGCTTACACTCCAAAATGGAATAGGTAGAAGAGAAGTTTTTTAGCTTGTCCTAGAGTGTCGGGAATCCAACGTCTTTGTAAGTTTTATTTTTATTTATTTACAATCCTATTCGTTATGATTTATTTTGAACGTTTCATAAGATAAATTACTTATTTGGGCATAGCATGCCTTATTAAAATTCCATTTATATACAAGTTCACATACCTCACGGGAGATCACTCAACACTCGGCCGAAGGTGTATATTTTAGTGAATCACTCGAGAGCGGCACGGAACTTACGCCTTCCATAGGCTTGCCAAGCAATCAATCCTCCTCCTTTTTAACTTTTTACCTTTGTAAATATCAAGAGGACTTTTTTTTTTGGGGTAAAGGGTTAGGCTTGGGTTAAAGGTGGGTGGTTGGTTAGTGGTTAGTAAAAAGGGCGAAAATCGTAACAAGCGTCGGTTTTCGTGAAATACCTTGTTTTTAGTGACTTTTTATTTTTTTGAAGTATTTCTCCAAACAAGCTTTTATATAGCTTTTGTTTGTTGTTGACTTCATCACTATTTTTTTTTTTGATCGTCACATAGAAAGGTGAGTTTACGAAAAAGCGAGCTTGTTACTAAAATAAAGGGTGAAAAATAAAAAGGTTTTTGGTGGGTAAAAAGGGTTTTGGGGTAATGAAATGAAAGGTTTAGGCTAAAAGGGGCTATCTAGGGGGATTTTGGGTAGGTAATAAAAAAAAATGAAAAATAATGGTTTTGAAAGAAAAATGGTTAGTCCTAATGCCTCCATCATTTACTTACTTGGGTTTAAGTTGGTAAGGACCGGGAATGTATCGTCGTGGCAAGTTCTAGATTTGTAAGAACCGAGCGGCTATTCACACAAGAAACGAAAAATGAGCATTTTGTCTAAATATGTATATTTTTATGCTCAATAAAGGCTCAAAACTCACTTTTGTGGGAATGGGTTTTTAATGTGACCAAGTATATATAATCAAATTTTTAACTAGACTTGTTATGCCGTTTCATAATTTTCTTATGTTGGTTCTTTTTTTATCACGACGCTATCGGTTGTAAACTTGTAAAAATATAACCTTTTTAGAACTTGTTATTCCCAACTTAAACTAAGACAAGTAAATAAAAAAAAATGAAAAAGTTTTTGAAAAAATTTGGGGTGTTTAGCGGTTCCAATAGAGTTTTGTGTAAGGCTTGTGTTTAGGATTTTGCAAAATTTCAAGGTTTTAGCATCCCCCCACACTTAAATTACACATTGTCCTCAATGTGTCCAAAAATAAAGTTTTTGGTTGATTAGAATGTGTAAAAGTGGGTTTAAAAGCAAAGTTTTGTGTTACTGGCATCCTGGACACGGCCCCGTGTTGACCGGGCACGGCCCCGTGGTCAAGTGCCAGTAACAAAAATTAGAGAATTGAAACAGAAGCCTGGACACGGGGGCGTGTCCGCTGAACACGGCCCGTGTCCAGTTACCTGAACTGGGTGATTTTCTGCAGGGGGCTCAGCACGGGGCCGTGTTGGTTGGGCACGGCCCGTGTTGAGCCTTCTGTGATGGAGATTTTTGTCGGGTTGCTCTGTTCTTCTTGCATGGTTCCATTTTTCTCGTTCCCTTTTTCATCCATTACCACCATGAGTGTGTTTTATTCTCACGACAACCATCAATCATAAAAACCATCATAACATTACTAATCATAGAGAGACATTACATAAAGATAAAGATAAAAATTACATAAATATTAAACTTATGGAGTTCTAGCCCTATGTTTTATTTTAATTTAGCAAAATTTCCAAGAAGCTACTAATCTTGGTTAGATAAGGCTTTGTAGAACTCCTACTTCCGGGTGTGGTTCTCCTCATATGTCGGCAACCCACTCCTCTACCTCTCTTGGAAGGAGAAAAGAGGGCTCGTTCGCATTAGTTTGAGGAGTTTCAACTTCCGCTGGAACTTCTTGTGGGTTTTCCATGGGAGGTTCTACGGGAAAGTCTCCCCACCCGGTAGGGTTGTTAACACCGAGTGCCAAGTTCCAGTCTTGTTGTGGAAGGACTGGTTCCATAGGAGGTGCTACCAAAATGTTTAACCTTTGGTGCAAAAGGTTAATCTCTTGGAAGCTGCTTTCAAGTCCCATTGTAAGATTGTTAATATGGTCAATGAGGACCTCCTCTACTGACGTCATTTCATCGAGAGCTTCCCTCAGTGCTATCACGTAGTGCACAAGTGTAGCTTCAACGGAGGGCCTCCTTCCCCTTTGGCTGTTTGAGGAATGAACGGATGATGTTTCGCTGTTTTCACTCGCCATTCTACGAAAAATAAACCAAAAGCAGTTTATATGACGAAACAGTTTCTGGACACGGCCCCGTGCTCATTGAGCACGGCCCCGTGTTCATCTTTCTGCAGAATTTTAGAGCAAGGAATCTTGGGTTTTTAAGTTATTTCCTGAGTTTATGCAAGCTTTTTGACAGTAAATAACTCTAAACAATGTTACATAACATGTTTTTACCAAGATTCCATGATCAAAACTCATTGTTCCCTACCACAAAGATTGAAAATTCAAACTTTTATGGTAGTTCTTGAAGAAAGATGAAGAAGAAGGAAATGTCTAGAAGAGGAAAGGACAAGATGGGTTGTTGGAAACTTCTTTTAGACTTACCTAGGATTGTTTGAGAGAAGATTCCTTCAAATCTCTGTCCCAAGTTGGTCCAAATGTGCAGGATTTTTGGCTGCATTTATAGAAAACGACAGCCTGCTGGACACGGCCCCGTGTGCAGATAAAATTCTGACACAGTTTGTCCGTATTCTGACGTTCTGATCAGAAGGGAATCTTGTGGTGGACACGGGGGCGTGTTGGCCGGGCACGGCCCCGTGTCGGAAAGCTGTTTTATGAAGTTTTGTCTCTACTAAGGAGCTAATCTATATCGGGTGGCTCTTGATTTGTTGGAACAACCCCAAAGTGCCTAAGATACCTTAATTGTCCTATACTAAGGCGAGAACGCAAGAGGTTGTCGGTGAGGGTAATTCCTATTTTCATTCTAGGTGGACAAGTCCAACCCTTTCCCGGGCTCTCGTTAAAGAAGGTGTATGCCGAATCGCTCAGGTCTATGTATGCACCGAACGAAGTCGATGGGGAGTCCTTCACGGCACAATCGGCACAGGGACGACTATCGTCCACGTCTTTTCTAGGTAAGAAGGTATTTTCGGGAGCAACGAGGTTGTCGGAATGCGGTTCCAACATTTCCTCATGGTCATCGTCTTGGGATGGATCTAAAAAATCCTTCGTAAGTTCTTTTGACCAATTGAGAAGTAGTTCTTCTAGTTGAAATAACTCGTCAAGGAGCATTTCTCCTAGAATATCTGGCTGGGCGCATTCGAGGGAGAAATAGTGCTTATTTTTACTTTCGCCCCTCTTAAGGTTACAAGGAATCGGTGGGTCTATATAGTGGGGCCTATAAGTGAGAAAAAAACATTTTAATTCCTCATGTTCGCCTCCACATATTCGACACCACAAACCATAAGAGTGCCGAAAGTAAAAAGAATTACTATCACTCATGTTTGTGTCAGAAATTACCAACCACCGGGATCTAACGGTTCTGTTTTCAGCAACTGAATCTTGGGCACGGGGGCGTGTTGAGTGGACACGGCCCCGTGTTCAGCCTACTGTCTGACTTAAAACAGGATTGCCAGTTCCAATGATTGAGCACGGGGCGTGTTCAGCAGGCACGGCCCCGTGTTGAGCTCTGCAGAAGCTGAAAAACTAAAAAAAAATCCTAAAAAATTAAAGAAAAATAAAAATATGATTAAGCCGTTGATTCCTAACTTTCTTAAAATCCTTGTGTCCCCGGCAACGGCGCCAAAAACTTGATGTGCGTGAAGTGTGTTATATTTTTTATGAGTATTTAAGCCCCTTTTTTTACACTTTTAGCCAAGTTTTAAATTTATAAAACACGATATTCACTAACACTAAACACACATATGGGCAAGTGCACCCATCGTGGACGTAGTATAGTGTTGGTAAGATACTGAGGTCGTCCAAGGACACAAGAGCTTTTAATACCGGTTTATCCTCAACGTCTAATCAAATCAAAAAGTTAGAAAAATGTTTTAAACTAAGAAAAATAAAAACTAACTAAATGCTGAAAATAAAAATAAAATAAAAACAGGTAGACAAGATGAATCACTTGGATCCGACACGTGTATTAGTATAACCTTTGATTATTTTTGCACTTTTGCACTTGTTTAAGAGATTATCTTAGTTATTGTAGTAGGCCCCTCTTTTGAAGGCGACGTTACCCTCAACCCAGTAGTTTGAGTCAGCAAGGATACAATCCTAAAGGGTCGGATTACTGAAAGATAATGAATTAAGTTATTAATGCAAATTGTGGTAGGCCCCGCTTTTGGCGGTGACGTTACCCTCGGCTAAGTAGTCTGAGTCAGCAGGGATACAGTCCTAAATAGCCGGGTTATAGTATTAATAGTAGTTAACTTATGAGGGGGTCAAAGAGTTTGGATCCCCGCCATCCAATACCTATGGGCATTGAAGGAGATCCTACTAAATTTGACCCAGGTCCCAAGCAGGACCTCTAAACGCTGAACAAGGGTAAGACCCTTACCAAACCGTTCCCTTAACCCCCGACCAGGTAGCCAACATACCTCCATATAGACCGTGGAGATATGAATGGTGAAAATCTTTTATTTTATATAGACAGTAAAATAATGCCAAGACACCACGGACAAACGATAAGGAAAGATCACCTTCAACATAAGTAACTAGTTATTAAAGTCATTAATACAAAACCAAATAAAAAGTGCAAAAGATTAAAAATAAAAAGTATTATACTAAACACTTGTCTTCACCAAGTGATGTAAGAGACTTAGGCAAACATGGCCTTGATTGTCAAGAACTCTTACGATCAATCTTGGATCCCGAGACGACTCACACACTCTACGATGGACAATGGATGATGGTGGTGGATGATGGTGTTATGGTGGTGGTGGGTGGTGGATGAAGTGTGAGAGAGGTGGTGTGCCAAGGGATGAGAGAGAATGAAACCAAGCTCCTCTATTTATAGGCTGAACAGAAGGCTGGACACGGCCCCGTGTCCGCTGGACACGGCCCCGTGCCCGTCTGACATTCTCTCTCTTCATTAATTGTAATTCGCAATTACAATTAATGCGCCTGCTGTACTTTCACCACGCCCCCGTGCCCGCTGGACACGGCCCCGTGGTGGGCAATGGAAGCTTCTACTAGTTTGTCTTTTCTGCTGCTTCCTGGGCACGCCTCCGTGTTCGCTGGACACGGGGCGTGTTCAGACTCTGTTTCTTCTCCTTTGCTTTGGGAGGTACCGTTGAGGGTCCGGGCAGTCTACTTTTGTTCCTTTTCTTGTATTTATGGTAGAATTAGTTGTCTTTTTGCTTCTTTTGCGATTTTGAGCTCATTTAATCCTGAAAATACAAAAGGAAGACAAAAACACTATTTTTCCAACATTAGTACTCAAAAAGGGTTAGTTTTATGCCTTAATTGATGTGATTTATATGTTGCATTTTACACACATCAGAGCTCGTCCTCGAGATCTACTGAAACAAGTGTGGATATTTCTTTTGCATTTCTGATTCAAGCTTCCCATGTGTATTCAGGTCCTCTTTTGGAGTCCCACTTCACTTTGACCAGAACTAATCTCTTATGCTTGAGATTCTTAATTTTCCTATCTTCAATCTGTAGAGGTCTCTCTACAAATTTGAGTTGTTCATTTACTTCTATATCTTTAAGAGGTACTAAGAGTGATTCATCGGCTAGACACTTTTTGAGATTAGATCCATGAAATACATCATGTATTCCTGCCATTTCCTCTGGCAGTTGTAGCTGATAGGCTACAGGTCCTACTCTTTTAATAATCTTGAAAGGTCCAATATACCTAGGACTTAGTTTTCCTCTTTTGATGAATCTTACTACTCATTTCCAAGGAGAGACTTTTAATAATACTTTATCTCCTACCTGAAATTCTAATGGTTTGCGTCTGTTGTCAGCGTAGCTCTTTTGTCGATCACGCGCTGCTTTCAGTCGTTCCTTGACTTAAATGATTTTATCAGTTGTTTCTTGTACTATCTCGGGTCCAGATAGTTGTTTTTCCCAAATTTCTGCCCAACAGACTGGGGTTCTGCACTTTCGTCCATAAAGTGCTTCGAATGGTGCAACATTGATACTTGTGTGATAACTGTTATTATAAGAAAATTCTATCAAAGGTAAGTGTTCGTCCCAATTACCTCCGAAATCAATTACACAAGCTCTAAGCATGTCTTCCATCGTCTGGATTGTCCTTTCGCTTTGTCCGTCCGTTTGAGGATGATAAGCTGTGCTTAGATTTAATCTGGTTCCCATTGCTTTTTGGAAACTTGACCAAAAATGAGAAGTATGTAGGACCGTTTCGAAACCTGACGAGTCGATCAGAAGAGCGCTTAGACTGAATCAGAGGCGGAATTCATTGATTCGGTCTTCGTATAGCTTGATTTCACTATTTAACGTCTCGTTAATTGATTAATCAACTGTTTACAAGCTCTGGAGACAAATAGGCAGGGCTTCGCCTAACCAAACAAGACCAACCACTTCACTACTTACAGATTCGCTCATCCGTCTATTTATAGACCTTATGGTTCGCTTTTATGACCTGCCTGGTTCGCTTATATGGACATGTCCATATAAGCGAACCTCATGTGTACAAATAGGCGAACCTACATCACTATGTACATATAAGCGAACCTAACACTCTAAATACGTACAATCTCCTGTTTTCTCGTACAATGAGCCCTAAAATATCATTCTAATACTAAGACTTGATCCAAGACGAAATCCACAGATGAAGTGCACCAACAGACTCCCCCTCAGATGTTGATGGAGTCGTTTATCAAGTCTTTTGCTGCTTCCTATCTGTACTTTTTTTAGTCTTGATCAATCTCTAGGCTCTTCAACTTTGGTCTTCTTCAGGAAATTCTCCTGGAATCATTTGAACTTCAGGAACTTCTGCCTGGAATAATGCGCATGAATCTTTCTCTGGCTATAACTTTCATCAGACTCCCCCTATCATCATGCTGGGATCGCCGTCTGGGATTTGTTACCACCATTGAAATCAACTCCTGGCTTTTCTCTGATCAGCTCAAATATCTACACAAACCTCAAACACTTTTAAGAACATTTTCAAATTTATCATTAAACAAACCTATGAAGATCTAAAAGTAGGTTAACATTCAACTTAAACTTCAAGTTTAATGAACCATTTATTCGTTTTAAAATCTTCAAGTTTTCACACTCTCTCTCCCAAACCACAAGTTCAACATGTTTAGCACTTGAAATGAAGAAAATCAGCTCTTCACACTCTGTTGTCGAAAATCTTTTTGGAATTTTCAAATTTCAAAATAAAAACACATTATTTTTGAATTTTTGAATAAGATGAAAAACCGAAACAAAACAACAAACAAATACTATTTTTGAGAGATTGTGATCATATCAGATTTTGAGATATATCACTAACACCGTTGATCTTGATTAATCAGCATATGTTAAAAACAAATTCACTTCTGATTGTCAGTATTGTGGTCCACTTAAACCTCTACACAAATTTTTAATTGATTCAAGATACGTATTTAATGTTTTAGAACTTAAACTTATTTGCGTGTCCCACCACTTGAATATACTCCCGTATCCAGATCCCAATATTCTGATTTACAGGTAAGAATATACTACGAATGATATCTGTATATAAATTAGGGGATATGCGAAAATTGAGAGATCTCTGGTCGATACTTCCGTATGCGCAGAGAGATATCAGTTTCGACTTCAAGGTGTGTCCCCTTTAGGAGATCTTTTAGCTACAACAACTGATTATCAATTTTATTGTCTAATCAGTTGAGGGCTTTATGCTATGTTTCAAGCATTTTGCAGCAAGTATTATCCGGGGACTAGGTCAGAACTTCCATTCAGCAGAAGTCCCGGGATAATACCCCAGACATCATTGAGTAAAACACCTAGTATATCAGAATAAGAAACCTTTCAAACGAGATTTCAGGGGTTACCTATATATCCAAGTAGAGTTCCCCACAAAATAAGCAAGTTTGAATTTAGGTTTATATCTCGAATACAATTTACTAACTGTGTGAAGTCTACTGACACATCATTAGTAAGACTTGTTTAAAACCATTTTTGACTTTACAAATCTCTAGCATGCTGTGATAGTCCACCGATGTACTATCATCTCCTCTTTTTGCAACAAAACTCATTTTCATTTTTCAATTTTTTTAAATTTTTCAAAATTACTCCCCCTAAAATCAAAATATGTTTCAATTTTGATTTTCCGAGGAAAAATTGAAAACAAACTATACACGGAAAAATGACAACATTATGTGAATTACCTTAATTCACCATTCTTATGCAAAAACAATCAGAACTCCCCCTCACAACAAACTATTTTCCCATTATGATTTCAAAACACTTAAGTTTGTTTCAATCAAAATGGTTTTTCCGGAAAAATTAGTTTGTTTATCCACCATTTGTAGGTTCGGGGTTATCTCATCATCTTATTTTCTTCAAACATTTTTAAAGATTTATCATTTCCAGTTTCAAAACCCAAACAACATTTGTAGAAAATCAAGTACAACTTAATGTCCCTGATTTACCACATTTGAGGCGAAAAATCACCAAAGTGAAATTTCTCAAGAAATATGCCGATTCATGTTCCACTTTTACCAACCTGGGAACTCCGGCAAGTCAGGTTTTATTTAAACAGATTCACCCAAGCCTGACGGTCCTTGGGTGATTTCGAATTCTTATTCAACAACGGTGGAAAATTTTTCTCATCCATTGTTAAACCAGAATTCTTCTTTTTTACCTCAACCAATGGCTCCTCTGATTTTAAAGAACCAGAATCATTGCCTGCAGGTGGCTTGTCTGACTTTGACCTGTCAGATTCATCGCCGACCTTTTTCTTCTTCTTCTTTTCTTTCGTCCTCAGATTCGTATCTGATGAATCTGTCTTGCTTGACTTTGCAATTGAGGGAGTTGATTCATCAGAACTTTTATTCTTTCTGTCCGGTGAACCTGAGGACAATATCTTCTCCAGATATTTTCTTGCCTTCTTCCTCTTTTTCCTCAGTCTGTCTTTCTGCCCCTGTGAAAGTTTAACTTTCATTTCCTGAATTGACTGTTCTTGAACTTTAGGTTTCAGAACCTTCTGTTCCTCGGGCTTGACTTTGACTGGAATCTTTGCCATTTTCTGAGAATTAACCCTCAATCTTTCACTTGATTTCCTTGGGCAATCTCTAGCAATGTAACCTTTGATGTTGCAGTTAAAGCACCTCCTGGTCTCATAACTCCAATACTGGCAGTTAACAGCAATGTGTCCACGATATCCGCAACTGTAACACACTCTGTTATCGTACCAATCACCATTTTGAGTCCAAACGCTCAGATCAAAGCAGTGTTTGGCTTGGTGATATTCCTTTCTCAAATTTGCTGAATTTGGCTTTGAAGCACTGTGGTCCGACCTGCACCACTTATTACCTACAATTTTTGAGTTTTTATTTTTTATTTTTTGTGGTTTTTGTTTTTGATTGGATGATTGATCTGATGAACTTTTATTCTCTTTTTGTTTCTGTTCCACTTTCTTCTTCAAAGGTTTCTGTTTAGAACATTCACCTTTTTCAGTTGATTGTAGAACAGTTTTGTGAAATTTTTCTTTTAAATTCAAAAACAATTTTTGTTTTTCAATTTTAACTTTTTCATCACAATCTTCAACTTTGACATTATCAAAGTTTGTGACATTGTCACTTATTGGAACTGAATTGATTGGTTTCGGACAAGGAAAATTCAACCTGTCTGATGCAGTCACAAAACCTATCAATTTCTTTTCAAGTTCATCTATCTTGTTTCTTGCATTCTCAGCTTCATGTTCAAGCTGAGATATTCTTTCAAGATGAGACTTGATTGAATTTTCATTCTTATTTTTCAAGTTTTCAAGAACAGATTTTTCATTTTCTAAAACTTTTATCTGTTCTTGAAATTTCACTTCATTAGCTTTCAGATTTTTGTTCTCCAATTTTATCCAGAAATCTTCATTTTCTGATGATTTCTGTTTGCTTTCAAAAACCTTTACATTTTCTCTCAAAATTTTGTTTTCTGATGTCAAACTGTTCAGTCTACCCAACAGTTTGTCATTTCCAATTTTCAATTTCTCACAATTGTCTTGTAACATAAGAATCTGTTTATCATCAGCCTGCTTCCCATCTTTTAACTTCTTGACTTCCGATGTCAAACTTTCCGCATCCTTCAAGAGTTTGTCATTTTCAGTCTTAAAGTTAACACATTTGAAGCACACTGATTCAGAACTTAAAGTTTCATTCTTCACAGATTCTTCAACCTTCGGCACTTGTTCTTTCTCTATCTTATATGTACCTGCACCAAAGATTGTAACAAGATCAAGAGGATTTCTATTATCATCAATATAACAACCTCTTTTCATATCATATACCGAATTTCTTTTTATTCCCAAACAAACATTGATTCTTTTGTTTATTTCTTTTATCACATCTAAACTCAAATCTTCCAAGTTTATTTTTATCTTATCCAATATTTCTCTCTTCTTTTGATAATTCTCATTATCGTGATTTTTAAGTTCGCTGATGAATTTATTCAGAGTTAATTTTGAAAAATTAGAATTTTCTTTCAAATTTTTCAAAAAATCATCCCATTCAGCTGATAAACCATTAGCGAACTTTGATATCTTATCAGCTTCTGTTATCACTATTTGATTTTCCTTCAAATAGTCAATCAAACGATCAAAACGTTTCTCCAAATCATCCAATTTTTCATCTTTCTTACTCAGAAAACATTTGAAACGTTCATACCAAATTTCTTTTGGTATTTTCTGATAAGAACTATTGAAATATCCTCGATACCAATCATTCAACCTTTTGAGATCATTGTTTTCCTGTTCATCAAACCTCATTGTCATTTTACAGATAATCCCGATAAATCTTTAGTGAACACAAAAGCGAAACCGCCTGACACGTTCACAAAAGCGAACTTGATTGTTCACTCAAGCAGACCTAGTTTGTTCACAAAAGCGAACTGAATTGTTCACTCGAGCGGACCTGGTTTGTTCACAAAAGCGAACTGAATTGTTCACTCGAGCGGACCTTATGAGCGAACCACAATCAACCCTAAAAGCGGACCAGATGAGTACTTAAAAGCGGACCAAAAATGACTTATCAGCGGACCAGACTTGACCTTTCGAGCGGACCTGGTTCAATTTTTTTTGGAGCGAACCTGGTTGAAACTGTCACTTTGAGCGGACCAGTGGGGTTCACAGGAGCGAACCTATGATCTGTTCAGAAAAGCGAACCACTTTCGGACATCAATTTGACCCGTTTTTAGTCCGTATTTCAGTCCGAAACTTTCAAGGGTTTGTCTATGTCCAATAATACACAATCTGTGAAATTTTGGTTCAATTTTGACCGGTAAAACTCCCTGAACTGATAAAAGAAGGTGTAGAAATCAGAATTTTTGAGCGAAAACGAGCTAAACGGTAAGAACTCTTCCTCCTGAGCTCTGATACCACTTGTAGGACCGTTTCGAAACCTGACGAGTCGATCAGAAGAGCGCTTAGACTGAATCAGAGGCGGAATTCATTGATTCGGTCTTCGTATAGCTTGATTTCACTATTTAACATCTCGTTTATTGATTAATCAACTGTTTACAAGCTCTGGAGACAAATTGGCAGGGCTTCGCCTAACCAAACAAGACCAACCACTTCACTACTTACAGATTCGCTCATCCGTCTATTTATAGACCTTATGGTTCGCTTTTATGACCTGCCTGGTTCGCTTATATGGACATGTCCATATAAGCGAACCTCATGTGTACAAATAGGCGAACCTACATCACTATGTACATATAAGCGAACCTAACACTCTAAATACGTACAATCTCCTGTTTTCTCGTACAATGAGCCCTAAAATATCATTCTAATACTAAGACTTGATCCAAGACGAAATCAACAGATGAAGTGCACCAACAAAGTAAAACGGCTATCTCTATCAGAAACAATTGATAAAGGAATGCCATGTAAAGAAACAATTTCATTTACTTATAATTTGGCTAATTGTTCCATACTAAAGGTTTCCTTCAATGGTAGGAAATGAGCTGACTTGGTTAGCCTATCTACAATCACCCAAATTGTATCATTACCTTTTCTTGTTTTGGGTAATTTGGTAACAAAATCCATTGTTATCAATTCCCATTTCCAAACTGGCATTTCTAATTGTTGCAACAAACCTGAGGGTTTCTGATGTTCAGCTTTAACTTGTGAGCAAGTTAGACATTTAGAAACATAAGCTGCTATATCCTTTTTCATTCCTATCCACCAGAAATTTTTCCTTAAATCCTGGTACATTTTATCACTTCCTGGATGCATTGTATATTTAGACTTATGAGCTTCTTCTAATATACGGTGACGTAAATTTCCTAATTTAGGTACCCACATTTTCTTTTTCTGGAACTTCCAAATTCTATCTGTTCCTTGTTCTAGTTCCTTAATCATTCCTTTTAATTTTTCAGTATCTTCCTTGATTACTGATTCTTGTGATTTTCTAATTTGATCGTTTAAATCTACTTGTAGATTTAATTTAAGAGAACGTACCCTTTTTGGCTTTTCGTGATACTTTCGACTTAAAGCATCAGCCACCACATTGGCTTTTCCTGCATGATACTGGATATCACAATCATAATCACTAAGTAATTCCATCCAGCGTCTTTGTCTCATATTCAACTCTTTTTGCCCAAAAACATACCTTAAACTCTTATGATCTGTAAAAACGGTAAACTTACTACCATAAAGATAATGTCTCCAAATCTTAAGAGCAAAAATTATAGCTCCTAATTCCAAGTCATGGGTTGAATAATTTTCTTCATGACTTTTAAGTTGTCTAGAGGCATAAGCTATAACCTTTTGACGTTGCATTATTACACATCCATAACCTAACTTTGAAGCGTCACAAAAGACTACAAAGTCTTCAGTTCCTTCCGGTAACGCTAGTATGGGTGTATGGGTTAATCTTTGCTTAAGGATTTTAAAGGCTTCTTCTTGTTTTGGTCCCCATTCAAATTTAACAGATTTATAGGTTAACTTAATTAAAGGAATGGCTTTTCTAGAAAAATCTCGAATAAATCTTCTATAATAACCGGCCAATCCTAAGAAACTTCTATCTTCGGTTGGTGACTTAGGGGTTTTCCATTTGGTAATTGCCTCGATCTTTGTTGGATCTACATGAATTCCTTCATGGTTAACTAAATGTCCGAGAAATTGTACCTGTTCTAACCAAAACTCACATTTTGAAAACTTAGCATAAAGCTTTTCCTTTCTTAATAAACTTAAAAGTAATTGCAAGTGCTTTGCATGTTCTTCCTTACTTTTAGAGTAAATTAGAATATCATCTATGAAGACAATTATGAATTTATCCAAATACGGTTTACATATTCGGTTCATCATGTCCATAAATGCGGCTGGGGCATTGGTTAAACCAAATGGCATGACAGTAAATTCGTAATGACCATACCTCGTTCTGAATGCGGTTTTAGGAATATCCTCTTCCTGTACCTTTAATTGATGATATCCTGATCTTAAATCAATTTTAGAGAAAAATCGAGCTCCTTGAAGTTGATCAAACAAATCATCGATCCTCGGTAATGGATACCAATTCTTAATCGTGACTTTGTTTAATTCGCGGTAGTCAATGCACATACGCATTGATCCGTCCTTCTTTTCAACAAATATAATCGGCGCTCCCCATGGCGAT
This sequence comes from Helianthus annuus, assembly GCF_002127325.2. Classification (NCBI taxonomy): domain Eukaryota; kingdom Viridiplantae; phylum Streptophyta; class Magnoliopsida; order Asterales; family Asteraceae; genus Helianthus; species Helianthus annuus. The sequence goes on along the minus strand of NC_035449.2, from coordinate 133,610,036 downwards.
GAGCTTGGCTGTATAAATCCTTTTTCCAACAATTCGTCTAGCTGTTTCTTTAATTCTTGCATTTCCGCGGGTGCCAAACGGTAGGGTGCTTTGGCAATTGGTGCTGTTCCTGGTAGCAGGTGAATTCTAAATTCAACTTCTCTGTCTGGCGGTAGTCCTGGCAATTCTTCTGGAAAGACATCTGAAAACTGTGACACTACCAGAATGTCTTTTAATTCTTTTTCTTTAGTGTTAGTGATTATAGAAATCAAATACACTATAGATCCTTTCCTTATGTAACTTGCAGTTTTCATCACAGAGATGAATTTAGTAGATCTAGATGGTTTATCTCCTTTAATTGTGATCTTTTCACCTCTTGGTGATTTTACCTGAATTGACTTTTGATCACGTAAGATATTGGCTTTATTGGCTATTAACCAATCCATTCCTAATACGACATCAAATCCTACTAGATTCATTGGGTAAAGGTTTGCAGTAAATTTTTGATTAAAAATTTCTATTCTTGCTTCTTGCAAGACTTCAGAAATCTTAACGGTTTCTCCATTTGCTGTCTCTACTAGACATTCTTGTGGTAGTTCAGTTAATGATTGATTTAGGAGTTTGCAAAATGAAGTATTAATAAAACTTTGGTTTGCACTAGAGTCAAATAATACTTTAGCAAAAATATCATTAACTAAAAACGTACCAGCAATGACGTCCGGAATCATCCTAGCTTTGTCTGCAGTTAGAACGAATACTCTAGTATTTTTAGTATTCTTGTTGTTTGCAGCTGGAGCCAATTTTGGACAGTTTGTCTTAATATGACCTTTTTCTCCATAGTTGTAACACATTCCATTACTGGTTTTTCTCCTGCAATTTTCTTCCTTGTGTCCTGGTGCCTTACAGTAATTACAGTAAGTGGAGCATTTTCCAGAATGCTTCTTCTTGCAGTTTCTGCAGTATAGTGCAGAGGTAGAACCTATATTCCTACGGTTGGAATTCCCAGAACGGAATTCTTGAGTAAGCCTTTGGGTTAGGTTTCTCCTCTGGTCTTCTTCTCTAGTTCGCACTAATTCATCAGTCAAGGTATTGGCTAGTTCTACAGCTTCCTCTATGGTTTGGGGTCTAGCTGCCTTGACTACATGTCTAATCTCTCCAATTAATCCCCAGATATAACGGGAGATTAATACCGGTTCAGGTGATGCAAGGGTTGGTACTATCCTAGCATATTCAAAGAATGTGGTAGTGTAACCCTTACTATCTACCCCGACCATTCTAAGATTCAGAAACTTATTTGCTATCTGTTCCTTTTCATTGGGAGGGCAGAATTTCCTTTCTACCATATTTTTGAACTCCTCCCATTCCATGCTATAAATCCTATCACTTCCTCTTGACTGGAGGATAGTGTTCCACCATTCTAAGGCTGCGTTTTTAAACAGATTTGAAGCAAACATTATCTTATCTTCTTCAGACATTTACTTATTTTTAGAACAGCCTCAGTTTTCTCTATCCAGCGTAGGGCTGCAATGGGTCCTTCATTGCCCGAGAATTCTATTGGTTTACAGGACCAGAATTCCTTGTAAGAACAACCATATGGCATGGTTCTTCTTCTTTTGGGAATGGGCGCTTGAAGTATGGGTCCATTGTTCACGCTGTGTTCCGGTTCACTTGGTCGCTTACTGCTATGCTTACTTTTATTATTCGCTTCTTGAACCGTTTGAATAATAAATGGCATTGCATCTATAATTCCTTGTGCCACTATGTGTTGAACGACACTATTTATCCATTTGGTTTCCATTGTTATTGTTGTCCGGATTCTCATTAATGTTACTCTGGTTATCGTTATTCAGATTATCTTGATTTCCCGCGTCGGCCATCTGAATTTTAAACATTTACCAAATATTAATATCACAAATAATATTTGAATATAGCCAATCACATGACACACACTTTCAGCCAAAAGCGTCGAGCATTGCGACTTTTACTCTATTTATATAGTATGCATCATTACACACCAGTACTGAAATTTAAATTACAATACCGACTGAAATGTAAAGCTACAATACTAATAGTAGGCGTCCGTGGTGGTTTTTTTTTCTAACACATACACACATATATTATTATATTATATTATATTATTATTACTACTACCGTTCCTGCCATCACATTCACTGATATGGATTCATCCAAAAATCCATATTACGCTCGTCGTATTTCCATACGAGTCGTTCTCCCACCTGTCACATTCTCTCACTGCTTTCTAAAATTTCCTCACCGAAGGTCCTAAGTTCTTGGACATTTTCTGCACTCATTGGGGGTGCAGGTTCTAGGACTGGGTTTGGAATCTGTGGTGCGGGTTCCTGATAGGGAGGCATAGGGGCCTGGTACGGGTATGGATTCTCTAAAATTTCCCTAACATACGCATCACTAATGTTGTAGGGATCTTGAAGATCTAACCCTGGATAAGCTCCTAAGTTGGGCATTGGCACATTTTCCTGTATTGGGTTTTGTTGCACGTAGTCCCTAACATCGTCCCACCAGGGGTCGTAGTTGTTTGGGTCTAGAGGATTTGGTGCAGGTACCCTAGGTATCTCCTCCGGGTTGTAATCAGGCATTTCTATTTGATTTTCTACTTCCATGGGTTGGTCAGGATTTTGTGGTTGTGGTTAAGGTGCTAGCATTTGTTCCAGGTTTGGGTCAGCAGCAGTGGTTGCTAAAATATGGATATTAGCTATACCCCTATTTAGCATATCCTGATTATAGGCATCAGTCTTTCTTTTTGCTGCGGCTAACACTCACTGTTCCTGCAACTTTTTCATTTGTTTCCTATGCTCGTGTGCTCCCCTACTGAACCATCCCCTCTTTTTCTGAGGAAATGGCTCTTCAGATTGAGCCTTAAACACAAAGATTCCTTCTTCCGTGTCAGCAGAGTACCCTGAGAGGGCAGGCTGAGAAGAGGAGGTGCCTTCGCTCCTAGGCGAACCAGACAGTTGATGATAGGCGTCAGAGGGTCCTTGGTCGCTCATACTGTAAACTAACAAATAGTCAGATAACACATAGCAAGAAAATACAATTATGCACGTGTTCCCGTAATTTATTTCCTAACACTTTGAATTTTGATGTCAGCGAAACACTTCTGTGGCTGAATCAGTGGCATAGCTCTGATACCACCTTTTGTCACAGCCCCCGATCCCTAGTTCCCGGGAACGGGCGACCGTGAGCCAGTTTTTGTGGTATCACGTTTATTTATCCAATTTGGCAGCGGAAATTTTCATCAGGACCGTAGTTAGGAAATATTTAATCAGAGTAAACCACCATGTTTTATAACATTAAACATACGGGTAAAACCCAAGTTTTTAGTACACACATTTTATAGGAATAAATCCTATTTATTTAATAAAAACATCCATTTTATTCTTAGGTAACTTTATTGCCACTTTTCCAAGCCTTCAGTGCTGTCCAACTGGCTTCTATTTGGCTTTCACATTTTGTTACCTGAAACGCGTTTTAAAAACATTTTGTCAGTGGGAAATACTGGTGAGTGAATCCCATTTTAATCAGGTTTAAAGAAAATAATTTCACAGTGAACAGTATTGAGAGCAATCCCGCAATTACATTTGTTTCCAAGTTATATCAATTATCACCCGTTGGTACTGTCAGACCTGACTTGTGGAAATGTTACTCCTTAACCAGGAGATAACAAACTTTGTTTACAAAACCCCAACATACCCATGATAATTGAATTCTTACAAATACTCAATAACTGTTATTCGCATGGAAAAGTATGTAAGGTTTTGTAAAAACATTTAACAAAAAGAGTTACAAAAAGTGGATCAACTCACTTTGCTGTCTTAGGTTATTCTTTAGGGTTTCCTAGTGAATATCTATAATTTACACAAATGCACGTGTGTTAGTATAATAACACATTTTAACATTAGCAATACCCTCCCCGAGACGGTATTCCAACGACTACGTCGGGCAGAACCACGACAGCCGTTACGGAACCATAGATCAATCGGGCAGCGTATCTAATACGTCTCCAGGGGTTATAATACTTACATCGTAGCAGAACCTTGCTAATTAGGGGGTATAATGCCCGGGTATAATAACGCCACTACAGAAAATTGAGATTGAAAGAAAGAAATGAACGATCGGACTGAAGGCCCGTTGCCTTCTATTTATAGGGCTGCTACCGGACTTTCTCGCGGCCCACGTGAGATATGGGCAGGGCTTACGCGGCCCGCGTGGCCTAGCGGTCTACGCGTAGCTGATCCGGGTCATCACTAGGTTCAACACGCGTTAAGACACGTGTCATCACCGGGCTGTGCCACATTCCAGGTCGCTCGCGGCCCGCATGAACTTAGACGAACTCATACGCGGCCCGCATGAACTAAAGAACTCAGCGGAGTCCGGTTACATCTTAATGCGGCCCGCGTTAAGTTGAGGTGAGGTCCTATGCGGCCCGCCTCAGCTTAAATTTTTAGTGTTTTTAATTTATTATATATATATATACAATCTATTTTAGGCTCGGTTTTCATATACGGGGTGCATATACAGACATATTGATACATTTCAAGATATATTAGGGTGTCAAAATTATTATGAGGGTGTCGGTTTTACCGAGGGTTGTTATAACCCGACTCGAATTTTGTCTCGATATTAAATATTTTGAAATACTTAGCTTCATTTTAAATTTTATTATCCGTCGTTGAAAACGGATTGAAAAACGGATCAAAAACAACGAAACTACGCAGATTACGCGATTTTAGCGAGACCGACAAACATACGCGATTAATAACTAATACCGACACTATCTTATTTTTTAAAAATCAAAATTTATATTTTACGGCGCATGATGTCCGGGTTGCGAAAACGGGCCTCGTGGAGAATTACGGGCCACTTGAAGCACTAGATTTGGGCTTGTGGGCCTTAGGCAGCCTACGCAGAACGAAACGCTAGTGCACGAGAATACATGAAACTAAAATTTTACGTCAACGGATGTCGGAATACATCACGTCCTACGCAAAACATAACGCTAGTGCACAGGTATACGTGGAACTTAAGCTATACATCAACGGAGGTTGAAGTACGACACATACGACTATCGAGGCGAGGCCCTTGAAAGGACACGATGGCGCAATCCAACGACGACGCTAGATTCCTGACTGCAGGAGAACTAACGATCAGGAAACGGCAACTTGTCACGCGATCCTGCGACGACACGAATTACTCCGAGGAGAAGACGTATGTCCCTGCATCTCCCCCTATTTCAGTTAACGACGAATACACTATGTTCGACATTCCATGGTAATGTCACCTAACAACCAGACATCACATGCAACCCCAGGTAAAGTCCTTAAATCTCTTTTATTGAAACTTCGACTTTCACATTTACTGAGTAGATTTTCGTATCTCTACTCCTCTTAATGGTCATTGTGTCACGATCATTTCTTTCAAGTATAGCGAACACTCATTTGCTTCATTTCTTGAGTAATTCATATGTTACACATGCATCGGCTTGTTATGCATGTGGTTTCGTTTCAAATAAGCGTTACATCAAAGTCCAAATATTGCTTCACTAAACCTAATTATTGATTTGTGATTCGAATGACTCGCATTATTGTAATTGTTGGCTCCTTTGTTATCGAGTCAACACATTTTCTTGAAAATTTCCTTTCTGTTCAAGTTACATACATGGTTTTTCATTGTGGCTATGCCGAAAGTTTTCTTGTCGATATACATATTTATTGTCGGATTGCGTTAAAACCAAGTTCAATTGTTTGAACTTGTTCACTACACATTCAATTCAAGACACCATATGATGTATTGGAAACATCATATTCCGACTCGTTTTAACGAGCGCTTCATTTGTTCCGAGTCATAGTAGACTTGTTTGGTCTACGACTCCATTAAGTCGTTTGTTGATTTCGACACCATGTGATGGTGATTTTCATTTATTTGAAGCTTGCGCTAAACTCGTTTACACATCTCATGCACTGATTTAATTATTTATTTGTTGATTTGTTTTAAATCCGCTTTGAATTATCATATTAAAGCAGTCTTAACACAATCGTGTGTTAAGACGATGGTACACAAATTCATTTTATATTCCTGTGTACCTATCAACAGTTTTTTCATTATCGATCGAATGTTTTGCGAAATTCATTGCTTTTTCATCTTCGATCGAAAACATTATTTCATTGATGTTCCATTTTTCTTTTGAAGAACTCAATGATGTCATTTGAAACAAACTTTCAAATTCACTTTATTACGCTTTCATTTGATTTCAAACACGGTGAATTTGTTTGATCACTGCTATTATTGAATTATTTAAGTCACTACGACAGTATAACTTGCAGCTTGTGCTGATCACGATCGAGCGTTTCATGCAAACTATTACATTTGAGATTGTTGATTCTAAGTTCATCCAGTGGATGTTATTGTTTCTAGAACTCATTTACATATTGTAAGCGTTCATATGGAACTCAATTGGTCGAAGTTCCTGTTCTTTGTTGGATCCCTGTTGACTTAGTCACACTAGTGACTGTATCTATACGACTTGTTTCCTTTGACAACAATTTTTGAAACACGTTTCTCTTAAATCGTTGGGATTCCTATTGTGGAGGAGTGTCCTTGAATTACATGATTCGAATAAGTCTTGTTTCGATTACGCAGTTATTCACTTTGTTATTATTCAGACTTGCCTACAACACCATTCTGAGGAGATAACATAGTCTAAATTTCGAGGACGAAATTTCTATAATAGGGGGAGAATGTGACAACCGGTGATTTACGGCTCCTAACTACGCAATTAACAGATGATTAACGCGCTAATAAATAGTGTTTATGGCGCGAATTGACTTCATTAGGCTTTTGGAGTTCTCGGGAACGTTTATTCGACTATACTGTGCGAGTGCGGTGGTTTACGGAAAAATCTGCTGAATGATAAGCGACAACGGATTGAAACCGAACAGAATACTGATAACACCGACAAGTACGAATCTTATACGAATAATTTTTTGTTTATAGATTTATTTTTACAAATTTATCGTGCTCCTGAACGACATATATCTCAGACGCGAATGAAGAACGCGGAAACCGTAACGCACCGACAAACTACGACGAAACGAAAGCACCCAACTCGAATTTTGTCTCGATATTAAATATTTTGATATATTTAGCTTCATTTTAAATTTTATTATGCGTCGTTGAAAACGGATTGAAAAACGGATCAAAAACAACGAAACTACGCAGATTACGTGATTTTAGCGAGACCGACAAACATATGCGATTAATAACTAATACCGACACTATCTTATTTTTTTTAAAATCAAAATTTATATTTTACGGCGCACATGAAGTTCGGGTTGCGAAAACGGGTCTCGTGGAGAATTACGGGCCACTTGAAGCACTAGATTTGGGCTTGTGGGCCTTGGGCCCAAGCCCAAAGCCCATTAACAAAAGACATCCTGCTTATAAAAGGGCTTGATCTTCCTCATTTTTGTGCAGACTTTCAACAAATAAACACACACACTTTCAATTCTCTCTCACTCTCTCTCGATTAAACACCCACCACCGGAGTAATTCCGGCCGGCACCAGTCACCGGCGACCGGAGATCGGAGCTCCGGCGCCTCTCGTCTTCTCCGACGATACATACAACCCCCCTTTTCTTACTTCGATCCGTGTAACGACCACCACCACCACAGTCCGGTGGTAGTGCGAAGGTGTGAGAGACGAGAGAGGGAGACCGAGAGAGAGAGGCCGAGAGAGGGAGAACCGGCGGTCAAAGGCTCGGACCACCGGTCGGGTCGTTTATCCGGTGGTCAGACGGCGGCGGGTTAGGCGGCGACGGAAACAGGCGGCGGAGGTCGAAGACTCAGGCCGGAAATCTGTGTACCGGAACTGTAGTATGCGTCATGGACCGGCGGTCCTTGTTCTTATCCGACGGGTACCTCCATTTATCCGGTGGTCGATGACTTTATCCGACGAAATCCACCGGTAAGACCTCGTTCCTTTCATGTTTTGTTTCTGAAAGTTTAAGATGTTACTGAACATGATTGTCTGTTTGGTTTTCGGGTTCGACTCGGTTCCGGTTCGGGTCTCGGCTCGTTTGAGCTCGAGAGCTTGGTTCAGAATTGGGTTGGTCAAGGCAGGTCAACAAGTCAACTGGTTAGCGGGTTCGGTTTCGGGTCAGGCGGTCCGGGTCAACACGGGTCTTGGTTCAGTTCGAGTGGCTCGAGTTTTGCGGCGCAGTCGGTTCAGGTCAACTCAGCAAGCTGACTCGGTCAAACCGAGTCAACTCGGTCAAACATGGTCAAACCGAGTCAACTCAGTCGACCCGGTCAACTCAGTTAGCAGTTCGACATTTGACACGAAGAGTGGTAAAGTCTAACGGCGAATTAATTTTAAATTATATAGTTTTATTAATTTCGCGAAACGAGCTCGAACCGATTCAGATTAGTGTTTAAATTACATTCTGTCGTTTTTGCGAAAATTATACATATTGATATGGATTATATGTTGAATTTTGAAAAATAACGACACTTTAGTTGTCGGGGCCGTCCAAAACAAAGGAAACTCTGCCCGTTTTTCGGTAAAATCCGTAAAATAAAGCGTTTTTATTACGAAATATAACATCGGATTCAAACAATCTTTTAGTAGAACAAATACGAGTATCGATAACACTTTATGATATACAAAAACGACGACGACGCAAACTATTATACAAAATAAAAAGAGTTATTATTACATTTATTTCAAACGTAAACCCGAATCCTTTTATAAATAAATATAGTTTTTATATTTATTTCAAACATCGCGTAACACGAATCCGCTTTATAAAAATAAATATAGTTTTTATATTAATTTCAAATATAGCACAACATGAAGTTGTTTTACCAAAATAAATATAGTTTATATATTTATTTCAAAGATCGTACTACACGAGTGCTTTTATAAAAAATAAATATAGTTATATATTTATTTTCAAACACAACTCGGCGATTCTTTTAAAATAAATATAGTTTATATATTTGTTTCAACTCGCAAAACAACACCGATTCTATTTTATAAAAATAAATATAGTTGTATATTTATTTTCAAACACAAGAACTCAATGATTCTTTTATAGAAATAAATATAACTATTATATTTATTCTAAACGACATCAACACGAAAAAACTATTAAATAAATATAAGTTGTTATATTTATTTCAAACACCTAAACGGAATATTCCTATATGCACAAACGACTTCTCGGAGCGACTAACATCATTTTCTCGATATATTGATATTTTTGTATAAATATTTATATTTGTCGAATTTCCTCAAAGACTAAGTGCTTTCTAGACTTAGTAAATTATTAACGGTATCAAACGAGACGTAACGCGTATGACTAAGTTATTTTCGTTAAGTTAACAACTTACTGTCAAATCGTTCGGTCAACGATTCGGTAGAGCTCGGTGACACGTAGTTTAGTTACCGCTTTTGTTTAGAAACTTATTAGATATTCCATGTTAGGAATACTGTAGAACGCACGCTAGCAAGTCAAGTCTTGGAAACGACATCATGAAGTCGTAATTTAGCTAGCTTTGCACAAGAATATTCAGGTGAGTTCATAACCCCCACTTTTTACTGTTTTACATTTTTGTAAATGTTTTCGGGGTGGAAAGACATGCACGATTTTCAGAAACCCACAAAGTTTTCGATAAACAAAGACCGTGTATTTTTAGACAAAGCACGTTTTGCAAGAACGTACAAAGTTTTGAACAAACGCGAAACTCATATTTCTAAATCATATTACGAATGGATTTCGAGGAACTCAAATGATTTACGAAAAGTTTATAGTAAACATACCAGTTTTTACAAAACAAATGCGTATTATCGAAACGTGAATGATTTTTATAACTAGGGATGGATCATCTGGTGATAATATAGAGGCTGGGGAGGTTCAGCCTTAGTGGCTGGGGAGGTTCAGCCTTAGTGGCTGGGGTGCAATACATGTTACAATTATACAAACATTTTTATACATGGTATGGTTAGCGTAGGGAGGGTTTTTAATACTTAGATCATGTGAGTGGGTAGGCTGGAACTAGAGGCCATTAATCCTCATGGTAGGACTGAGGGTCATTAGCGGTAGATCTATCTGGGTGTAGCGAGCCCAACTCCAGGCCCACTGTACGGACCTTGGGGTGACTTTGAGCCCGACGTAAAAATCTGCTAGGTTTGAGTCTTCCTGCATCACTTGACACATATCAATGGCCTTGAAAACCATTGGTGATCTCTTTTTCCTTATTGCTACATACCAGGGACTTTCATACATATTTCAAGGTTTATACATACATACATACTTACAGAAATACTTGATTTATACAAATTAAAAACCATGTTTTTATACAAATTCATAGTATAGGATTATACGGGCATAGAGTCAAAGTCAGGGTGGGCATTGACGGTTATACAAACATTACAAATACAAGAGTTTACAAATACATGGTTTTACGAACATAATGCGTTACAAACACAAGGTTTCCATATAACTTGACAAGAAACTGATTTTAAATTCGTTTTCTCAACAACACTTCAAAAACCGGTTATTCAAAAAGATTCATTTCAAAACTTTTACAATCAAACTATGAACTCGCTCAACTTTATGTTGACTTTTTCGCATGTTTCTTTCTCAGGTTACTTTTCAGAAACCATGGTACGGTTGGAATAGGAGAACCATTGGAGATACGAGTACTTAGTGGCATACATTTTCTAGAAGACTTAGATTATTTGCTTCCGCTGTGCAATGAAGATACCAGTCCAGTCACGCCAGCTCTGATAATTTCGGGGTGTGACAGCAGGGGTATGCCTACACCCCGTGCTTAAGTCGTGGCCATTTAAATGAAAGAGCCGAGAATATCCAGGACATGGTCATTAACCCCCCCCCCCCCAAAGGCTTAAAACAAATAAAACAGATTAAACGGGTTATCTTAACGATTTAACCTTCATACGATTAAAAATTCAATACCCGACCAAGCGGTATTTTATACACCGTACCCCAAGCCCGTATAAGGAAAAATAAGTTAAAAGTATTTACCTGAGCAATTTATACAAATTTATCCCAGCTGTATACAATCAGTAAGTGCAAATATCTTTTACTGTGCTCCTAAATCTGGAACGAAGCTTTTTAATAACCTATTAGATTCCTAACAGGTCTTACTTAAGTTTAAACTTAGACCGGTTAGTTTTAAAGAAAGATATACGGTTCAAAATGCAAGATTAAGCGAAGACCGGATTAGAATGTGATTTAGACCCGACAAGTATGAAGACTTGTATAATATGGGTAAACTAAACACATTCTGGATTTTGAGGTAAAAATGATAGGGTTTGACCCGTTTCGGTTAATTTATGCAAACTAGTCACATAAACCGTACCGAACGCGAAAAAAGCATAACGGGTAACCAAATGAGTCATGTACAGGTTCCCTAAGTTAATATGCTTAATATGTGTTATGATATCAGTAGGATACCTTCCATTATGCCCAAAACGGATTTAAAACCAATTTATGCCCTGTAGGGGTATTTTGGTCATTTAAAGATTATAAAAGAGATTAAATATTAATCTGAGGTTCTGGTCTAAAATGATCGGTAAAAATATTTATTTTTGTAAGTCATATCAGTAGGGTATTGCATATATGTGAAATTTATCATTCATAACCAAACTAAGCACCGTAGGAGTATTTTGATCATTTCACATAAGCTTTAAAGGTCAACTTTGGAAATCTGAGTTCAAAACTTTAACTTACTGTTAAAGTATAAAAATTTACTTAGAACATCAGTAGGTATTGAGTCTTATGTGCCAAAAATAGTTTTAACCCATACTATGCGTTTATAACACGTAAAAAGTCGGTTTTAGGCGATTTTCGGGTTATATAAGGAAAGCTGAGATTTTTATCAGTCCAGAAGGCTTAAAATATTTTATTTATCATATAAAATCAGTAGCAAAAGATTTGTTATCAAAATGTTATGTAAAACTCATTTTATTGGTAAAAAGGGTATAACCGTGAATTACCGAATCAAAGCAATAACCCTATGTTATGATCAGTTTAAAAATTAGTAAAAATCTTCAAAAATCCCAAAATATTATATTACATCAATAGGTTAAAAGTTTGGTGTCGAAATTTGGGTTTAAATAGGCTTTATGCTAGAAATGCCGTTTAATTAATAAAAAGCTTTCAAATTACGATATTGAGCATAACTCCTAATTTAGATCTCAAACTGATGTCAAACTTTTAGGACATGTTTATAAATCAGTAATAAAGGTTTTTGTCCTCTAAAATTTTCATAAATCTCGTTTTAATATCAAAAGGGCATAATGGTCAATATTTAAGCATTTAACGGTAACATGCAAATGAATCGGATAAATAAGGAACCATGTAGTATAACCTCAGAGGGTTTTACTAACTTATAATATGGTCCTAAAGGAACCTTAAGGCATATCTAAAACAAGCTAAATCGGTTCAGAACTGAAAGTCAAAGCAAAAGTCTTCTTTTGCGACTTTCGGTTCCGAACCGAGCCTAAACTCGGAATTGTCGGGTTGAACATGCTTAGACATGTTCTTACATTATTTACCAAGTTATTTTAGTGTTAAAACATGCTCCATAACTTCTACATTTTCAGTTATGTGTTTATTTGCAAAAATAGCTTTCTGTTGACTTTTTAATATTAAGTTTGACCCGACAATTGATCAAGTTAGAATGATAATCAGGGGGTGCCCTTCTAAGGACTTATTACCCATATAATTACCAACTCATAGCCACTTTCAATTCGAATAATGGCTGGACCATTAGTGATTAATCACTAAGTCAAAGCTTAATTACGACGGCTTTGACTTTTGGTCATTAATCTAATAAAAACTTACTTACAGAGGCTAAGTACACTTACAAGAGTCCTTAGCACGAAGATTAAGACTAATAGAGCTTCCTTCCAATGTAGGATGCTCCAGAGAATGATTTAAAAAGCTCCAAAGCTTGAGAGCAAGTTTGAGAGTGTGATTTGAGTTTGCAAGTGAGAATGGTTGCACAATTTTGCCCCTTTATATAGGTTTTTGGATTGATTTTGGATTGCAACATGTGTCCTCAAGATTAATCTGAAGCATACATGTGTTTAGGTGGTTTTTAAAACCAGCAAAGAGTCCATAGAATCAAGTTAAACCATGCAAGAGTGAAGAGAGGTGCAGTGACCTGCACCTGTGCATGTTTCTGTCCAGATAAGGCCGTCGCGTCGCGCGAAGGCAGAGGGTGTTGGTGGTGGCGTGACGCCACCATGAGGGTCACCTGATCAGCAAGTTTCCAATATTGACATTTTCACCCCCTTGACCTTCTAAAGCGTAAAATCTTTCATATAAAACATATTTAACCCATTTAACTTTTATTTCTATGATCCAAGAGATATAACCAAACACCGTTAGGTCCGGTTTCGTTAAATGATAACCGAAAACACAAGTTTTGCCTTGTTGACGCTTTTAACCCCTTAATTACGAAAGTTAACATATTTTCCTCATACGATATCGAAACCTTGTGAAATTTTTATCACTTATTCTTGGTAGCATAATTAATCGTTACAAGGCCCCGGGTTCGCTAAAAGGTCACTCAGAGGTATTAATTAAACATGTTGACACATTTAACCCTCGCGTCTTGTAAACTTTCACTTTCTTCCACAAACGGTTTCATACGCTTGATGATTCATTCGTTTAAGGGTATAAACGTCGTGTAGGGTTTTTGAAAGGCAAAATTATCATGTGTTGACACTTTGAATCCTTCCACATACATACTTTCTTTGTTTGTCAACTTTAGTCCCTCTTAATCAATCCGTTACACGTTTAAAGTCTATGACATGTGTCGATACTATATTGGATATGATTTTGCGAGGTGTTACATCCTCAACCCCTTAAAAGAAATCTCGACCTCGAGATTTACTGAAATAAATGAGGGTACTTTTGTTTCATTGTGGATTCAACCTCCCACGTGTATTCGGGACCTCTACGGGCATCCCATTTAACCTTCACAATCGGTACGTGCTTCTTTCGAAGCTTCTTAACCTGTCGATCCTCGATCGACAAAGGTTTTTTGACAAACATTAAGCTGTCATCAATAAGCATATCCTTATGTGACATGACTAGCGATTCAGCAGCTAGACATTTCTTCAGATTGCAGATGTGGAACACATTATGAATTCCACTGAGCTCTTCAGGCAGGTTTAACTTGTAAGCCACTGTTCTGACACATTCGATGATCTTGAATGGTTCTATGTATCTTGGGCTTAACTTTCCTTTCTTTCCAAATCGCATTACCCCTTTCCAGGGTGATACCTTAAGTAGAACTTTGTCACCTACCTCGAATTTCAGAGGTTCACGCCTTTTATCTGCGTAGCTTTTCTGCCTATCCCTGGAAGCTTTGAGACGATCACGTATCTGCACAATCTTATCTGTCGTCTCCAGGACTATATCAGGTCCTGTTAGTTGGACATCTCCAACTTCTGCCCAACAAACGAGCGTCCAGCACTTTCTTCCATACAAAGCTTCAAAAGGTGCAGCTTGAATACTCGAATGATAGCTATTATTGTATGAAAATTCGATCAATGGAAGATGATCATCCCAACTTCCACCTAAATCAATAACACAAGCTCGTAGCATATCTTCAAGTGTTTGTATCGTACGTTCGCTTTGACCATCCGTCTGAGGATGATATGCAGTGCTGAAGTTTAATCGAGTGTCTAGGGATTGCTGAAAGCTTTTCCAAAAATGCGATGTATATCTCGTATCCCTATCAGAGATGATAGACACTGGCACTCCGTGAAGAGATACAATCTCGTCCACGTACAGCTGAGCTAACTTATCTGAGCTGTGTGTTTCCTTAATAGGTAAGAAGTGGGCTGACTTAGTCAGTCTATCCACTATAACCCAAATAGTATCATTTCCTCGCTTTGTTTTCGGCAACTTAGTGATAAAATCCATAGTTACCATTTTCCACTTTCAGGTGGGAAGTTCAGGCTGTTGTAGCAAACCTGACGACTTCTGGTGTTCTGCTTTAACTTGCGCACACGTCAAACATTTGGCCACATAAGTGGCCATAGATTTCTTCAAACCTATCCACCAGTAATTTGCCTTTAAATCCTGGTACATCATGTCACTACCAAGGTGAACAGAATACTTGGAACTATGGGCTTCTTGGAGGATAACGTCTCGAAGTCCTCCATAGATTGGAACCCATATTCGTCCATTCAATCTTAGGATCCCATCCTTGCCATATGATAGTTGTTCAGCAGTTACTCAAAACTTTTCATTCGGTTAGTTAGCTTCTAATACAGCTTCCTTCTGAGCGGCTAACAACCTTTCATTTAAACTGTTCTTCAATTCAATGCTCTTGGCATTGATTCTAATGGGCTTAACCCTTTCCTTCCTGCTCGCATCGGCGACTACATTCGCCTTGCCTGGATGGTATCGGATTTCACAATCATAATCATTCAGTGTCTCCATCCATCGACGCTGTCTCATGTTCAGATCTTTTTGGTTAAACAGATGCTGAAGGCTCTTGTGATCAGAATAGATCACACACTTGGTACCATATAAATAATGCCTCCAAAGTTTTAGTGCAAACACAACGGCACCCAATTCCAAGTCGTGGGTGGTGTAATTCTTTTCGTGCACCTTTAATTGTCGGGAAGCATAGGCAATAACTTTGCCCTTCTGCATTAGCACACATCCCTTGCCAGTGTGTGATGCGTCGCAGTAAACCACAAATTCTTCAATCCCTTCAGGCAATGTCAACACAGGTGCATTGCTAAACTTTTGTTTAAGAATATCAAAGGATTCTTGTTGCTTAGGACCCCAGTCAAACTTGATATTCATGCGAGTTAATGAAGTTAGGGGTGCAGCAATCCTTGAAAAATTTTCAATAAAACGCCTGTAATATCCTGCCAGACCCAAGAAGCTATGAATCTCTGTGGGCGTCTTTGGTTCTTGCCAATTCACGATAGCTTCAATCTTAGCGGGATCCACCTAGATACCACGCTCACTAACAACATGTCCAAGAAATTGGACTTCACGATGCCAAAACTCACATTTTGAAAACTTGGCGTAGAGCTTCTCTTGCTGAAGAAGTTTAAGAATACAACGAAGGTGCTTTTCATGGTCAGCTTAATTCTTTGAATAAATAAGAATGTCGTCAATGAAGACGATGACAAACTTGTCCAAGTAGGGCTTGCAAACGCGATTCATGAGATCCATGAACGTTGCTGGTGCATTAGTGAGCCCAAAAGACATCACTAAGAACTCATAGTGACCATATCGAGTTCTGAATGCAGTCTTATGCACATCTTCGTCTCTGACCTTCAGCTGATGGTAACCTAACCTTAAATCAATCTTGGAGAAGTAACTTGCCCCTTGCAGTTGATCGAACGGATCGTCGATCCTAGGCAATGGATATCTATTCTTGATTGTAACCTTGTTTAGTTCGCGATAATCAATGCATAAACGCATTGATCCATTCTTTTTCTTCACAAATAGAATCGGTGCTCCCCAAGGAGATGAGCTAGGTCTAATAAATCCCTTTGCCAATAAATCATCCAACTGAGTTCTCAACTCCTTCATTTCAGTCGGTGCTGGCTTGTAATGTGCTCTTGCAACAGGTGCTGCTCCAGGAATAATTTCGATTCTGAACTCTACTTGCCTATCTGGTGGTAAACCAGGTAGTTCTTTAGGGAAAACTCCTGGATATTCAGAAATAACAGGGATGCCTTCAATCTTGGGCTTTGGTTCATCAATAGTCACCTGTGCCATGTAAATGACACAACCCTTCTTCAAACACCTTGACGCCTTAAGCATAAACACTTGCTTAGGCAACCCATACTGAGTATCTCCTTGTATGGTAAGTGGCTCACCATACGGAGTCTTGATAACCACTTGTTTCTTGTCACAAACAATCTGAGCTTGGTTATGAGATAACCAATCCATGCCTATCGCTATGTCGAAACCAACTAGTTTCAAAGGAAGCAAAGATAACGGAAAGGAGTGGTTCCTAATGGATATAAAACATCCATCTAACACAGTTGAAGCAGTTTCTATGGTACCATCGGCCAATTCTACTTCATATTTTACGCTTAGGGTTTTAACAGGTAGATTTAACAACTTACAAAATTTATCATCAACAAACGACTTATCTGCACCCGAATCAAATAATACCCTTACATAAACATCATTGATAAGAAAGGTACCTGTTATCACGTTGTCATTCTGGATTGCTTCTTGAGCATTCATCTGAAAGACCCGAGCATTGGTCTTTTTACCTTCTTCAGGTTTCTTGGCATACTTTGGGCAGTTAGACTTGATATGCCCCTTCCCGTTACAGTTGTAACAAGTCGCATCCTTTATCTTCTTACAATCCAACGTCTTATGCTCACTAGATTTACAGATCCCACAAGCCCTAGGCTGCGATTGGGATTTTGATTCATACTTGCACTTTCCCAGATGACGCTTCTTGCAGGTCTTGCATTTGGGCTTCTCGCCCGACTGTTGGTCATCCTTTCTAAATCCCGAACTCTTCTTGTGATCTATGTTCCCTTTACGCTTCTTATCTGAACGGTGTGAGTCATCATCCTCATATTTCCTCTTCCCCTCATCAGAATTCCTAAGCGATCTCTGCCTGACCGCATCGAGGGTAAGAGATAATGACAAATCAGCTACTGACCTAAAGGTAGTAGGTTGAGACGCTTTCACACTAGCTTTGATCTCCGGGGCTAAACCCCCAATGAAATGGGCTATACGCTTTGGTTCCGGTGTCACCAAGTAAGGAACCAATTGAGATGGTGTTAAAACTCGTGAGATATGCCTGACAGTCCAAATTCTTCATAACCAATGTCAGAAAGTCAGTCTCGATCTTCTCAACTTCATGTTGAGGACAGAAATTCTCTTTGATCAACGCAACAAACTGATCCCAAGACAGATTGTACAATGGGATCTTCCCAGTAGCTTGGATTAGAGACATCCACCAAGTTAGAGCTTCTCCTTTGAACGATTGTGAAACATACTTCATAATATCTTGTTCCGCACACCCGCTAATATCAACCACTGTATCCATCTCGTCTAGCCACGTCATGCAATCAATGGCTCCTTATTCCCCGGTGAAATCCTTGGGCTTGCAGGAGACGAAATACTTATAGGAGCAAGTCTTTTTACGTGGCTCCTGATCGAATACAATCTTCTTAGGCGGAACACTATGCTAATTTGAGGAGTGTTGAGCATCATCCTTCTTTGACTCATGATTTTTAGAAGGTGGCTTACTATGAGCCTTAGAGTGAGTCTTAGGGTGTGATTTGGAATGGGGTACTGATAAGGTCTTGCTGTGTGTACCACTTGATTCCTTAAACTACCTGTCCACGGCTTTGGAAACAGCATTGTCAATCAATGCTCGAAGTTCCTCCCTAGTTATGTTGATCCTGGTAGTATCATGATTCTCTAGAGGGTGACTGTTGACTTCTTCGGATTCTGCCATGTAGCTTGATTGCTATATAAAATGATGACAATGATTTATTTAGAGGTCTATAATAGAATTGTCATCTTGATAATTTATTAACCATGGTATTAGTAAACCATATTGGTTAATTTGTTAAGTATATTCATTCAGGATTTTTTGTTATAATTATCCTCAGTTATAATTTATTAAAATATATAATGGCACAAAAGGCCAAGTCACAAGGACAAATTTAAATTATAAGCCATGATCTTATAGGATCGAGGCATTAAGGCTTGAATCATAGTTCATCACCTTTTCTTGACAGGGAGTCGTAGACTACTACTGTCTTTAGTCTCAAAGGACATTCAATATGGCCCGTAGGCAATTCATCACTAATGGATGATTAAATGATATAGGGAAAAGGAATTTGGAAGAATCCAATATAAGGATGACTTATACAATTTTATCGAATCACATTTGCCAGGAGTGTTAACATGTTTTCAGATGTTAACAAGGATTTGAATCTTAATAAGGAACGACCATCATGGCCCTGTCTTAAAATGACACATGGGCTAGGTTTTGCCTTTAAGGTTTTGTTTAATATTCAACGGCAGATCAATTACAAAAAGGAATGATATTTTGATTTATTTCATATATTATATTCATACATATAATGACAAAGGAAATTTAAATAAAACACTCCAATAAATTTAAAAGGAGTACATAGATGCCCTAAATGGGACTTTAAAGAAATAACATTGTCTACGCAGGGACTGAAAGATAAATATGTCCTTATAAGGACTACTAGAGAAAAGAAATATAACAAAAGAGTTTCTTCTTCACTTTATTTTTGAAAATTTCCTCCTTGGTTCACTGTATGCGGTATGGGTGCTTAAGGTTTTGGCGGGTAGTCAAAATCTTCCACACTAGGAACCTTAGCCGAAGTGGAATCCAAGGATTCTATGGTTAACAAATAATATGGATCACGGATAGGGTCAGGAAAGTTATAATCCAAGTTTGGAATTCCAAGACTTGGAGGTAAGAAATATGGGTCATTTGGGTCCATAGGTATCATCTTTGGAGTGGGAGCCTTAGGGACTGTTGATATGGACTCCTCCGATGTTGGCTTCTCATTCAAAATTTCAAAAGTCTAAGGTATAGAATCTGAAATATGATTAATGGTTTCAATGGGTTTGATTTTGGGAATGGGTCCAAAAAGATCCTTCGTCCATACTGGTCGTACGCTTATTCGAGTTGTGGTACGAAGCTTAACATTCTTAAACTTCGGGTTTGGAGAGCTTCCACCTGATGGGTTTTTTCACATGTTTATCAAAGTAATTTTATCCAAATAAAATTAAAACGCAGCGGAATAAGGATTTAAAACATGTTACTTTGCAAGATTTAAAACCATTTTTTAAATGCAAAACCCAAAACCGGATCCATATATGAAATGCATGCTATCAAAATACAACCATAGGGTGTTTTAGAATACTACCTTTCCAAGAGCAAGATGATATGAAGAAGATGATATTCTTGAATGGTAGCTTTCAAACAAGAAAGCCTCAAGCTAGTATACCCCAAGCTTTCAACAAACACTATGATTTTGCTAGGATTTCAACACTTGATAAAAACACCTTCTTGACCACCTCTTGGCCGAAATTTCTAGAGAGAAATTTTGGTGTTCTTGCAACTTGATGAACTTGTAAAAAATGATAGATAGTTACAAGTCTTGGAACTCCTTTTCTTAAAAGGATGAGAGAGATAGTTGCCACCCACAATGGCCAATCAAGGAGCATCTATATATGCAAAATGCATGGACTATGATTGGACCAAAAAAAGTGTGAGTTCCCATGAGGGGGGGCGGCCCCTAGCTTTTATTTAAAAAAAACAAAATTTCTTTTATAAATTTAAGTCTTGTTTATTTTATAACCTTTTATAAAATATAACATCTCATGTTTACAAGACTTATGTAACCTTTTAAAATTGTTATTTAACCCATTAAATAACAAATAAAAAAATATTCTCTCAAAATAAATTATCCATATAATTTATTAGTTTGTCAAGTGCAATTATTTAGAAAACCGATTTCTAAATATTGTAAGTGTTAATATTTATTTGTTTGATCATATCATAAATAAATATTGTAGGTGTTTGTCTAGCTTGTTATTGGGTATGACCCGACTTGGATCATAACGTACTAGCCACATCAATTTAATATGTGTCTTGGGCATATAGAGTCCAACAATCTCCCACTTGCACAAGATACATAGAAGATTGATGCAAGTAGTAAATACCGCCTAACAACGGTTCACTACCCCTAATACGTATGACGAAGTGCCATTCAATAACATCATCCCCTTCAAGTCCCTTACTTGAAAATGATTTAGGTGAATCTATCATTTATCCTTTCGTTACAGATGTCATGTCAAATCCAGAGACACAGTGTGATCATTCTCTGTTGATTTAACTTTAACAGGCCTTAGACATCTTACTCTCAACGAATAAGAGGAACAAATCCCTTCTTGACTACATACGTCTCTCACAATCACCTCGTACCACACCTGAGCTTAGCCTTGTGTACTGTCTTATTACAGACAGCGAAGAACCAAGTCAAGGTATAATATTTGGTGAATATCAAGACCCAATATGTATCTCAGGTCAGAGGATACTATGATATTCGCCTTTGCTCAAATTTACTTATGATCAATCACAAAAGATTCCATGCAGTAAGATTTGAGAGCGGGTCAGTCCAATATTTGTATCCCACAAATATCTATGAACTTTGGCAGCAACACTTTGCTCTATATTCATACCTAATGAATATCCACCAATCCAAGTTCATAATAGTCTTACATTCATATTTGTTCCCACAAGTATGATCGACTACGGACATTTAGAATAATTAATTTATTCACGGATTTAAACATGCTAAAATGGAACATAACTCAAAATACCATAAAAGAGTTAAAATAACAATTGTTCCAATATCCAAATACAAAATAGATCAAATCCAATCACTAGAATATCGAAGTCCTAAGGCACAAGTATGACCCTCATGTTTTGGCCGTTCAAGGAGCTTCGTGAGTGGATCCGCAATGTTTTGATCGGTGTGAACTTTGCGAATACATATCTTTCCTTTTTCAACTTCATCCCTTATGTAGTTGAATCTCCGCTCAATGTGCCTAGTCTTTTGGTGTGCACGAGGTTCCTTGATTTGAGCAATCGCACCCTCGTTATCACAAAAGATCTCTAGGGGGTCTTGAATGGTAGGGACTACCCCTAGGTCGGCAATGAACTTCTTTAACCACGCAGCTTCTTGTGCTGCCAATGAGGCGGCGATGTATTCTGATTCTGTAGTGGACAATGCTACAACATCCTGCTTCGAGCTCTTCCAAGAGACTGCAGCTCCATTCAAAATGAAGACGTACCCAGATTGTGATCGAGAACCATCTCGATCAGTTTGGAAACTCGCATCCGTGTAACCCTTTACAACGAGTTCCTCTTCACCAGATCCATATATTAGAAACATATCCTTAGTCCTTCTAAGGTATTTCAATATGCTCTTAACAGCCATCCAATGACTGTTACCTGGATTTTGCTGGTATCTACTTGTCATGCTTAAAGCGCATGACACGTCCGGTCTAGTACATATCATTGCATACATTATGGATCCTATAGCAGACGCATATGGGATTCCCTTCATTCTTTCTTGCTCGTCCTTTGAGCTTGGACATTGAGTTACATTCAATATTGTCCCCTTTTGAATAGGTACCAAACCTTTCTTAGAGTTCTCCATCTTGAACCTTTTCAAGACTTTGTCAATGTATGCACTTTGGTTTAAACCTATCAAGCGCCTTGATCCATCCCTATAGATCTTTATTCCCAAAATATAGGCAGCTTCTCCAAGATCTTTAATGGAAAAACATCTTCCAAGCCAGGTTTTTACACCTTCCATGGTTGGAATGTCATTTCCAAATAGTAGAATGTCATCGACATACAATACTAAGAAAGTGACGGTGCTCCCACTAGCTTTCTTATACACACAAGCTTCATCGCCGTTCTTGATGAACCCAAAATTCCTAATCTCTTCATCAAAACGGTGATTCCAACTTCTCGATGCTTGTTTCAATCCATAGATTGATTTCTTTAACTTGCATACTTTGTTAGGATGTTTTGGATCGACAAAACCTTCAGGCTGGACCATATAGACATCTTCATCAAGATATCCATTGAGGAAAGCCGTTTTGATATCCATTTGCCAAATTTCATAGTCATAATATGCAGCTATGGCAAATAATATCCTAATCGACTTTAGCATCGCCACTGGCGAGAAGGTCTCATCATAATCAACCTCTTGAGTTTGAGTGAAACCTTTTGCTACAAGTCTCGCTTTATAAGTATCCAAGTTGCCATGCATATCTGTTTTCTTCTTGAAAACCCACTTACTTCCAACTATTTTGGAGTTAAAAGGTGGCACAACCAATTCCCAAACTTGGTTGCCATACATGGATTGCATCTCTACGTTCATGGCTTCAAGCCATTTGTCGCAATCAGATTTTGACATTGCATCATGGTATGTGGTTGGTTCATTTGAATCTACCACATAGCATCCATCCATGAAAAATCCATATCTTTCAGGTGGATTACTAATTCTACCAGATCTGCGAACGTTTTGTGTATGTTGATCAACCATTTGATCATTTTCAACAACCTCTTGTTGAGTGCTAGTATCAACCAAACGTGTATCGGGTTGTGGTTCTTGATCCTCATCAAGTTCTACTGTTCTATTAGTTCCTTCCATAAGGAACTTATCCTCCAAGAACTTACCCTTTCGAGCAACAAATACCTTTTGCTCTGTTGGATCGTAGAAATAATATCCTATATCATCTTTAGGATATCCTACGAAGATACACTTAATGGATCGTACTTCTAACTTGTTTGGGGTGTATTGCTTTACATAAGCATCACAACCCCATACCTTTAAATATGATAAAGATGGAACTGTTCCATGCCATATTTCAAAAGGTGTCTTATCCACTTTCTTGGTTGGGGCCATATTTAATATACGAGCCGCGGAGAGCAAAGCGTAACCCCAAAATGATAGAGGCAATGTGCTTCTAACCATCATAGATCGAACCATATCCAATAAAGTTCGATTCCTCCTCTCAGACACACCATTATGTTGTGGTGTTCCAGGTGGAGTAAGTTGTGAGATGATCCCACAACTCCTAAGATGATCTTGAAAAACATCACTAAGGTATTCACCTCCTCTATCGGAACGAAGAACTTTGATTGTCTTGGTGAGTTGATTCTCTACTTCGTTTTGGAAGATTTTGAACGTTTCAAAAACTTCATCTTTGTGACTTAGCAAGTACACATAACCATAACGACTAAAGTCGTCGGTAAAAGTTACGAAGTATCTTTCACCATTCCTAGTCATTGGCTTAAAAGGACCACATACATCTGAATGTATGATGCCTAATAAATCTTTTGCCCTTTGGTTTGTGCCACTAAAGGGTTTCTTGGTCATTTTTCCTTGTAAACAAGATTCACATGTATCAAATGAACCAATTTCATTTGTTTCCAAAAGACCATTCTTTTGAAGTGTTTGCATGCGATTTCTGTTTATATGACCAAGACGACAATGCCAAGATAGGTCTCACTCAAATCCATTTTGAGTTTCTTGGTGTTTGCTTGGTACATCGAATTATCAAATGATGTATTATCATGAACCAATTCATAAATACCATTTGAAGGCGTAGCTTTAAAGTAGAACATGTCATTCATCAAAGCATAAATTTCATTGTTCACAAACTTCAAATCAAATCCACATTGTCTTAAAAGGGAAACAGAAATAATGTTCCTAGTCAAACTAGGAGCATACAAAACATTTTTCAAACATATTTCCAAACCACTTGGAAGTTTTAAAACATAGTCTCCTTGGGCTTCAACTTGAACCTTCGCTCCATTGCCCATGAAGAGACTAGTGTCTCCCTTCTTGTAATGCTTATTTCTTTTGAACCCCTGCAACGAATTGCAAATATGAGTTCCACATCCGGTATCTAATACCCATGTGTTAGAAGAAATAACATTTAGATCAATATGTATCATAAAGATTGTACCTGAGGTTTGCCCCGCATCCCTCTTGTTTTTCAACTCTTTGAGATAGGTTGGACAATTCCTTTTCCAATGTCCTATCTCTCCACACTCAAAGCATGGATCGGTTGTGGCAACTTTTGCCTTCTTCTCTTTTGGTTTTGGTGGTTCTGCTTTTGCCTTTCTTTTTCCCTTCCCTTTGACGTGTCCCTTTCCCTTGGCAACATTTGCTTTGGTGTCGGGGTGATGCCCTTTCTTGCCTCCCTCATTGATCGTTAGAACGTGTAAAGCCTTTTTACCCATTCCTGCTTCGGCCGTTTTGAGCATTGCATGAAGCTCACCAATGCTCTTGTCCCATCCGTTCATGTTATAGTTCATAACAAAGCTTTCAAATTTCTTTGTTAAAGAGTTGAGGATCAAATCCGTAGCCAACTCTTTAGAGACGGGACAATTGAGCCTCTCGAGGCGATCAATGTGGCTTTTCATCTTAAGGACGTAAGATGAGACCGATTGGGTTTCCTCCATCCGACATGCATGAAGCGCTCGAACCGTTTCGAAGCGTTCTACCCTTGCTTGTTGTAGGAACATTTCCTTCAATTGGGTAATCATGTCATATGCCCCATGATGTTCAAAGTCCTTTTGAATCTCGGGAATCATAGTTCCCAACATGAGGCAAGAGGCTTGCATGGAGTCCTCGGTATACTTAACCCAATCATTGTAGGCTTCTACATCTTCCTCGTCAGGTTGGTCGGGAATAGGATCGTCCAACACATAGGATATCTTTTCTTGCTTGAGAACAATTCTCAAGTTTCGAAACCAATCCATGAAGTTGTTATGGTTGAGACGATCCTTTTCTAGGATGGTTCTTAGTGATAGGTTACGGACGGTTTGGGTAATCGGGTTTGCATTGTTAGCGGCCATCTACAAAATTTAACAAAGTTCAATTTTAGTATTTTCGATATTATTAAAATTTTAATCATTAATACCCTTTTAATGTCTCATAGACAATTAATAATTAAAATCTAGAATCCAACGTTACATTTAAATGTTGGTTAGGTGACCTTTATCCCATTATTTAAATTAACAAGGTAGTCAACGTTTGACGATTGCAACTCTTTGCAACTTCTAGCTATATGGGATCGGTTAAACATCTTTATGTTTAGTTGGCATGTTTAATCCCATCAACACCTTTGTTCCCCATGCTTCGGTGACCCTAAGTTCATGGTTTCTAAATCAAGTCGTCCAACTTACACACACATGTGAGTTTACACACATAAGTGGTTAGGTGACCTTTATCCCACAAACATGGTGAACCCACCTCAAATATACAAGTTTCCTCAAATGTGGTTAGGTGACCTTTATCCCACAAAGAGTTCCCAAGTAATTCGAGTGTTGTATAAAAGGATGGTGTTTGACTTGTTTTATAAAAGGGATTTTTCTTTTTCAAAATTCTAGTTTAGAAAAATTTTATGTACCATATATTTGCATGCATTCAAATCAATGGTACTTTAGTGAAAACCAATTTTCAAGGTTCTTTTAATAAAACCCATTTTATTATAAAATCATTAATTTTTAATAAAACCTTTTATTAATCGTTTTAATGATTTTGTAAGAACCAATTTTAAGCTTGTTGTTGATTTTTAGTTTGTTAAGCATGCATATCCAAATATCATCCAAACAACATAAATAAACAACCCCATAAGCACAACACACATATAAAAAAGGTGCATAACCATAGCCAACTATTTTGACCACACTTGTTAGCCGAAACAAGTGTGCCAAAAGGTCCTTCCTAAGGGTGAATATAGACACAAATAATGTGTCATTGAACTCCCACTTGATCCCGCATCCAAATGCTTCAAGTCTTCATCTTGTGTTGTGATTTCTTCATATTCTTTGAGCTTCCAAATGTCTTTAATATTCAGCTCCAAACTCCTTTGGACTCAAAAATGTGTTTTGATTATCGGGCTAAAATCCCGTTAAGAACTATGAAGTCCTTTATGCCCGAAATTGGCAAAAACCAAAACCGCATTTTTGTGTGCATCTTCTTTTACATAAAAGCATCCTAATACATTTTTTCTAGTAAAATAAAATGCATCTAATCTATTTACTTACATACCAAATGAAAATAAATAAATTACATATTTTTACAAATGGAAGACAAAATAATAATTATTACAACCCATTGAATAATAAAATCACAAACACAAATATATTCACACAAGGTCATGGCTAGGTTATGAACACCAAAATATATATCCAAGTATATATAAATTTCAAGAGCAAAATGGTTTCCTTTTACAACCTATATTTTTCGGCCAAGAATGAAAAACCGAAAAAAGTGGGTTTTGTCCAAACAAAACAAATCATCCATATGACATAATTTTTTCAAGATTCCTTTATGCATGTAGGAAATAAATCTTGGAAAAACAAAAGGAAAACCATGGATAAAATTTCGGCTATTGGGTTTCTCCAAACCCGAAAACCCGAAAATCTTTAAATCCGATGAAGCAAGCACTCATATAAGCGGCTCTAGATGCCATTGATGGGTTTTTTCACATGTTTATCAAAGTAATTTTATCCAAATAAAATTAAAACGCAGCAGAATAAGGATTTAAAACATGTTACTTTGCAAGATTTAAAACCATTTTTTAAATGCAAAACCCAAAACCGGATCCATATATGAAATGCATGCTATCAAAATACAACCATAGGGTGTTTTAGAATACTACCTTTCCAAGAGCAAGATGATATGAAGAAGATGATATTCTTGAATGGTAGCTTCCAAACAAGAAAGCCTCAAGCTAGTATACCCCAAGCTTTCAACAAACACTATGATTTTGCTAGGATTTCAACACTTGATAAAAACACCTTCTTGACCACCTCTTGGCCGAAATTTCTAGAGAGAAATTTTGGTGTTCTTGCAACTTGATGAACTTGTAAAAAATGATAGATAGTTACAAGTCTTGGAACTCCTTTTCTTAAAAGGATGAGAGAGATAGTTGCCACCCACAATGGCCAATCAAGGAGCATCTATATATGCAAAATGCATGGACTATGATTGGACCAAAAAAAGTGTGAGTTCCCATGAGGGGGGGGGGGGGGCGGCCCCTAGCTTTTATTTAAAAAAAAACAAAATTTCTTTTATAAATTTAAGTCTTGTTTATTTTATAACCTTTTATAAAATATAACATCTCATGTTTACAAGACTTATGTAACCTTTTAAAATTGTTATTTAACCCATTAAATAACAAATAAAAAAATATTCTCTCAAAATAAATTATCCATATAATTTATTAGTTTGTCAAGTGCAATTATTTAGAAAACCGATTTCTAAATATTGTAAGTGTTAATATTTATTTGTTTGATCATATCATAAATAAATATTGTAGGTGTTTGTCTAGCTTGTTATTGGGTATGACCCGACTTGGATCATAACGTACTAGCCACATCAATTTAATATGTGTCTTGGGCATATAGAGTCCAACACCACCAATGGCAGCTTTACTTGGCGACATGCTCCGGAAATACACAAATATCGAAAACAATGTATACTTATTAGGGATGAGATGATTCCTAGTTCATGTCTAGACTCGGAAGTCGAGGAATGTGCAACCATGTCATTGAGATTAAACACAAAAGGCTAGTGTTTAATTCACTCAATGTTGGCTCTGATACCAACCTGTCACACCCCGATATTTCCACGTATTACCGGTGGGCCCGGTGGGGAGTATCGTGACGTAGCTGATATCATCATAGTCAATAATCACAGTTTAATGTACAACGAAAGTCTAAAGTAAAAATATTACTAACCGAATCGAAAGTAACATAAGTATTACAAACAGAATGTATAAGAATCCACAGGCGGATCAAAACAAAGGAAATATTGTTCAACAGATTTTAAAGTGATCAAGCTTGCAAAACTCTTTATTTAATTCACTCAGGAGTAGCCAGCCTATTTCACCTAGTACCTGCACTTAGCCTTTTGGAAAATACGTCAGTTTACACTGGTAAATACAATTAACTGACACTTTTGAAAATGTTTTAAGAAAATTGATTTAAATGCACAAGGAACAAATAATCTTTTATAACTTGGGATAATTATTTAAAAATAAACTTGTAAAAGAATTATATGTCTGTTATACGTTCAGTAGCCCGGGCTGAATACCGGGTTAAAGATTAATAGACACACCACATAATATATCCCACGGCGAGTTATTCTTGATCAGGCGGGTACATTATTTTACATACGCACCGGCAGGTGTATGCCTACACCCCGTGCTTAAGTCGTGGCCATTTCAATGAATGAGCCGAGGATATCCAGGACATGTTCATAAACCCCCCCCCCCAAAGGCTTAAAACAAACAAAATAAATTAAACAGGTTATCTCAATTATTTAACCTTCATACGATTAAAAACTCAATACCCGACCAAGCGGTATTTTATATACCATACCCCAAGCTCGTATAAGGGAAAATAAGTTAAAAGTATTTACCTGAGCAACTTATACAAATTTATCCCAGCCGTATACAATCAGCAAGTGCAAATATCTTTTACTGGGCTCCTAAATCTGGAACGAAGGTTTTTGATAACCTATTAGATTCCTAACGGGTCTTACTTAAGTTTAAACTTAGACCGGTTAGTTTTAAAGAAAGATATACGGTTCAAAACGCAAGATTAAGCGAAGACCAGATTAGAATGTAATTTAGACCCGACAAGTATGAAGACTTGAATAATATGGGTAAACTAAACACATTCTGGATTTTGAGGTAAAAATGATAGGGTTTGACCCGTTTCGGTTAATTTATGCAAACTAGTCACATAAACCGTATCGAATGTGAAAAATGCATAACGGGTAACCAAATGAGTCATGTACAGGTTCCCTAAGTTAATACGCTTAAAATGTGTTATGATATCAGTAGGATACCTTCCATTATGCCCAAAACGGATTTAAAACCAATTTATACCCCGTAGGGGTATTTTGGTCATTTAAAGATTATAAAAGAGATTAAATATTAATATGAGGTTCTGGTCTAAAATGATCAGTAAAAATATTTATATTTGTAAGTCATATCAGTAGGGTATTGCATATATGTGAAATTTATCATTCATAACCAAACTATGCACCGTAAGGGATTTTGGTCATTTCACATAAGCTTTAAAGGTCAAATTTGGAAATCTGAGTTCAAAACTTTCACTTACTGTTAAAGTATAAAAATTTACTTAAAACATCAGTAGGTATTGAGTCTTATGTTCCAAAAATAGTTTTAACCCATACTATGCGTTTATAACGCGTAAAAAGTCGGTTTTAGGCGATTTTCGGTTTATATAAGGAAAGCTGAGATTTTTATCAGTCCAGAAGGCTTAAAATATTTAATTTATCATATAAAATCAGTAGCAAAAGATTTGGTATCAAAATGTAATGTAAAACTCATTTTATTGGTAAAAAGGGTATAATCGTCAATTACCGAATCAAAGCAATAACCCTATGTTATGATCAGTTTCAAAATTAATAAAAATCTTCAAAAATCCCAAAATATTCTATTACATCAGTGGGTAAAAAGTTTGGTGTCGAAATTTGGGTTTAAATAGGCTTTATGCTAGAAATGCCGTTTTATTAATAAAAAGCTTTCAAATTACGATATTGAGCATAACTCCTAATTTAGACCTCAAACTGATGTCAAATTTTTAGGACATGTTTATAAATCAGTAATAAAGGTTTTTATCCTCTCACATTTTCATCAATCTCGTTTTAATATCAAAAGGGCATAATGGTCAATATTTAGCATTTAACGGTAACATGCAAATGAATCGGATAAATAAGGAACCATGTAGTATAACCTCAGAGGGTTTTACTAACTTATAATATGGTCCTAAAGGAACCTTAAGGCATATCTAAAACAAGCTAAATCGGGTCAGAACTGAAAGTCAAAGCAAAAGTCTTCTTTTGCGACTTTCGGTTCCGAACCGAGCCTAAACTCGGAATTGTCGGGTTGAACATGCTTAGACATGTTCTTACATTATTTACCAAGTTATTTTAGTGTTAAAACATGCTCCATAACTTCTACATTTTCAGTTATGTGTTTATTTGCAAAAATAGCTTTATGTTGACTTTTTAATATTAAGTTTGACCCGACAATTGATCAAGTTAGAGTGATAATCAGGGGGTGCCCTTCTAAGGACTTATTATCCACATAATTACCAACTCATAGCCACTTTAAATTCGAATAATGGCTGGATGTAGGTCCCTTGTGAACAGGATCTGATCGACTGGAACTTAGATGAATTGGATATGATCAATGCGCGGAATTCATTGAATCAAACTACAGATGTACGATAACAAATTCAACTCTGAAATACTGTCTGATCTTTCATTAATCGAATATGAAAGTACACAAACTCCTTTGAAAGGTCAGACTGACATGAGTTCTCCAGAGAGGCAAAATAGCAAAAGTTACAAATGAACAGTTCGGCTAGCTATTTATGGGCAATAACATCAGGATAGAGAGAGTGCTGGCCGATCGGCTGGGCTAGCCGATCGGCTGACATGCTTTTCGATCAACCACCCTGTTCGATCGGTTTGCCTGTTCGATCAGCTGGGCTAGCCGATCGGTTAGCATGGTCAACAAAAGTCAGCACTTTAACATTTATGCACCATATCCTGATCTACTAAGCTATCTAACATACATACATACATATATTGTTTACAAACATTACAAAACATGACTACATACTGACGGAAGCTACAGACGTATACACTAACAGACTCCTCCTCGGATGTAGCTGTAGTTCCTTCCAGTATAGCCTTCATTTCTTTCTGTTCCGTCTTCACTCTTTAGCCTTTTGTCTTCTCTTTTCCTCTCTTTCTTCTAACATTCTTCGTCTTTTGTGTCTACCTTCAGTCATCCACCATTTCCTGTACTCTGGGTCACCATCACGCTTTTGATCCCACTTAGGAATCTTATTTTCTTCAGATTCAATTGGCGTCTAATCTGTTGGTGGTACATACCCCAAATTTCTTCTTCCCAACTCAGCAACTTTCTTTGCTATCTCTTTTGACCTTTGACTTCGCTTGTATCTTTTCAAGAACTCATCAATTTCAATGTTTCTCCATTTGGTCTTCCAATATCTACCAGAATTGATGTCTTGAGCAAAGTAAACATCTACAATCGTTTGATACTGCATTGCTTGAGCTTTGTCTCTCTTTTCATAAACAATCTTGTTAAGAAATAGGCAATCAATGTCTTTCTTTGAGCAGTTAACAAGCCACATTGGATCTAAAATGCTGATTCTTCGAGATTTTCCAGTGGACTTGTCATAAAGAGAGATGACTATCTCAGCTGTTGTTTCATTGTACAACCAACCTTGAAATAAATCATGAAAATCTTGTTCAATGGCTCTGAGAGGCATGTTCTTCAGACACTTAGGCGGTTTTACATCTAGAGTTATGTCTTTCTTTCCATTTTCCAAGTATGTGGCAATCTGCTTTGGATACTTTGGCTTCCAATCAGGATAGCCATTCTTTGCTTGCCATTTAATGTAGTTCCACAGATCTTGATCATGTTGACGAACTTCAGGACCATAGTAGATCTGCTTGATGTTCTTTGTCTTTATCAACTTATCCACATCCCACCATGGTAGAGAACTAATATCAGATAAGAACTCGAAGTATTGAACTCCTTCTTCTCTCCTGATGGCATACACTTTGAGATCTTCAAGGTATCCCCACGATAGAATATCTCCCCATGATAGATTTTTGTTGTGAGTGAGGTACTGGAGAGCTCTGAGAGTTTTTCTTTCTTTAGGCATATTTTTAAACCATTTCTTTCGCTCTTCAGCAAGAATCTCTCTCGGAATAGTTTCAGGAACACCTTCTGTGGAGATCTTTTCAACAATTTTCCTCTTAATCTCATCTTCATTTCTCTCTTTGAACATCTCAGCAAATGAAGGAAAAGTTTCATCAACCCCAGCATAGTGAAAATCAATTTCATCTTCGGATGAATCTGAAGCATCTTCAACAATCACATCATCATAATGATCTGCTTCATATGCATATCTGGGCTCGAAGTCTTTTACTAGTGACTAAGGAATCTCGTCCTCAATATCAAACTTAAACTTTCCTTCTTCTAACCCCAACTCTTCTAACATTTCAGCTCTAGTCCTTCTAACCTCAACCTCACCTTCTTGTTGAACATTCAAGTAAATAACAGTTGGGTTTGAGAGGAATACCTGATCAACATGCTTCTTTCCTGATGATGAAGCTTCATTTTGTAAATCATCCTCTTGTTCATTAATCTCATCATTAATCAATTCATTGATTCTTTCTTGAACAATAGGATCTCTGATCAATAACCCGGAAGCACCCTCATTGTTATCATCATCTCCCTTGTCATCTTTATCATCATGATCATCAGGCTTGTCATCCTTTTCATCATTATCATCTTCATTTTCTTCTTCATCATCTCCAAATAGCTCTACATCGGAGTCATCATCAACGATTTCTCCACGAGCTTTCTTTGCCTTTCTTCTCCTTTCTTTAACTTTCATTTCACGAGCAACTTCTTGAACATTGTAAGGCACTGGATAGGCATCACCAACAAGTACGAACTGATCTGTCTTCCATTCTAATAACAACATTTCTCTATCCTTTCTCTTTCTTTGAATAACAGCCACTTTTCTAAGAACATTTTCAGCATCCAAAGGCTCAGAAGACTCTCCAACCATCATGAAGTCTTAATCAACATGTTCCTGAACATTTTTAGCATCAACCATTTCTATATCTTCTTGGTTTGATGAACCACCAATTTCAGGTTGACTTGACGATCCACCAGCTTCTTGAGTATCATCAATCACACCTTTGTTCTTTTGGGTGGCTTCTTCAGCTAGACGTCTTTCACGTTCTGTTCTTCTTTCTTCAGTTCTTTTCACTTCTATTTCATTGAATGCAACATGAACATCCATCTTGAAATGACTCTCCATGACTGAGTATAACATATGAAGTTGTTCATCTTTTACCACCTTGTTTGCCTTCATGGCTTCCATCTCCAACTTCATTGCCTTCATTTCGTTTGATGAAGCTTCACTCATCTCACTGAGTAGCTGGTTAAGCGTCTGATTCACATCTTCCAAGTTTTTTATCTTCACATTCAATGAAGCAATCTCTGCCGTCAACAGTTCAAACACCTTTGAATTGTCATGAGTTTCATTCTTCATTCTGTTCATTGTTTCCTTTTGGTCTATCAGCACCGCTCTGACTTGATCAGAAGCTTTCATCAAATTGTCAACATGTTTCTTTAGAATATCACGCTCTAATTCTATTTTGGCCTTTTCTTTTTCCAACTTGTTGAGTTTTTGTAACAATTCTTGTACTGTTTCATTGTTGAACATGTCATAATCGTCTTCAGGAATATCTTCTGTGTAAATTCATGTTGCTTTTGGAAGACCTTCAAAAATGTAATCAAACTTCGAATCTTTAGAATGTGACGATCCTGGTTTATCATGTGGAGGAGGACGTGGAGTAGCAGCTTTGAATCCAGTGATTTCTACATAATCATCATCACCTCCCGTTCTTTCTCAAGCTTTCACCACCGGTTCTTCAGTATTTTTTAGATCAGATTCTTTTGGAGTTTCAACACTTTGATCTTTTTCTGTTTCAAGAACCTTAGACTTCTGAAGATGTTTTTCTTTCTTTCCACCTTTATCTTTTTGCGGTTCAGCTCCTGATTTCTTTGCTCTAACATTTCTTGGAATTACTCCAGCTTGAACTGCTTTTCGTTTCTTTACTTGTTTCTTTGGTTGATCAAGATCATAAGATGAATCTTCTTCATCAGATGCTTTCTTTTTCTTTAAAGGCTTCTTCTTTAACTGAGCTTTCCCTCTCCCAAGAGTTGTTGGATCCAATTCTGATTCTGATTGAGTTGCTTCAGAATCATCCTCACTTGATTTATCTTGATCCTCATCTTCAGGATCTTGAGCACTCGATCCTTGAATCTTTTGAGCTGCTGCTTCCTCATTCTTCTTCAGATAGCTTTTAAAAGATTTATTCAGAATATCAACTCCTTGTTCAATAACCACAGACGGCTCCAAGACAGTTTCATCAATTAAACTCTGCTGCGGTTCTCCAGAAGACCCTACAAAACAAATATTGACAGAGACGTTAGAAGTATTTAATAACCATAAATTCTAACTGTCTTAAGACTCCCCCTTTCACTATACCCTTATCTCCATCCTTTGGAATGGTAACTGCAGGGGATGACTTAGGTGTTCTCTTTCGTTTTCCATCTCTTACACACCACCATCTTGTCGTCTTCTCAGCCATCTCGCTCATTTTATTATTTTCATTATCTGAATCACTATTATCATGTCTCCACTTCTCATTCTCAGGAGCAACATAATTTTTATCCTTGATTCTGCATATCATTTGTTTTGTTTTTGCATCCTTTTCTTTGGTGATTCTTGCAATTGTATTAAAGTTTACACTACTCAGCTCCATGATATCATCTCTGTTCCTTGGAAGATCCTTGATCTTATCATTGATTAACATCATGATGAACCTAGGGTACATGATGTATCTGTCTGTTTCATTTTTGCAATTCTCTTTCATGTACTCAAAGATCACTTGAGAAATATTATACTTTCTGTTCAATACCAGGCTAGCAATGAAGTTCATGACGTAATCGGGTACTTCATCATATGCTCCTTTTCTGTGTGACATTGAATGCACCATACAATGCATCAAGTACCTGTAAGCCTTTGAGAAATTTCTTTTAAGTATTTTTCCATTTATATGCCCAGTGAATCCCATTCTACACCACAACCCTTTAACAAGACGTTCTGACATGATTGTTGGATCATTATCAGAATCCTGTAAATCAAGAACTCTCCTAACATCTCCAACACCAAACTCAAACTCAACATCTATGTCTTTTCCAGCTTGGTCCTTTTTTCTCAATACTGCGTGTATCATTGATGTGCTGGAAGTGGGTTAATTAAAAGCAACTAAAATTACCCTAATTCTAGACTCTCTAAGTTTTAAATTTATAAAACTAAGACTCTCTAAACCCTAAACCACACAACCGGCAAGTGTACCGATCGGTGTAGTATAGCCTAAGGAAGTCCGAGTATCGAACCCAAGAGACTCTACTGATTACGCTAATGACTCTATCTAGACTGACACGACTTAACTAATTGTTTATTTGGATGGGGGGGTTTCTAAAAGTCCTAAATGAATAATAAAATAATGCTAGAAAACTAGACACGAACTCGAACGAAGGTTTTGACCAGAGGTGATGAAGGCTACCTAGGCTAGACGTAGGCTAAACTCAGGATGGATTCCTATTTGATAATTTTGTGGTGTGGAACTGGGATCTTTAAATGCTAAACCTATTAAGACACCACTAAGCCCCTCAAACACTCTCAAGGCGATTCTTGTGGCACTACCTAGGATGTTAAGCTCACCGGTTTTCTAGATTTCTTTTCCGTCCTCTAGTTTCTTGAAAGTGCCTATGTAAGACGCTCTACTTTGCCGCGCGAACGTCTAAAGCAACTATGGGTTTAATCTTGGCTTAATAGACAATGGGTTGTTAATTCCTTATAACTACACCGAGACCTATTAATATCCTCGAGCCTTTCCGCGACGAGTCTAGCAGCACACTTGATTTTATTAAATTACCGAATATTGTTTCTAAGGTTACTTACGCGTTTTCACCCTAAAGGATTAATGACCTATTACGTGATATAGACACTCACCTAAATCAATAACCCTAATCCGACTCTATTACGTGATAAAAACCGTCACCAAGAATTGAATGAAGCAATAAACAATAATCAAATAATCACAAGCACGCATACGCACCAAGATAAACTACCATAGCGTTTACAATACAAGAAAGATCCACAACCACGACAAAAATCAAATAAAAATCCAAACTTTATTAAACTATTGTCACACCTAGGTAGTATGAAGAAATCTAGCCAATAAACATGGTTTTAAAAACAATCAAACAAGGTTTAGAACAAGAATTCATCGACAACGAACAAAGAAAAATAGAAAACTAAAGAAATTGAGTAGAAGAACCCGTTTATTCCTTGCTCTCTAAGCTTCCCGCTCGGTCCCGTAGATTCCGTAGCCTTGATTTCTTGCAAAAGGAGCTTAACAATTCGTCTCTGATGTCCCTTCGTGCGTCTCCGATGTTGCTGTTCGTGCCTTTCAAATATATATCTTTTTTTTCGTGCACCGCCTCCTCTAATTAATGTGCCGCCCCCTTCCTGCCGTGTTCTCCCAATATAATGGGCATTGGCCCAAATAATTTCTGTCGCCCACTTCTAATTCCTCTTTTGATGTCCAGCTAAAGTCACCCCTCAAAACATGTGAAGCCCAACAACCGTTTGATGTTGTATATAATTGCCAATTCTCTCAAAGAACCCTTTAATAACAATTGTTGATTCCACTTTTTTTCTTATTCTTGCATCTAACGTTGGCCATGTTACGTAGGAATTTCCTAGTAATAATAATATATGTTGTGTAATCTATGGCACTTTATAGCTTATGAAATAGAGATAGCGGGCTCGGACCAATCACAGAAAATAGCGCCCATTTCACTTCGGTCTCTGGCACCCTACTCTGCCCAACTGGCTGGTCATTTCCATATTACTCGTTTTTGCCCCATTTGCACCAGGACCTGCCAAAACACAAAATAATATAATAGAACACTAAAACCAAATAAAACAAATAAAAAGAATACAAAAATTATACAATTTACACAGGACAAATATGTGTATTTTACCCTACATCAATCATTTTGTCTGTTTCTTCAAATCTTGCTGTGTCCCAGAAAGCTCTAACATGGGACTCATAAACCGCAGTTCTGTCAGATAAAGCTTTTGCAACTCTACTTTCACTCAAAAATTTTGCCATCTTTTCAACCACCGTACCATCCGTGTTTTCAGCATCAATTACGCAATGTATATTGTGACCTTTGTCTGTATCCTTTCCTCTTTCCTGTAAGTATATGCATTATTAATTATTTGCACAGATATTGAGGCATTAGGATGAAAGATAAATTTTTTGAAATTTTTCTAACACTGAGAATCTCTATGTGATAGTACAAAAGAATCGACTAGCCTGTTCGATCGAATAGCATTGCTGTTCGATCGGTTAGTATGTGCAGTGAGACAATGACTGATCGATCGGTTAGCATGCCAATTTTTTAATTAAATAAACAATGTTGTTCGATCGATTAGCAAGGCTGTTCGATCGGTTAGGAAGGCTGTTCGATCGAACTGTCACTTGTTCAGATAACAAGGTATGATAAATTGCTGTTCAATCGACTAGCAATGCTGTTCGATCGGCTAGCAATGTTGTTCGATCGGCTAGCAATGCTGTTCGACCGGCTAGCAACGCTGGCAATGGAATTTTCACTAATTGATGTTCGATCGGCTAGCAGATGCTTTTCGATCGGTTGGCAATCTTGCACAGAAATCTATGTAAAGATGAGGATGTTGTCTGATCTGCTTGCAATGCTGACCGATCGGCTAGCAATGCTGTTCGATCGGCTAGCAATACTGAACGATCGGCTAGCATTCATCTGAACACACAAAAATTTCATAACATATGATGGAACAATTTTCAATACACTCAAAAATTTTATGCAATATTAACACAAATTGAACACAGATTCATGTTCCTAATGTTGTCGCGATCAAAACCCTATGTTCATCTTTGTCTAACCCGTCCTAAACAAGGCTTAATTTCACAAAAACATTGCCGACTGCCGAACACCAAAACTCCTAGATCTATCAGATTTAAACAAGATTTAACAAAAATTGATCCGGTAAACTTATAGATCTGAGCATTTTGAACAAAACCCTATGCTTGAATCTTAACAAAAGTTCTTAAAATCTCCTAGATCTAAGGTTAAAGACACCGACAGAACCGAACATGTTGAACACGCAAAAAGTTGTAGATATGATTGAGAAATACATACCTTCGGCATTGTGAATGATGTGCAAACCAACAATCCAATGTTCTAACTCCAAACAGAATCAAGAATCAATGATATCAGAGGAAAAATTTGAGAGTGAAAGGTCGGTCGTTCGAACAGTGTAACCATTTGACTGAAGCTTGACCACCTATTTATAGGTGATGTTTACACGGCTTGGCTGTTCGATCGGCTAGCAATGCTGGCCGATCGGCTAGCCTGTTCGAACCAAGTGACCTTTTGACTTTTAAACACTTTGACTTTTTTGACCGTTTTGACTTTATCAGTGTTTGAGAAATCCACTTAAGTATCTAGGTACAAGTTAATGACCCTAGTTACTTAATTCGTCTACCAAGTTCAACTTAATGACCTTGGTTGACCCGAGACAAAACATACTGATATTCTGATCAGGCTTTTTCTGAAAATTTACAAGTTTCAAATTAATGAACTTGCATGTACTTTTCATTTTCTCTGGTTCTATCAAGATTAGCTCCCAACTCATCTTCCTGTTTAGAACAACTTCCTGCATCTGCATCAGACTGAGAATCTAAAGATCAACTCTCTGCTTTGGTTTGTCTTAAAAATAAAGCAGACAAGAAAAATCTTTTTGGATTTTCTATAAAATCTCTAAACTAGAAATGAATTACAGAAACTAAAGTACAGAATGTAATGAAAGTAAAATATTTACAGACATATTTTTGGTGAGCGTGTTAGGGAATCATATCAGCTACCGACAAATTTCAAGTACCATTAAGCTTGATAGCATTATAAGTATTAAACAATTCACATAGATTGTCAATATACTGATCCATTTTAAATTTTTATACAAGTTTCAATCTGTTCAGGATACGAATTAGGTGAATTAAGAACTTAAACTTATTCGAGTGTCCCACCTCTTGAATATACTCCCGTATCCAGATCCCAATATTCAGTCTTACAGGTGAGTATACCACAGATGATATCTGTAAGGGGTTAGATGCGAGGGCCGTGAGAGCTCAGATCGATACTCCCGTATACGCAGAGAGATGACGGCTTCGACTTTTCGGTGTGTCCCCTTTAGAGGATCTTTTATACAACAGCAATGATTATCAATTTTATTGTTTCATCAATTTGGTGAGGGTTGTGCTATGTTTCAAGCAATGCGGAAAGTATTATTCGGGGACTAGGTCAGAAATTTCATTCAGCAGAAGTCCCGGAATAATACCCCAGATATCACTGAGTATAAAGACCTAATATTTCAGAAAAAGGGATCTTTCAAACGAGATTTCAGGGGTTACCTATATATCCAAGTAGTGTTCCCCACGAAATAAGTAAGTTTGAATTATTATGTTTATATCCCAAACAAATTAACTATGTGTATAAAAACCTATTGACACATCATCAGTGAGATTGTTTAACGCTATATTCATTACAAATCTTTAGCATACTGAAACTGTCTAGCTGATGTACTATCATTTTCCCTTTTTACACAAGCTCTTTTTCAGTTTTCTATTGTTTTTGGATTTTGGAATTTTCTCATGTTTTTGTGTTTTTCAATTTTTTTATTGTTTTTGGATTTTCTGAAAGTATATACATATATACCTATCTCCCCTAAAGACCAAAACAGGTAAAAAATCGACAAACCATTGCAGATTGTTTTTCATCATCATCTACAGTGGAGTCTTCATCAATGCTAACAATTTCCTCCATTACCGACAAAAGCTTCATACCATTCAATTTTAGCAGATATTGAAAACATTTTTTTTATCAAATGCTTTGGTATGTAAATCAGCTTTTTGCTCGTCAGTATGGATTTTCTCAATTCGTATCAACTTCTTCTCGAAACAATCACGAATGAAGTGATGATGAATTTCAATATGTTTTGTTCTAGCATGATGAACGGGATTTTTA
The DNA here is from genome assembly GCF_002127325.2 of Helianthus annuus. Lineage (NCBI taxonomy): Eukaryota > Viridiplantae > Streptophyta > Magnoliopsida > Asterales > Asteraceae > Helianthus > Helianthus annuus. The sequence continues at coordinate 133,569,594 of NC_035449.2, read as the reverse complement.
GTGATGTTTATTGCTGCCTCATTATCAACAAAGATAGGGGAGTTACGGAATTGCAAACCGTAATCGCGCATCTGTTGCTGAATCCACAAGAGCTGAGAGCAGCAACTGCTGGCAGATACATACTCAGCTTCACAGGTGGATAAAGCTACAGAGGTCTGCTTCTTGCATTGCTAGGTGACCAATCGTGGTCCGAAGAACTGGCACCCCGCTGTTGATAATTTTGCATTGACTTTGCAGCATCCAAAGTCGGAATCAGAGTACCCTTCGAGCGTGAAGTCGCCTTCTTTAGGATATCACAACCCTAAAGATGGAGTTCCTTCAGGTAGCGTAATATCCTTTTCACAACTACCAAATGCGAGGCTCTGGGGTTTGACTGAAACCGTGCTGCGAGGCAAGTGGGATACATAATATCCAGTGATACAATGTTTCATCCACTTTATCTCCGGTGAGATCAGGATGTATTCCATGGTTCGTTGCTAATGGGGTGGACATTGGTGAAAATCCTGACATCCCGAATTTTTCCAAGATATCATGAACGTACTTTGTCTGATGTATGAAAGTTCCCTCGGGTAGTTGATCAACCTGTAGACCCAAGAAGAACTTCATCTCACCCATTGATGACATTTCGAACTTCTGCTTCATAACATTTTCAAAGTCTTTGCAGAGTTGTTCGTTTGTAGACCTGATTATATCATCCACATAAATCTGTACTATCAGAAGATGTCCGTCGACTTCTTTTGTGAAGAGGGTGGCGTCCATCTTTCCTCGGATGAAGTGATTGGCTAGCAAATGCTGAGACAAAGTCTCATACCAGGCTCTCGGGCCTGGTGTAAGCCATATAATGCTTTGTCCAAAAGATAAACTTTGTCTTTATGGTATGGGTCAGTGAAGCCCGGTGGCTGTCCGACATAGACTTCCTCCTTCACTTTACCGTAGAGAAAGGCCGACTTTACATCAAGTTGATACACTTTGAATCCTTTCCATGATGCAAATGCTAGGAAGATACGAATTGCTTCAAGTCGAGCAACGGGAGCATACACTTTTGTGAAATCTATACCCTCCTGCTGACTGAAGCCTTGAACAACGAGTCGAGCTTTGTTTCGAATAACAACCTCTCTATCATCTCTTTTGCACTTAAACACCCACTTGGTGTTTATCTTCCTGTGTCCTTCAGGCAAATCCACCAGTTTCCAGACACCCAATTTTTCAAACTGGTTCAGCTCCTCTTGCATAGCGTTGACCCACGAATCTTCAGTTAGTGCTTCCTTGTACGTTCGTGGCTCAACCTGCGAAATAAAACAACTGAGTGAAAATTCTGTTTGTAAAGGAGCAACAGTAGAATAAAAACAAGTAAGCCCTTGGTCAATCTGTCGTCTGGTGCTATCGCCTGATTGTAACTCTCCAATTATCAGTTCTTCAGGGTGATATGAAAGAGTTCTTGGCATCACCTCGCCAGGAACATCTACCTCTCCTTCCAAATTTGTGACATTTTGATTTGCATTTTGTTCACTGATAGGATCTGTTTGATCTGAAATCTGGATCTGCTCCCCCTCAGACTCTGAATCACCATGATCAAATGTTGGACCGATATCAGGGGTTAATTCATCATCTGTTGCTGTCTGATTATCGGGAGCTTGTTCTTGTTCTGAAGGAGTTTGAAGAATATCATCATGTTCACCAGCATTACTAGGACCTGCTTCATCATCATTTGAAGTTTGTTGTGGTCGCATAGAATACTTAGCTGGAAATCTTTCTTCTGATGACTCATAATCTCTCAGAATATCCAATTCATCAAAGAATTCCGGTTCATCTTCTGTCAGTTCTCCCATATCAAACGATTCCCACAAAGTATCATAATTGAAGCGCCATTCTGCGGAGGCATTGTATGACCTTGACATTCAACATTGTGAGCCTCAATAATCCTCTTCAAGCTTGGAACAAAAACTCGCTTTAATGGACTTGAATATCCAACAAATATCCCTTCAATGCTCTATACGTCAAACTTCCCAAAAGGCTCTAAAACTGTGCAAGGTGACCCGAACGGTTCAAGATACTTTAGGTTATGTTTGCGGTGATTTATCTGCTCAACGCATGTTTTGTTGAATTTCTTTACAGTGAGAACCCGGTTGAGAGTATAACATGCGGCTGACACTACTTCTGCCCAAAAGTTGATTGGTAGCTTTGAATCCGCAAGCATCGTCCTGGCCGTTTCAATTAGTGTCCTGTTCTTTCGTTCTGCAACTCCATTTTGCTGCGGAGTGTAAGGAGCACTAAATTCATGCAAGATTCCTCTCTCATCACAAAATTCTTCCATTCGGTTGTTCTTAAACTCAGTACCGTTGTCGCTTCTGATTCTTCTGATAGGAGCTTGGTACAGGTTCTCAATTTTTCTGAACAACGCCATCAAACTGTCGAAGGTCTCATCTTTTGTTCTCAGAAATGATACCCATGAGAACCTTGAATAATCATCTGTTACTACAAGACAGTAGAGATCACCGGTAATGCTTTTAACATTCACTGGACCAAAAAGATCCATATGAAGTCTCTCTAACGGTCTTGAGACATAATTAACTTTCTTGTGTGGATGAGATTTCTTCTTTTGTTTACCTTTGACACAGCTAATACATTCTCCTTCAAGATGGAAACCTTTTAAATGAACTCCATTGACTAAGTCGTTGTGAACCAAGTAGTTCATTTTTCGAAGGTGTATATGCCCCATCTTTCTGTGCCATAATTGTGACTCTTTTTCAGTGGCTCGAGACATGAAACAATGAGCCTGACCTGTTGAAGTAGTTGTTGTACTCATGTCTAAAACGTACAGGTCATTGACTCTTGGTGCTCTCATGATTATCCACTCCTCGGGGACAACAAAACCTGGTTTCAAGATCAAACACTCTTTATCAGTGAAGTGAGTTGTATACATTCGATCACAGATTTGAGAAATGCACAGCAGATTGTTCTCCAGCTCAGCGATGTAATTTACTCTTTCAAACGTCAGAATCCCATTGGATTGAGTTCCCTCACCAATTATTCTACCTCCTTGATTTCCAGCAAAGCCCACGTAACCTCCATTTAACCCTCTAACATCGTATAACAGGGCTTTTTCTCCCGTCATGTGCCGAGAAGCTCTACTATCCATAATCCACCGTGAAACAGATCTAGGAAGCCCCTGCACATATCAAAAATACTTAATTAGATTTTGATGCTACCCAAGCCTTCTTTGACTCGGGTAACTTGATATTGATGTGAGTTGTTGTTGTGAATAGTGGTGGAAAATTTTTGTCATTCATCTTCAAGCTCTCCTCAGACCCAATCTCAACCTCTTTGTATAATGAAACATCCTTTTTCGGAGGTTGACCAGATGATTGGTCTTTCTTCACCACATATTTCTTTACAGAATTTGATTTTTGTTTCTGAAGTTTCTCATACAAATCCAAAGGTACATACATCTTCTTGGCTAAAGATGATGATTTTTTAGTCTCAGAAACCTTTGGTTTTGGAGAATTTGCTTTCTGATCAACACATTTTGGCTTCCAAGTTTGTTGAGATGATGCAGCTCGTTTGTAAAATTTGTCATTTTTAGTTACCTCATTCTTAATAGATTCAGTTTTGATTTTGGTGTTATCATTTTTCAAAACCTTTTTCTCAACAAGTACTGGAGCTTTTCCTTTTCCATCAGCTTTTTTTTTGAATCTCATCAACTTCAGTCTTAGGCTTCAAGTTGGTACACTTTCGTGCAATATGTCCAACTTGATTGCATTTAAAGCATGTTCGGGTGTCAACTACCCGACTTGTTCCTTCAGACTGAGGCTGTGAGGCTTTCTTCTAGAAGAACTCTTTGTTTGATTTTGAAAAGATTTTTGATTCTTCATCAGAAAGTGAACTCGAACTCGAACTTTTCACAAATACTTTCTTCTCCACAAATTTTTTGTTTTGAACATTCTTTCTTGGACAATTCTTACCCCCCTGATAACCGTCCGACCATCTGTTTTGATTGTTGTTATGAAAACGCGGAGGTACACCAGGTTTTTTGTAGTAAAATTTATCTTTTTCGAAGTTCATTTCCTTCTTAGCACCTTTTAACCCATCAATTTCAGACACATTGATTTCAATTAATTTTTTATTTTGTCAACATTCACATTTTCTATCGGAAAATCACAATCCGAATAAACTTATCGGATCCAACCATTTTGTACATTACAATATTTGGTTCCTCATTTACGTTGTTTTTGGATTTCGATTTTGAAATGTATTTGTCAAGAAAACATTCATCTTCCTCAGAAGTGTCACTTTCTGATTTCAAAACATTTTCAACAACACTTTTCACAACTTTAGATTGGAAACTATCTTCATCAGAAAATGAAGTGAATGTTATATCAATTGTGTCCGAAAGTTTTACTTCATTAACTTCCTCATCATTAACCAATCCAGAATTCTTCTTTGAGAAATTGTTTAGAACTGGTGGTGGAACCTGATGAAATCCCACACCTGTTCCGTCAGAGTATACATCTTCGCCTGCTTTGTTCTTTCCAATTGGTTTTGGAACAATGTGTTGGAGAACAAAGCTAGCGGAGTTGTAACTATTCAATTTCAACTGTATGCGTTCATTTTCAATTTTAGCTTCTTGAAATTGAAGCTTCAACTTTGCAATTTCATCTAGTTGTTGGTTGATGAATTCCTCTTTTACTCTAAGTACTCCTGACAGTTGAAGATTTTCTTTTGTTGTTTTACCATTTCGTTCATCAGAATCTTTAACCGTTCGTTTAAGCTTCTCAAAATTTTCGGTGATGTGATGATTTTCATGAATTAGTTTTTCATTTTCTTTCCTAGTTCATTCTGTGTCACCTTTATCACTTTCAATTTTTTCAGTTAACTCTTTTGCTCGTTCATTTGAAGCTTTCAACATTTTATCCCGGTTTAAGATCTGATCTTCAACATCTCTGACTCTTTTTGTCAGATCTTCAACCTTTTTGTTGTTAAGGTAAGCAATAGTACTACAATTCTTGCAGTTTTTCATGCAATTCTTACAGTCACTTTCAATTTTAACTTTCTTACCTGACTCTTTCTTTGTATCAATCTGACTGACCTGGCCTTTTGACTCAGTTCTAGAACTAGAAACTACCTCTAGCTCCTTTGCAGCAAGAACTCTGTCAGCCATCTTCATCAGGTTTTCAGCTGTAAACTCTTGTGATGTATCTATGATCCCATCATCAATCTTCCTTGTTTGCTGCTTCTCCTCTGCCTCTTTTTCTTTTTCATCTTTCTCTTCTACTTTCTCTTCAACACCTCCCCACCATTCTTTCTGTCTGGCTTCTTCTTCATCAGCAAATTGTTGAATGAGAGCATCGACACTAATGGAGTCTGGATCAACTGCAATGTTTCCTTGAGGATCAAGGTAACACTCTCTGTCTGCATCCCATCTCTTTGCCCTTTTCGCTTCTTTGTAAGTGTTGTAGATTCTGTTCATTCTTGTTTGGGCTTTCATTCTTTTGTTGACAAACTTTTCTTCCTCCGTTCTGTTGTCCTTAAAAGGAACAATCTTTGCAACAAAAGCATATCCAACCGCATCCTCTTCTGGTAGCAAATCGCTCCAGTCAAACCCTTCGTCATCATGAATCATAGCGAGAGCTCTGGATTTTTCTTTTGAGGTATCCTCAAGCTGTTTCATCCTCGGCAGTTCTGATTTATTCTGATGATAAATCGCTCTCTTGTAATAATCTTCTCTAAACGGAGTTTCAGAATCATCAACATAAGCATTTCGACACTCGCGCTTAAAGTGACCTTTCTGCTTACACTTGAAACACGTCACTTTTGTCTTGTCAAACCCTAACTTGGTAGATGGTCCACCAATAGATTTTCTCCCAGTTATCTCCATGAAACGCTGTGCTCTTCTTAAAGCACTGGCCATACACCACCTTATATCGATCAATTCCATTTCCTCCGGATCGATTTGATCATAGTCTTCTTTTGTAAGGTTGGTATTGCCTATCTTTCCAGCCACAAGACTTTCATATGACTCTAGCACAGAGGCTAAGAACACCATCTGTTGCTTTGCTGACTCCTCACTGAAATTTTGACCATTTTTCAAATCCACAACGATGTTGCATTGAAATACATTCTTTGGTGCTGATTGCTGTTGACATGAAGTACTAGACGATGATCCTTGACTTAAAGCATTGGAAGACATTCCTCCATGGAAACCACTGTTTAAGTTTTCTTGATTGGTCGGTTGTGAATTTTCTGCTGAAAAGGCTGTTTTGGGGGATACTGTCTTCGGAATCATACTACCTCTATAGTACAGTTCTACATTTTGCTGGTACGATGACTGATTGACCTTGTTCAATTTCTTTATTTCCATCTCATGACTTTCTAGTCTCTCAATCAGCAGATCAACAGTCAACTCTTCCGGCTTTATCGTGTTTTTTGACATCAGGGCAAAGTATTGCCAATCTTTGTCATCTGGTAAAGAATTAAACAGCTTGTCGACTAGCTCCTCTCGAGAATATATGACTACATGTCTTGCCAACTCCATCTTTAGATGCCCAAATCGCTCAATCATTTTAGAAATAGACTCATTTTTTAAACATCCGAACAAGTCAAATTCTTTTCTCAATAACTTCTTCTTGTTTTTGACTATTTCAGCAGTACCAACACATTTAACTTTTAATTTTTCCCAAAGATCTTTTGTGTTTGTGTATTCAATCAATGAGATTATATCATCTCTTACTGACTGGTGAATCAATGCTATGCATTTCTGCTCAGCCACAAAGTTTTCGATATCTTCTGTTTATGTTAGATTTTCACAATCAAGTCTTCCATTGTTGAAACTGTTCTTTAAACTTTTCCAGCTCGGGTACGCGAATGCTTTTAGCCATTCATCGAATCTTTTGGCCCACCTGCTATACTCTTCGATCACCATTAACTTTGGTGGTTTGTTATATGTACCATACGCGCTCTCTACGCTTAAGGCATCGGACAAAGTCTTCTTTGTACTTGGAGAATTTTCATTTGTTCGGTTTGACGTATCATCTCCAGTGTTTCCAGCAAATGCATACATGTCACTAAACGGATTCATGAATTCGGCCATTTTTAAGTACCTGAAACAATTAATCAAATACTTAGAAGAATCTTTGTGATTTTCAAAACTCTAACACAAATGCACTTGGATCGAACGACTTGTTCGATCGAACAGTACACACTCAATCGGTTAGCTTGTTCGATCGATCGGCTTGTTCGATCGAACTGCCTGTTCGATTGGATGTCAAATGGATGACTTTAACAGCAATCAATTACTGTCCAATCGGTCGGCTTGTCCGATCGGCTAGCAATATGACGTAAGCAAAAAAAATAACAATTATCAACAATGCTATTCGATCGATCAACTTGTTCGATCGGCTAACACTGATGATGTAAGCGATACAATCTGTAAGCACTGTAAATCAAGTCGTTCGAGCAACTTGATGATGCCAGCAAGTTTTAAGAACAGCTAGGTCGTCCGAACGGCTGACATCAGCAACCAAGAACAATTTTTCATAGTTTTTGATGAATTTGAACAAGTTTTAGGGCAAATTTTGTTATGAAAACTTGAAGGATTATACTTCTGATGATTGCGAATCGATCTATAGTAGATTTATCAAACTTTAACCGTAAAATCACTCTTAATTTTAAGTTTTTCCGATTTTATGGTGTCAAAATGAGAAACAAAGCTAGATCTGAGTAGAAAGTAGAAGAATCTATCAAATTTCCGGTGAAATTTGAGTCGAATCGGCAGAAATAACAAATTTCCGGTGAAATTTGTCTCTAAATCGGCAAAAGAAACTCGAATTCCGGTGAATTCGTCGTCGTAGATCTCGATTCAGCTCCCTGATGCTCTGATACCACATGTAGGTCCCTTGTGAACAGGATCTGATCGACTGGAACTTAGATGAATCGGATATGATTAATGCGCGGAATTCATTGAATCCAACTACAAATGTACGATAACAAATTCAACTCTGAAATACTGTCTGATCTTTCATTAATCGAATATGAAAGTACACAAGCTCCTTTGAAAGGTCAGACTGACATGAGTTCTCCAGAGAGTCAAAATAGCAAAAGTTACAAATGAACAGTTCGGCTAGCTATTTATAGGCAGTAGCATCAGGATAGAGAGAGTGCTGGCCGATTGGCTGGGCTAGCCGATCGGCTGACATGCTGTTCGATCGGTTTGCCTGTCCGATCAGCTGGGCTAGCCGATCGGTTAGCATGGTCAACAAAAGTCAGCACTTTAACATTTATGCACCATATCCTGATCTACTAAGCTATCTAACATACATACATACATACATACATACATACATACATATACTGTTTACAAACATTACAACATGACTACATACTGACGGAAGCTACAGACGTATACACTAACACTGGACCATTAGTGATTAATCACTAAGTCAAAGTTTAATTACGACGGCTTTGACTTTTGGTCATTAAGCTAATAAAAACTTAATTACAGAGGCTAAGTACACTTACAAGAGTCCTTAGCACGAAGATTAAGACTAATAGAGCTTCCTTCCAAGGTCGGATGCTCCAGAGAATGATTTAAAAAGCTCCAAAGCTTGAGAGCAAGTTTGAGAGTGTGATTTGAGTTTGCAAGTGACAATGGTTGCCAAATTTTGCCCCTTTATATAGGTTTTTGGATTGATTTTGGATTGCAACATGTGTCCCCAAGATTAATCTGAAGCATACATGTGTTTAGGTGGTTTTTAAAACCAGCAAAGAGTCCATAGAATCAAGTTAAACCATGCAAGAGTGAAGAGAGGTGCAGTGACCTGCACCTGTGCATGTTTATGTCCAGATAAGGCCGTCGCGTCGTGCGACGGCAGAGGGTGTTGGTGGTGGCGTGACACCATCATGAGGGTCACCTGATCAGCAAGTTTCCAATATTGACATTTTCACCCTGGACCTTCTAAAGCGTAAGATCTTTCATTTGAAGCATATTTAACCCATTTAACTTTTATTTCTATGATCCAAGAGATATAACCAAACACCATTAGGTCCGGTTTCGTTAAATGATTAGCGAAAACACAAGTTTAGCCTTGTTGACGCTTTTAACCCCTTAATTACGAAAGTTAACGTATTTTCCTCATACGATATCGAAACCTTGTGAAATTTTTATCACTTATTCTTGGGAGCATAATTAATCGTTATAAGGCTCCGGGTTCGCTAAAAGGTCACTCAGAGGTATTAATTAAACATGTTGACACATTTAACCCTCGCATCTTGTAAACTTTCACTTTCTTCCACAAACGGTTTCATACGCTTCATGATTCATTCGTTTAAGGGTATAAACATCGTGTAGGGTTGTTGAAAGGCAAAATTATCAAGTGTTGATGTGACAACTCGTAGTTCGAACCTACTTTGTGTAACGTTACGTGCTTATGTGAACCTTGTGATTATATGAATGTTATGTTGATACGTGCTTTGTGTAATGTATGTATGTATGTATATAAACGACCCAAACGCACAACACTTACCCGATCGCACAACCCATTCGGGCTTTACACTTGCACATGGATAGAGGGCAGCCCAAGTGAGGGATTCGGCCCATTCCCTATACACATGCACATACCCATTAGTGGGGTTTTGACTTCTCATAATTCACAAAGACAAGGAAGTACACCAAACCCTAAAAGCTTTCTCTCCCTCCTTCCCTTCACTCGACGGCAACAACTCAATCCTCTTGAAGCTTTCTTGGATCGCTACACCATCTTTTCCTCGTTCCGTCACTTGTGTGCACTCAAAATCTCGGTCAGTACCTTTAGTTCGGTGTTTGATTTGTAACTCGTTGTGTTTTCAGCCATGAGATTATGTGGATACATGATATGTTGTGATCAAAATATGGTGTATGGTTGTCATATGATTAACAGATTTATGATGTTCGAATATGTGATTTGTTATATTAGTCGGTTTGATGTACACATAAACTAGGGTTACATGTTAGTGTTTGGGTTTCCGCAACTTGATGGTGTTCGAATATGTTAGTGTTTGAATATGTTTTGTATGGTGATCGATTTATTGTTCTTGAATAGATTATGAATAGGGTTGCATATCATATACCGAAATCATTGATTCGAATGCTATGATGATTGTTGTTCTTGAGTTGATAACAAAATTAAGGTAGTATGAATATGGAATAATTGCTGAATTAAATTGCTGTTTGATCTGATTTGTGAAACTGCCAAAGTTGTTAACTGTTGTTACGGAATTAATGGGCAACAATTAAGGAAATCTGTTACACATCTAGTCTTGACACAGGTTGCGAGTAGAGAACTCGTAGTCTCGACTCGAGACCACAGCACCGACACCAAAAGCACAACCCGAGACCACGGTTGCGGGTCCGGTTGCGACTCGAGACCGTGAAGTCTCGACTAGTACATGATGACCCGAGACCTCCTTGTTGCGATTCGAGACTTGGAGGCCAACACAACTCGAGACCGCCTAGTCTCGACTCGAGATCTCTAGTCTCGACTCGAGACCGGGAACACGTGCACACTGTTTTGGACCTTGCACACTATTACGAGCCCAACCATTTGGGCCGCATACTTGGACATTGTTTACGTGACTATACTGTTGTTGATCTGCCATGATTATATGTGTATGCTATGATCGTTACTTGTGTACAATACGTGTGGAATATACGTGCACTACTTGAATACGAACCTAACTTGTATGGTAACCATGGTAGGACGTGGTTGACCACCCTATAGCTTAATTGAACTTTTCTGTGTATCTGCCGAGCAAACCAAGGTGAGTTCACACAGCCAAGGCATGGGATTCCCGGGTTGGGATTGGATTGGAAGATTTGAATTGGATAATTACTCGTACTTACGCTATTGCTAGACTATATACCATCGTCCTCAGGTTAGCCAGGACACTTACGTAAAACCTACGTAAATTAGTATCTACCACTGTCTCCCGGGTCGGGAGGACACTTACGTAAAACCTACGTAAACTCATACCTACTACTGTCTTCCGGGTCGGAAGGACACTTACGTAAAACCTACGTAAACCCCACGCGTACCACTATCCTCGGGGAAGGGCACTCACGTAAAACCTACGTGACCTTGTACGTATTCCTGTTCTCGGGCTAAGAAGAACACATGGTTGCAAATAGTCTAGTAAGTATAAATATGGGAAGCCCCCACTAGTAGTAAGGATAAACATGGGAAGCCCCCACTAGTAATAAACATAACCATGGGAAACCCCCACTATTAGTACATACGTACATGGGAAGCCCCCACTAAATGAACATACGATTTGTTATTTTGAACTTACTTTCTGTGAACTCGCTCAACTAGTTGTTGACTCTCTGCTGCATGCCTTGCAGGACCTTAGGTATATATGGAGCTTGCACAGGGAGGAGCAGGTCGTTGTGGGACATGAATCGTGGATGCCATGTTAAATGTTTAGACAATTGAACTTATGGTTTACATTGGGTTTACATACTTATGCTTCCGCTACTCAAATTATGTTTTGTTTGGTTTGAACATCAATTGTATTGAATGGGGTTTTACGAACTACTTTAATTATTAAACACTATGTTCAATATGATTGATGGCTTGATCCTGGTCATGTCACGCCTCCAAGCGGTGGTACTCCGCGTGTGGATTTTGGGGGTGTGACAGCTGACACTTTGAATCCTTCCACACACATACTTTCTTTGTTTGTCAACTTTAATCCCTCGTAATCAATCCGTTACACGTTTAAAGTCCATGACACGTGTCGATACTAAATTGGACATGATTTTGCTAGGTGTTATAGTGTCCAACTTCATTGCATTTGAAGTATGTTTGGGTATCAACTTCCCGACTTCTGCCTTCGGTCTGAGGCTGTGAGGCCTTTTTCTCAAAGAATTCTTCATTAGATTTCGGAAAAAGTTCCGATTCTTGTTCGGAATGTGAACTTGAGCTTTTCACAAACGCTTTCTTTTTAGGGAACTTTTTGTTTTGAAAGTTCCTCTTCTGATTGTTTTTACCACCCTGATAACCACCCGACCATCTGTTTTGGTTGTTGTTGTTAAAACGTGGCGGTACAGCAGGTTTTTTATAGTAAGATTTATCTTTTTCAAAGTTCAATTGCCTTTTGGAACTTTTCAAACCCTCAATTTCTGAAACATCAATTTCAACCAATTTGAAAACTTTCTTCAACTTGTCAACATTCACATTCTCAAGTGGAAATTCAGAATCCGAATACAACTTATCTAAACCAGACATCTTGTACATGACAGGAGTAGGTTCGTCACTTGAGTTGTTTTGAGATTTTGATTTCGGAATGTAGTTATTCAAAAAGCACTCTTCATTTTCTGTCGATTCACTATCTGATTTTAAAATATTTTCAACCACATTTTTTACGACTTCAGACTGAACACTCTCTTCATCAGATGATGAAGTGAATGTGACATCGATTGTTTCTGGAAGTTTTACATCATTTGTTTTCTCATTTGTTTCATCGTTATTATCCAACCCAGACTTTATCTTTGAAAAATTGTTTAACACGGGCAGTGGAACTTGATGATAACCCACCCCTGTTCCAACTGAGTATACATCTTCACCAGCTTTGTTCTTCCCAATTGGTTTGGGAACTATGTGTTGAAGAACAAAGCTCGCGGAGCTGTAACTGTTCAGTTTCAGATTGATTCTTTCATTCTCAATCTTAGCTTCCTGAAACTGAAGCTTAAGATTTGCAATCTCATCCAACTGCTGGTTAATTTGTCTTTCTTTTGCCTGAAGAACTCCAGACAATTGAAGATTTTCTTTCAATGTTTTACCATTTCTCTTGTCAGAATCTTTTATTATTCTTTTTAGCTTCTCATGATTTTCAGAAAGTTGTCTGTTCTCATGAATTAACTTCTCATTTTCTTTCCTAAATCATTCTACATCAGTTTTATCTTTTTCGATCTTTTCTGTTAATTCTTTGATTCTTTCATTTAAAGCCCTTATCAGTTTATCTCGACTTAAGATTTGATCTTCAACCATTTTGACTTTTCCAACCAGTTCTTTAGTCTTTTTGACTGTGAGATATGCATATGTGCTGCAAACTTTGCAATCTTTCATGCAATTTTTGCAATCACTCTGAGTTTTAGCTTTATCAGTCTTACCCGATTCATTTGTTGAACCACTACAACTGACCTTGCTTGTTGACTTAGACGCAGATTTGGAATCTACCTCTAGTACTTTTGCTGCAAGCACTTTATTTGCCATCTTTGTTAGGTTCTCTGCGGTCATTTCTTTTGTTGTGTCGATAATCCCATCATCGACTTTCCTTGACTTTAACTCTTCCTCTTCAGCTTTCTTTGTAGCATCTCTCTCTCTCTCTCTCTCTGTTCATCCTCTTGCTTCAAAGATTCAATGAGATTTTCAACTATGAGTGTAGCTGGTTCAGCAATTATGTTGCCTTTCGGGTCCAAATAGCACTCACGATCTGGATCCCATCTGTTTGCCCTTTTGGCTTCTTTCCAGGCTCGATAGTTTCTATCCTTAATACTTTGAGCTAACACCTTTCGATAGGTGTATTTTTGCTCTTCAGTTCGTGTGTCTTTGCATGGTTCGACTTTTGCCATGAAAGCATAACCTACAGCATCATCTTCTAGTAAAAACTCACTCTAGTCGAAGCCCTTGTCATCATGAATTACGGCTAAGGCTCTTGACTTCTCTTTAGGAGTCTCTTCTATTTGCTTCATTCGTGGCGGCTTTTCCCGATTGCGATGATAAACAACCTTTTTATAGTAGTCGTCATGAAACAGATTTGCTGTTTCATCTGCTGCTGTGTTCCTGCATTCCCTCTTGAAGTGCCCCTTCTGTTTGCACTTAAAGCAGGTCACCTTTGACTTATCAAATCCCAACTTCGTTGAAGGCCCACCAATCAAATTTCTTCCTGTTATCTCCATAAACCTTTACGCTCTCCTGATTACGCTAGCCATGCACTAGCATATGTCGATTAACTCCATCTCTTCGGGATCAGTTTGATCATTGTCTTCTTTCGTCAGGTTTGTGTTCCCGATTTTCCCAGCGACTAAGCTTTCATATGATTCCAAGATTGAGGCAAGAAACACCATTTGCTGTTTAGCTGTTTCTTCATTAAAGTTTTGAGCATTGTTCAGGTTCACAGCTATATTGCACTGAAAGACGTTTTTGGGAACATTCTGTTGTTGCTGATTCCCTGAAGCTGATGAAGAAGAACCTCCATGATAACCACTGTTCGGTACTAAATTGCTGCTTTGTTTCTCTTGATTTGTCGTGCTTGAACTCTCAGCAGAAAAAGCAGTTTTTGGTGAAGTGGTCTTAGGAATCATACTACCCCTATAATAAAGATCGACATTTTGTTGGTACGGGGTGTTGTTGACTTTATTCATCTTCTTGATCTCTAACTCATGACTTTCAAACCTTTCTATCAACCAATCAACAGTCCTATCAGACATTTTCTTTGTGTTTTTCCGAACCAACCCATAATATTGCCAATCCTTTTCATCTGACAATGATTCCAACCACTTCTCGACCATCTTTTCTTCTGTGATAGTTATTCCATATCTGACAAGCTCGATCTTCAAATGACAGAAACGCTCTATCATCATTAACACAGTCTCATTCCTCATACACGCAAACATATCAAACTCCTTCTTCAGTAGACGTTTCTTGTTTTTTACTATCTCTGCCTCTCCTATACATTCTTCTCTAACTTGGCCCACAAATCTTTCGAATTTTCATATCTAATCAAAGAAATGATATCATCTCTAACAGATTGCTGTAAGAGAGCTATACATTTTTGTTCAGCAACAAATGTATCTTGCTCGGTTTCGTTCAAATTTTCATAATCTTTTCTTCCAATGTCGTAACCGTTTCTCATACACTTCCAGCTCTGGTAAGCAAGCGCTTTCAACCAATCTTCACATCTGCTTGCCCATCTGTTATAGTCCTCAATCGCCATGAGCTTTGGCGGCCTGTTATACGTACTATAGGCGTTATCAACACTTAGCGAATCTGCAATCGCCTTCTTCGGATTTGGATTTGTGTTCGTCGTTGTATTTATCGAGGCATCGCCGGTGTAGTATGCAAAAGCATCGCTGAACGGATTTATAAATTCGTCTCCCATCTTGACAAACACCTGAAAAATTTCAAACACTTAGATAAATTTTCACACTTTTCAAAAATTTCAAACTGATGCACTTGGATCGGATGGTGATCCGATCGAGTGATGAGCCGATCGGACAACACAACCAAGTAACAACGTCCAAGTGTCGGATAAGCAAGTGTCAGATGGCGACTCGATCGGATGGTGATCCGATCGAGTGGTCGTTCGATCGAGTGACACAAGCTTCTTTAACCTTCAACTCTTTTCCGGTCGGATGGTGATCCAATCGAGTGAGATGATGACATCAGCGATTAAACCTTTCTCCTTCAACACTTCACCGATCGGATGGTGATCTGATCGAGTGAGATGATGACGTCAGCAACAGAATCTAGAACTATCTAAGCCAATCCGATCGGATAGCTATCCGATCGGGTGGATGACGTCAGCTTGAACGATGAACTCAACATGGTTTTTGCTTGATTTGATTCAGTTTTAATTGGAATTTTTCAATGAAAATTTGAAGGATTGATCTATGTTCAATTCCGATTCTAATGATATGATTTTTAGCCAATTTTTTCCGTGAATTCCTGTTCAATTTTGAGTTTTCTCTGTTTTAAGATGTGAAAAAGTAAGAACAGCAAGAAATGAGGTAGAAGATGAGAAATTTGTCAAAATTTCCGGTGAAATTTGACAGAAATCGGCAAAGAATCACTGAAAATCCGGTGAATTTGCAGTTGTCGTCTTCGATTCAACCTCTTGTGGCTCTGATACCACTTGTTAGGCTATTTGATCAGGATCTGTTCGAGTAGAACGTGGTTGGATCGATCAGAATCAAGGTGCGGAATCCCTTGATAATGTTACAGAATCAACAATGACAAGTTCAACGTTTAATCTGTCTGAATTCTATTGAAGATTGTGAAAGTACAACTGTTCCGGTAGAAATACAGACTGGCAGAGCTTCGCTATGAAGTTCAGCAAAAGTCCTTAAAACACTAACACTAGCTAGCTATTTATAGGCAACAACGAGGGAGGGAGTTAAGTGTCACCCGATCGGATGACATTCGTCGTACGTCGGATTACACTTTTACAATGACGCACCGATCCCTGAGTGGTCCTTACACAAACATACATACAAGTACATACATATACAAAATTACATACAGCACAAAATAAGACTCGATGCAGACGGAAGCTACAGACATATGTACTAACACTATACATGCACTCACTTGACAAGAAGAGGTTAGAAATGTTTCATTAACTTCAGTATTAGGAACGATGCTTACCACATTGATGTTAACGCTTTTGATATGCTTGGGATTTGTCACCGTGTCGCTTGGTAGTTGAACTTTTTCTTTCTTCAAGAGTGCCACCTCACTCGCAAGTTAACCCATTTGGGTGGTCAAAGATTGAATAGCTTTGTCGTGGATTTCCTCTTTTTGCACGCGAACCTCATCAAGTTGACTTCTCCTTTGCATCTCCATTTGCATCGCCTTCAACATCTCTATGACTTTATTTCCACCCAAAGAGCTTTAACCCAAAGACCCACTTTGATCATTACCTGGTTGTTGAAATTGCCTTTGATAACCTTAGTTGTTGAACGGTTGGCGAGGAACAAGGTTTCCTTGATTTCCTTGAAAGTTCGGATTCACTTGGTTTGATGGGTGTCCGTATCGAAAATTCGGATGGTTTCATAATTCGGGGTGGTATGTATTCGAATTCATATCGTAATTTCTACCACCGCCCCCTTGGCCTTGAATCGCGTTTACTTCTTCATATTGCCCTTCGGCTCCCAAACAATTTTCTGCTGCATGACCCAACTCATTACAAATTGAACAAACATCATATACCTGGTTTGTAGTCTGAACTCCACCATCATCCACAGCATGCACTTGTGGTCTAGTAATAGCTGGTCTCACTCTCCAAGATGATTGGGCTTTTTCTTTTTGTTGTGACAGCAATTTGCTCCAAAAATGCCCAATCATCTTGCTTGTAATTGGTACTGAATGTACCATTCGTAATAGACATCAGGTCGCGAGCATCTTCAGAATTTAACCCCTCGTGAAAAGCATATTCCCAAAGCTCAATGCCATGGTGAGGACAATTTTTAATCATCATATTAAACCTTTCGAACGCCTCATGAAACATCTCACCCGATTGTTGTTGAAAACTTCTTATACTACGCCTCGCATCATTTGTCTTTTGAGCCGTAAAGAATTCTTCAGAAAACCTTTGTTGCATTTTAGCCCACGTATAAATCAAAGCGGATGGCAAAGTGTAAAACTATCTTTTTGCTTTGTCTTCCAAAGAGAATTGAAAAGGGACTAACTTGACATCATCTGAAGAAAAGCCTTGACCTTCAATGGTATTGCAAATGGAGTCATATTCTTCCAAATGGAAATATGGTTCTTTCGTGGCCAACCCTTTATACTTAGGCAAACTTTGAAGCGAATTTGTCCTAACCTCAAACGTCCTTCCTTCATGATTTTGAGGAATAACTACCGGTGAAGGATTGTTAGTAATGACCGGAAGAAAATGTGCTTCAATACCCCTTACGTGTAACACCTCGAAATTTTTGCGTCCAATAATGTATTGATACGTGTCTTGAGTTTACATGTGGTATTAAATACTGAATAAAGGACTAAAGTTGACAAACATGGATAGTATGTAAATTCGAGGGTTAAAAATGTCAACGAGGGATAAATACATTGTACAGTAACCCTAAGTGATGCTCGTACCTTCAGACGGATAAATCATGGATCGTGCGGAACGAAATACGGAAGAAAGTGAGAGATTACAAACTACAGGGGTTAATTGTGTCAACATGTTTAAGTGATACCTCTGAGTGACCCTTTAACATACCCGAGGCTTTCTAACAGTAAATTACGCTCACTAGAATATACGATATAAATTTCACGAAGTTCCGTGTTAAAACGAGAAGGTTATGATCAATTCCGAATGCAAGGGGTTAGAAGCGTCAACAATAAAAGATAAGGCTTTTCGGATAGTAATTAAACTAACCGGGGACTTAACGGCACGGGTAAAAGTCATGAGGCCCTTATTTGTAAATAATCGAGGCCCAAATCGCAAAGTTAAGATGCCTACGTCTGTTGAACAATACTTATATTTTATTTTGATCCCCTGTGGATTTTATTTCAACAATTGTGATACTTTGATGTTATATTCAAAGGTTGAAATATATTTATCTTTATGCTTCCGCTGTGCATTTATATATTGTGTGGTTTGACTATATTGTTGCCAACTACGTCACGGTAATCCCCCACCAGGCCCACCGGTGAAACACGTGGAAATCGGGGTGTGACAGGTTGGTATCAGAGCCAACGTTGAGTGAATTAAACACTAACGTGTTTAATCTCAATGACACAATTGCACATACTTGAGTCTAGACAAGAACATAGGACAAATTCGAATTGTTATTCCAGTTTATCTTTTATCGTTTATTATGATTTAAAGATTTGTTAAGCAGGAATTATGCCACCAGCAATTAGAAGAGGAGGAAGAGGCAAAGGGCCGATCACTACTCACAATGATCACGAGGCCGGACCTTCGAACATGCGAGCTCCCTCCAGTACAAGGAGTGAAGAACCTCAGAGATGTAGAAGGAACCTCTTTGAGCCTGCAAGACATTCTACCTCGCACAGTTCGACATCTTCATACCGTCACTCTTTTGGACCAAATTCGGAGAACGATCCAAGTAACCCTCAACCTTCGTTTATACCTCTCCAGCGATCTGCTTGGCACCGTTCCTATGGCGATCCTACTCCTTTCTTTCAAGGCCGATTTAACCCGGCTGATTATGTCCAAGAACCAATAGGTTTTAACCCATTAGGACCTGAAGACCATTTCTCCGAAGATAATGCGGTAGATATGGATGAAGACACGGATCCCATAGAACCTGCACGAGGTACTCCCAACCATCCTATCGAGATCTCTGATGGGTCATCCTTCCATGGAACGCCCTATCAAGGTCCCGATAGTTACCAGGAGAGGTTTAACCAGTGTGATTGGTACTTCACACCTTCTCATCACTTCTCGCCTCATGAGCAACAACAACAACAGGATCCTTCCGAGGATTCACGTTCCGTGGCAGTTACGCCACCGCCTCCTCCGCCACCAGTTCAACCAGCACCTCCAGATCCGCCAAGGCATAGGAGATCAGGCGCGCGGATGTCCACCCGAGGAGGGGAATTCCATTTTAGCACCCCTCGCCACTCGAGTGCAAGTCACTTTCCGCCAATACCTGAAGAACCACAGTTAGGGGAACCTTCTGGTCACCCTGCAGAGGTGAATTCTGCACCAGTTGCACCACCTCCACCACCATTCGGCTATGACAATCCAATACCAGCATACGGTGGTTCCACCGCGTACAACCCGTTTGAGCAGCCGACTCACACACACTACAACTATAATTATGATGCCGACCCATACGTGGTAGCGGCTAATTACAATGCCCTCCATCCAGACAGAGCTTATGGAAACCTTTGGGGAACAGATTACTCAGCTCATGGGTATCCAATACCTCCTAGACCTTCGGTTCAACAACCGTCGCAGCAGCCACGTTTTTCTCCACCGGAGCAAGAAGAAATTCTCCACCGTCTAAACCGAGTGGAACGAGACTTTGAGCAAGAATGTAAAAGTAATCGCGGATTCCTTAAAGGCCTAGCAAACCTACTAAAAGGGAGGAAGAAACGAGATCATTAGTCTCTTATGCACTATAGTAATTACTATTACAATCAGGTCCCTGCGAGGACATTAGCCTTAAGTATTCTAGTCCCTGCGAGGACATTTATCGCGTTTAGTCCCTGCGTGGACAATTGCATTTCAGTCCCTGCGTGGAACTTATCTTTTAGTCCCTGTGCGGACATCTATCTATGTATATGGTCCCTGCGTGGACTTGTTTTCTGTAAACCTCTGCGTAGGTACTTATTTATTTAAACGTCCCGTTTAGGGCAGTGTGTAACCATTATTATGATTAATGGAATATATGTTATAAATTTCATTTTTGTTATTTTATACAATGAAACAAAGACCATTCCTTTTAAATTAATCTGCCTAAATAAAGAATCTTAACAGTGAAACCTAGTCTGGTGTCATTACAAGACCCAGCCAAGATGGTAAGACTTAATTAAAAGATTTAGATTCCAGTTAAACTCTGTGAACACGTTAGCATCCTTGGCAGATGTGATTCGTTAAAATCACACGTGTCATTCTTATATAAGAATCCTTCAAAGGATTCCAAGACCCAAATTAATGATTTACAAATCATGGGCTAAATCGTCAATAAAGATGATCGTTTATCAAACATCCATTAGTGATGTAGTGCCCACGGGCCATACTTATTGTCAAATAAGACAAAAGACAGTTGTAGTCTATGACTCCCTGTCAGAAAGGGGTAAAGGAACTATGGTTCAAACCTCCATGCCTTGATTCTCTGTAATCCCGGCCTATATTATAAAAACGTCCTTGTGACTAGGCTTATGTGCCACTAACAATATTAATTGTAAATAGGATAAGTTATATTCAAATCCTAAGTAAACAGTGAGTAACAAGTTAACCAAATATGGTCTCTGTTTACCATGGTTAACGAATTGCCATAAAAGATAGTTCCATAATAAACTCCTAAATAAAACATTGTCATTTTCTTCTGTAGCAGATTCAAGTTACAATGGCCGAACCAAGTGGAGTTAATAGTCATTCGAAGGAAGATGAAAATGATAACGCCCAGATTCATTTAACGGGCGCTGAATTGAAGGCTCTAGTAGACAGTGCTGTTAAAGCAGCCCTAGATCGTTAGTATGAAGAGTACACCGAGTCCCGAAGCAGAACCTTATCTACCCCACACTCAAAACCAAAAACCCACACTATATCTCACAGCAAACCACCCTCAACTCCGTCTAAGCCTAAGAAGGACGACGATGGGCACTCATCCAATGAGAATAGTGTCCACCCTAAGAAGAAAGTGGTCGATGATGCACCTCGCGCCAGGGGTTGCACGTATAAGTATTTCGTATCTTGCAAACCACGAGATTTTACTGGGGAAAAGGGCGCGGTGGATTGTATGACCTGGTTAGACGAGATGGACACTGTTGTGGACATCAGTGGTTGTGCTGAGAGAGACTTGTGAAGTTTGTTTCACAGTCGTTCAAGGGTGAAGCCCTAGCATGGTGGAGATCTCTGGTTCAAGCCTCCAGGAAGGCTGTTTTGTATAGCATGACATGGGAGGAATTTGTGGCTCTCATCAAAGAAAATTACTGCCCTCAGCACGAGGTTGAAAAGATCGAATCTGACTTCCTATCGCTAGTCATGAAGAACCTGGACTGCCAGGCATATCTCACGACTTTCAACACTCTATCGAGATTGGTTCCGTATCTTGTAACACCGGAACCCAAACGGATTGCGCGCTTCATTGGGGGCTTGGCCCCAGAAATAAAAGCTAGCGTAAAGGCTTCTAGGCCTGCTACCTTTAGATCCGTGGCAGATATATCTCTGTCTCTCACGCTTGATGCAGTGAGGCGGAGATCGTTGAGGAATGCCGACAGTGAGAAGAGGAAGCGTGAAGATGACGATTCGCGTAAATCCAACAAGAAGCACCGGGGAAATCGTGACCACAAGAGGGGGTCAGAAAACAAGAGGAATGACCGACAGTCGGGCGACAAGCCCCTGTGCAAGGTCTGTCAGAAGCACCACTTTGGAAGGTGCAGGTTTGAGAAGAAATCCCCACCGAAGTCGTGTGGGATATGCAAGTCCTCGGAGCATAGGACTCTTGAGTGCAAGAAACTCAAGGATGCAACTTGTTACTGTTGCAACGAGAAGGGGCATATCAAGACGAACTGCCCAAAGATAGCGAAAAGGGCTGAAGATGGGAAGAAGACCAATGCGAGGGTCTTTCAGATGGATGTTAAAGAGGCTATCCAGAATGACAATGTCATAACCGGTACATTCCTTATCAATGATGTTTTCGCAAGAGTCTTATTTGATTCTTGAACAGATAAATCCTTTGTGGATGATAAGTTCTGCGAGTTATTAAAATTGCCTGTTAAAACCTTGAACGTAAAATATGAAGTAGAACTAGCCGATGGGACTATGGGGACAGTTTCAACTGTTTTAGATGGATGTGTTATATCCATTAGGAATCACTCATTTCCTTTATCCCTGTTACCCTTTAAACTCGCTGGTTTCGACGTAGTGTTGGGTATGGACTGGTTATCGCATAACCAAGCTCAAATCGTGTGCAACCAGAAACAAGTGGTAATCAAGACTCCGTCTGGAGAACCACTTACCATCCAAGGAGATACTCGACATGGATTGCCTGCACATGTATCAATGCTAAAGGCATGCAGATGTTTGAAGAAAGGATGTGTCATATATATGGCACAGGTAATCGTCGGTGAGGAGAAACCCAGAATTGGAGACATCCCAGTCATCTCTGATTATCCTGAAGTTTTCCCAGAAGAACTGCCTGGTTTGCCACCAGACAGACAAGTGGAATTCAGCATCGACATCATTCCAGGAGCGGCACCTATCGCGAGAGCACCTTATAGATTGGCACCCACGGAAATGAAAGAATTAAGGACGCAGCTAGATGATCTGCTGGCCAAGGGTTTTGTTAGACCAAGTTCATCTCCCTGGGGAGCGCCAATCCTGTTCGTCAAGAAGAAAGATGGTTCGATGCGTCTATGCATCGATTACCGCGAGCTGAATAAAGTTACGATCAAGAATAGGTATCCTTTGCCCAGGATCGACGATCTGTTCGATCAGTTGCAAGGAGCGAGCTACTTCTCCAAGATTGACCTAAGGTCAGGGTACCATCAATTGAAGGTCAAGGACGAAGACGTGCATTAAACTGCATTTAGGACTCGATATGGTCACTTCGAGTTCCTAGTGATGCCTTTCGGGCTCACCAATGCACCTGCCGCATTCATGGATCTCATGAATCGCGTTTGCAAGCCTTATTTGGATAAATTCGTCATTGTCTTCATCGATGACATCCTTATCTACTCGAAGAGTCAAGCTGACCATGAAAAGCATCTTCGATGTATCCTTAAACTGCTTCATCAAGAAAAGCTTTATGCCAAGTTCTCTAAATGTGACTTTTGGCTACGAGAGGTCCAGTTCCTTGGACATGTAGTCAGCGAGCGTGGTATCCAGGTGGATCCCGCTAAAGTTGAAGCCGTCATGAACTGGCAGGAGCCGAAGACACCTACGGAGATTCGCAGTTTCCTAGGTGTAGCAGGATACTACAGACGCTTCATCAAAAACTTTTCGAGAATTGCTGCACCCCTAACTTCTTTAACTAGAAAGAAAATAAAGTTCGATTGGGGCCCTAAGCAGCAAGAAGCTTTCGATATCCTCAAACAAAAGCTGAGCAATGCTCCAGTGTTGACATTGCCAGATGGAATGGAAGAATTCATCGTATATTGTGATGCATCGCACACCGGAATGGGTTGTGTGCTTATGCAGAGGGGCAAGGTGATTGCCTATGCTTCGCGACAATTGAAAGTGCATGAAAAGAACTACACCACCCACGACTTGGAGTTGGGTGCCGTTGTATTTGCACTAAAACTTTGGAGGCATTACCTGTACGGCATTAAATTTGTGATCTATTCTGATCACAAAAGCCTTCAGCATCTGTTCAATCAGAAGGACCTGAATATGAGGCAGCGACGCTGGATGGAAACTCTGAATGACTATGACTGTGAAATAAGATACCATCCAGGCAAGGCCAATGTAGTCGCAGATGCCTTGAGCAGGAAAGAGAGAGTGAAACCGATAAGGATCAATGCCAAGAGCATTGAAATAAAGAACAGTCTGAATGAACGATTGTTAGCTGCACAGAAAGAAGCTGTGTTGGAAGCTAACTATCCAAACAAAAAGCTAGGGGTAACTGAAGAGCAGTTATCTTTTGGCAAAGACGGAATTCTGAGATTGAATGGAAGGATATGGGTTCTTGTTTATGGAGGTCTTCGTGACGTTATTCTCCAGGAAGCCCACAGTTCCCAATATTCCGTTCATCCTGGTGCTGATAAAATGTACCAGGATTTGAAGGCAAATTTTTGGTGGATAGGCTTGAAAAAGTCTATAGCCACCTATGTAGCAAAGTGCTTGACTTGTGCGCAAGTAAAAGCTGAACACCAAAAGCCGTCAGGCTTGCTACAACAGCCTGAACTCCCCGAGTGGAAATGGGAAATGGTGACGATGGATTTCATCACCAAATTACCAAAGACAAAGAAGGGAAACGATATAATATGGGTGATAGTTGATAGACTGACCAAGTCAGCACATTTCCTACCCATAAAGGAGACTCATAGCTCTGATATATTAGCCCAGTTGTTTGTAGACAAGATTGTAGCCCTTCATGGAGTGCCTGTGTCTATCATCTCTGATAGAGATACCAGATACACATCACACTTTTGCAGGAGCTTCCAACAATCTTTGGGATCACGTTTGAATTTTAGTACGGCTTACCACCCTCAGACAGATGGACAGAGTGAGCGTACGATCCAAACGTTAGAAGATATGCTTCGTGCATGTGCAATCGACTTAGGTGGCAGTTGGGATAACCACCTACCATTGGTCGAATTCTCCTATAACAATAGCTACCACACAAGTATTAAGGCTGCACCTTTTGAAGCTTTATATAGTAGAAAATGTAGAACGCCCGTTTGTTGGGCAGAAGTTGGAGATGTCCAAATGACAGGACCCGATATAATATTCGAGACAACGGACAAGATTGTCCAAATTCGCGATCGATTGAAAGCTGCCTGAGATAGGCAGAAAAGCTACGCGAATTTGAAGCGCAAGCCTTTCAATTTCGAGGTAGGCGACAAGGTACTGCTAAAGGAATCACCCTGGAAAGGGGTGATGCGATTCTGTAAGAAAGGCAAACTAAGCCCGAGATATATTGGACCTTTCGAGGTAATCGAACGTGTCAGATCGGTTGCCTACAAATTAAACTTACCAGAAGAGCTTAGTGGTATCCACAATGTGTTCCACATCTGTAACCTGAAAAAGTGTTTCGCTGACGAATCACTGGTTATACCGCATACAGATGTGCACATCGACGAGAGCTTAAAATTCGTTGAGAAACCTGTGTCGATCGAGGATCGACAGGTTAAGAAACTTTGCAGGAAGTACATACCAATTGTGAAGGTGAATTGGGATGCCCGTAGAGGTCCCGAGTACACGTGGGAGGTTGAGTCCACGATGAAGGAGAAGTACCCTCATCTATTCCAATAAATCTCGAGGTCGAGATTTCTTTTAAGGGGGTGAGGATGTAACACCTCGAAATTTTTGCGTCCAATAATGTATTGACACGTGTCTTGAGTTTACACGTGGTATTAAATACTGAATAAAGGACTAAAGTTGACAAACATGGAAAGTATGTAAATTCGAGGGTTAAAAATGTCAACGAGGGATAAATACATTGTACACTAACCCTAAGTGATGCTCGTACCTTCAGACGGATAAATCATGGACCGTATGGAACGAAATACGGAAGAAAGTGAGAGATTACAAACTACAGGGGTTAATTGTGTCAACATGTTTAAGTGATACCTCTGAGTGACCCTTTAACATACCCGAGGCTTTGTAATAGTAAATTACGCTCACTAGAATATACGATATAAATTTCACGAAGTTCCGTGTTAAAACGAGAAGGTTATGATCAATTCCGAATGCAAGGGGTTAGAAGCGTCAACAATAAAAGATAAGGCTTTTCGGATAGTAATTAAACTAACCGGGGACTTAACGGCGCGGGTAAAAGTCACGAGGCCCTTATTTGTAAATAATCGAGGCCCAAATCGCAAAGTTACCCCTTCGAAACCGAAAGGCCAGGTCAATGATTATAAAAGATTTGAAAATCTTGGAAATCAAGCCTTAGGCGGGCCGCATTAAAGAAACGAGTGAGCTAATGCGGGCCGCGCGCCATATAAAGATCCGGTGTCTGACATGAGGATTCAGGCGGCCCGCGTGAGCCTATCCTGATCCTTAATGCGGGCCGCGTCAAGGTGCCAGATGCAGAAAACATCACAGATTCACTGTTTGAGCTTGTAACCGACCTTGGATGCATTAATTGAAGCATGGGCGCCCCCTACATGTCCCCTAACACTCAGGGACAGCTGCTGATCATCCATGAACAATTATAGGATGAGTTGTAATGATCTTATGCCCAAAATTTCACTATAAAAGGCAATGTAGTGCACCTTTGTTCATCACACCTTCAAACAACTCATCTGCTCATTTCTGGAGCTCAAAAGCATTCTTCTAAACATCTCTAGTCGTGCACCAAGCTTCTGTAAGTATGCCCAACCCTTTGTGGTTTAGTTTTTGCTTAGTTATAGCCTAAAAGTCAATTCGTCGTAATTAACGGTTGACTTGGCGATAAATCACAAATGGTCCAGTGGTTTGTCGAATCAAAAGTAGTTATATGTTGGTAATCATGTGGGCATTAAACCCCTAAAAGGGCACCCTCTGATTCCCAATCTAACTAGTCCGAATGTCGAGTCAAACTTGCTTAGAAAAAGTCAACGGAATGCTATTTTGCGATTTTAAGCATAATCAGTAATGTAGATGGCGTGTAATCTGTTTTAACACTCATATAACATGATAATAAGTATATTAACTAGTCTAAGCTTGTTTGATCCGACCATTTACTGTTTTGACCCGGTTGGGAACCGAATGTCGCAAAACTTTGACTTTTGCTTTGACTTCAGTTCTGACCCGTTTTGGTATGATTTAGATATGCCTTAGGACTCTCTTAGGACCAGGTTACATGATGGTATAACCCTCTGTGACCGGTTCGTTGTTTGTCCAAGTCTTTAACACATTTCCGTTAAATGCTTAAAAGTTGACCGTAACGCCCTTTTCAAATTAAAACGAGAAATTTTGACATGTGAATGGACAATAACCTTAGCCACTGATTTCTAAGCATGTCCCTAAAATTTCACGTCAATCCGAGGTCTAGAATGGGAGTTATGCTAAATAGCGCATTCACGAAAACTTTAGTAATTAAATAGCGCAATTAGCATAACGCCTATCTAAACCCAAATTTCGGCACCAAACCTTTTACCCACTGATGTAAAATAATATTTGGAGATTTTTAAAGATTTTTAATGATTTTTAACCTGCTCATAACCTGCGGTTATGGCATCGGTTCGGTAAATACCGAATACACCCTTTTCGAGCATAACTTGAGTTCTACAACGTATTTTGACCCGATTCCAGTTGCTACTGATTTTAAATAATATATAGAGTATTTTGGACTTTATAAACTGATCGGAAAACTCAGATTTCCTGTAGAACTCAGAAACCTCTTTTATGATCTTTAAAATGACCGAAATACCCCTACGGGGCACATATTGGATTAAAACTCGTTACGGGCATTGTGGAAGCTATCCTACTGATACCACAACCTCTTTAAAGCATATTGACTTATAAAATTTGTGTAGGACTCTTACGGTTACCCGTTACGCCTTTTGCGCGCACGGTTCGGCTTATGTAACTAGTTTACATAAACTAGCCGAAACGGGTCAAACCTTATTGTTTTGACCTCAAAATCCAGAGTGTGATTATATTACCCATATAAAACAAGCCTTCAAACTTGTCGGGTCTGAATCACATTCCATTCCCGGTTTTCGCCTTTCACGCGATTAAACCGTAAATATCCTTTGAAAGTGACCGGTCTAAGCTAAGGCTAAATTAAAGACCCGTTAGGATTCTAATAGGTTGATTAAAACCTTCGTTCCAGAATAGGAGACCAGTAAAAGAAACTTGCATTGTTTATTAAGGATTTATACTTGCTCAGGTAAATACTTTTAACTTATTTTCCGTTATACGGGCTTGGGTTACGGTATTTAAAATACCGTTTGGTCGGGCAATTGACCCCAACTCATTTGTAGTTGGGTATTATCAATGTGACCCGTTTAAAAACTTGTTTTGTTGGCTTTACGCCTTTGGGAGCTTAATGACCATGTCCCGGATATCATTGGCATCATTTTACGAAATGGCCACGACCCCGACACACGGGTGTAGGCGTACACCCGTAATGTGTCTATGTTATTAAAGGTATAACCGTTGGTTTTCCCGCCACGGCTTTATGCTTAGTGGCGTGTCTATTAACCTTTAACCCGGCACGACCCGGGCGACCGAACGCATAGTAACATGTAATTCTTTTACAAGATTTAATTATAAATTATCCCAAGTTATAAGGAGTTTGTGCCTTGTGCATTCAAATCAATTTTATTAAACATATTACAAAAGTGTCGGTTGAATGTATTTACCAGTGTAAACTGACGTATTTTCCCCAAAAAGATTAAATGCAGGTTCTAAGCGTAATTGGCTGGATATTTCTCCTTAGCATCAGTAAAGAGTCTCGCAAGCTTAAGATGCCTACGTCTGTTGAACAATACTTATATTTTATTTTGATCCCCTGTGGATTTTATTTCAACAATTGTGATACTTTGATATTATATTCAAAGGTTGAAATATATTTATCTTTATGCTTCCGCTGTGCATTTATATATTGTGTGGTTTGACTATATTGTTGCCAACTACGTCACGGTAATCCCCCACCGGGCCTACCGGTGAAACACATGGAAATCGGGGTGTGACATTACGGCATCCCGGTTATGTCTTCGTGGCACACCCAGTCGAACTCTTGGATGTGGTGGACCCATTGGTCTTTGAACCGGTCTTTGAGGCACGAATTGTTGAGGCGGTGGTTGATACATTTGGCCCACTTGTTGTTGTTGAGGTACTTATCTTTGAATTTGTGGCCCTTGTGGTGGCAATTGTTGTGGAACAATTTGTTGTTGTATAACTTGTTGAGGAGGTCTACCAAAACCATGCATTCCTTGACCTTGCACATACGTGTAGTCCCCTTTATCTCCATTATCCCCATAAACATACCCTTCTTCTTCATACCCCGCAAACTCTTCCTCATATCTGTCATCATACCTATCTCTTCTAGCCCCCATAGTTTATAAAAATTGTGGTGGTTGATATTGTACCCCCGGTTGTAATGGTTGTTGGAATGAAGGGGTAGTAAGAACTATGGATGAATTTGGTTGAAATGGATGTGGTGGTGGTATTTATTGTGAAGAGGATGATTGGCCAGAAGTTGGGAAGAAAGATGAAAAGGGTGGAACGGTTGATGAAGGGTTATAGCTAATGGAATGGTTGGTTTCGGTACTTGTAGGTAATGTGGTGTTAGGTGGTTTAAGCTCATGAATTGGTGTAGGAATGGTAGTAGAATTTGGTGGAGGTGTGGATGGTGTTGTTTGACCCGTAGTGGGTGGTGGTGGTGGATCCATTATATCACTTGGTATAATTGGTGTAGTTGGTGAACCGATGACTTTGTTTTCACGTAATAAGACTCGGTTTCTTCGCAAAGTTTGCTGAATTTCCGGATCGAAAGCTAATGGTGATAGCTTGTGAGAGCCTCTAGTATGTATGCACCTGTAAATACCTGCACACTAAACATAACCAGCGTAAACCAGAAAAATAACAAACTAAAACTACCCAATTTCATGCTTTTACTAAAGTGTGTGAACTCACCTTGGTTTACTCGGCAGATAGTTTACTTGTTCTACAGTTGGTCAACCACGTCCTATTATGGTTACCAATACTAGTTAGGTTTTTGGTTATGCAAGTAGTTCACGTATTTGTACACATAACTAACAGGTAGCATACATGGCATCATATATCCATAACACAAATCCAAACATGTGTACAGTAACACTTCAGTTCATTACACTTCTTTGTGCGGCCCAACAGATTATCAATTACATGAAGTGTGCGGTCCGATTAGGTGTGTGCGGCCTGATAATATTTGGGCCCAGTAGGCAAGTGTGTGGCCCAAACAATATGCGGCCCAATGTGAGTGTGCGGTCTCTGGGCAGTGTGCGGTCATGCAATTAGGCGATGGTACAATGTGTTTTATATGCTTGTACAGGAACTGTGCGGTCCACGTAGTGTGCGACCCTCTTGTACCCGGTGTAGTAACAATATGTACACCGGTGTGTATGGTCCTCAGAGGTGTGCTGCCTAGCTTACTTGGGTGTACGAGATGCTTGATGAGTTGTACCTTGCCAAGTGTGTGGTACACGTGGCACGTTCAGTGTGCTGATGTCACACCCCGACCACGAAGAACATACAAAACGTGGCGGAAACATCGGGGAGTGTGGTAACAGAATTTATTGTTTCAAATCCATGGCAAATGAAGTTTCGTTTTATTAATCAAATATGAAAGTATACATTGTTTAAACAAGAACCAAAGAGTGCATAACATAAATTAACTAGTTCTTGTCTCGTTTTAAGTCACTAAGGCACAGGTCCGCCTAAGTATGTCTTGATAAGTCCTATGCATCATCTCCTGAAAACACATGTGAAAATAGGTACGTCAGCATAAAAATGCCTGTGAGATACATAGGTTTTGTGAAAACAGAATTCATGACTTATGTTTGAGAAAATGTTTAGTCATGAACCTTGTAATTTGCTTTGTCTTGTAAATCATTTGAAAAACGGTAAGATCAGATGATATGTATAAATAAGAGAATAATGTATGGTTAACTGAATAACCATGTAAAATGAGTTTGTATAAGATAAGTTGTTTGTAAATCAAGGTCTTGTGAAAAGTGTGTTATTTGTATAAAATGTTATATGTCTCAAATTGAAATGATTCAAACAACGCTACGATATGTAATACCACACAAACACTTATATATAGGAAGTACCAGCGGCGTATCCACCATGCTTGTATCATATTACACACGCCTCATTACTTAGATCACTTACTCAAACCAAACCATCAAGATAAAATGTTTAACAATTGTTGAAATGTTTATGTATAGTCAAATGTCTATTGTCAAATGTAAATCATGTCAATAGATACAACTGGTTCACACGGTTCAATGGTTACAAACGGTTCATATAATCAAAGGGTTAAGACGATTCACATAGTCAAATGGTTACAACGGTTCAAAATGTAGTATAATGTGTTCATATGCTGGATGAGCATATGCAACAGAAATGCAATGTGAAACAATGTACTAAGTATGCACACAATGGGCGTACGTAGCATGAAATGTATTGTAAAGTGATGTACTAAGTACGCACACAATAGGCGTACATAGTATGAAATGTATTGTAGAGTGATGTACTAAGTATGCACACAATGGGCGTACATAGTATGAAATGTATTGTAGAGTGATGTACTAAGTATGCACACAATGGGCGTACATAGCATGAAATGTATTGTAAATCGATTGTGCTAGGTATACACACAATGGGCGTACATAGCATGAAATGTATTGTAAATTGATTGTACTAAGTATACACACAATGGACATACATAGCATAAACACAATGAAATCATGTACTATATATGTACTAACGAACATAGCAGGTATATGATGTGAAAACATGGAAAGCATGAAAGTAACAAGTAGGCACATGTGTTTCACCCCAAAATGTTTGGAAAACAGTAAAAGAGGGGTCTATGTACTCACATAGACACCTTGAAAGCATTTGAAAGATGGGGTTCTATGTACTCACCTGAGATTGCTTTGAAGTTCTTGTATAACAACAAAATAATGCTAGAGATCACGGATATCAAACGGCACCTAATAGGTAGCTATATTAATATACCGGACCAAAATCGGAAGATCGGATAGTATGCGGGTTCGTAAACCAAACGAGTATAGAGACTCGTGTAACATGGTTTAACAAAGCCTACATACTAAAATGAAACCTAACCTAAGTGCTTACGACCCATTACGACCCGTTTAGGTAGCTTATGCTACCTTAACGCGTCGTTCGCGTAAAACGCGTTTGGAACGCCTAACATCGTGACCATAAGGTATAACCTCGGAAGGTTATTCCCTATACAGCTATGGTCACCTAATGTGTTTGGTCGAATCCTAATGATCGACCAAATGGGTCGGGTTCGAAAGTATAAGCGATTGTTTAGATCGCTTACCTTACGACCCTATATAAGCACTAAACTAAAAGTGACGAGCTAAGCATGATAGAACATGCTTAACTAAGTTTAGAAAACAGGTTTGCTATCAAAACAAACGGTTTTGATACCCACGAGTAGTTTGGTTATAAAATACGCAAGAATGCGCATTTTGGCCGAAACTACGACTCGTCACTGAGCCTAGATAACGTGGTAATCAGTAGGTATAGTCACTACGGACTATAACCATCGTGATCACGCTCAGTAGGTAATCAGTAGGTATAGTCACTACGGACTATAACGTGGTAATCAGTAGGTATAGTCACTACGGACCATAAGCTGGTCAACACAGAAAGTCAAATAAAGTTTGACTTTAGCACTAGAAAGCGATTAAAAGAACGAAAGAACACTTACGAAAGGTCCCCGAAAGCTAAACTTGATCCAGGAGCTCAGGTATGAAGCAATGGCATCAACTTAGAGCTCTTTGATCAGTTTTGTGGGTTTTAACACAAATGGGGGGGTATTTATAGGAAAAGCAAGACCGTTAGGATCGTTTCTTGAATATCGTGCCACGATCTAATCCGTACACTTGTCAAGATGTTGTGGTATCATATAATGACCCTAACTCTAGATATTGTGAAAGGGCATTGCCCTTTGGAGTGATTGAAAGGCCAAAATCATCAAAAAAACGAGTTTCTGCATCTGCAGGGCTCACGCGGCCCGCGTCAGGATATACACAAAACTCAGGCGGGCCACCTGGCCTTGTCTGATCAGCACAACTTTAAGAAATGACAGTTTTAGTCCCTGTTGCATATTTAAGCCATTTCCAACACTTCTAAGGCCCGTAAAGCCAACTTTAAGGCCCTCAAATGATGTCTAAACGTTGTGGACATGAAACATGCTCAAAAATATGTCGGATGTTGGTTCGTTTGGCCGTACGATCGCGATGTTCGGTTAATTACGACGGAATGCGCATAAGCGTGAAAAATGATCCAAATTGCGCGACGAAGGGAACTTTCTCATGCCAAACACTAAGGCATAATATAAGGATGCTTACATAAATTTTTGGATGTCCGGATGTATTCAGAACGTAAGTTATGCGCGAAAGTGCAAACTTGTGCACTTTTTGACACTTTTAGCCCCTGAATGATCCAAAAGTTTGTTTTAGCATACTAAACCCCTCAAAGCCTATTTATAAGCTATGTAAAGGATATTTATGGTATGTTTAACTTATGGACATGTTCCAGAATGTTCATTACAGTTCAAATTGGCATACTTTCGCAGTTTGTCAAGTTTAGTCCCTGTAAGCGAATTAACTTGTTTTTGCCATACCAAAGCCTTCAAAACTTATTTCTAAGTTATGTAAAGGTTATTTAAGGTATGTTAAGTATATGTTGATGTTCCGGAGTATTTGTCGCATTTAAACTGAGTACGTTTACGCACCAGTTTGCGTATAATTCTCCAGAAAGCGATATAAAGTTTGAAATTGAACAAGAATTGATATGTGCAAAAGATACACATATTTATACAAGATCCCAAGTATGAAATACAATATTTCATCGGCTTGGTATTTGTTTGATGGTCGCGGTGACACAGGTGTCACAGTCTCCCCTACTTTAGGAAATTTCGTCCCGAAATTTATTCGTAGGAGTCTATTTGTGACTCTGCCAAATAACCATCAGCGATATGCAAGGAAATATCCTGTCATTTCCTTAACGGTCATTCTTCAGAAAAGAAAATGAACAGACGGAGTCATTTTCCTCAACGAGTATTCTTCAGAAATGGGAATGACGGAATAAGCAAACGAATGTTCATTTCCTCCACGGACAAATCTTCAGAAACGAAAATGAACTAACGGAGTCAT
The DNA here is from genome assembly GCF_002127325.2 of Helianthus annuus. Taxonomy (NCBI): domain Eukaryota; kingdom Viridiplantae; phylum Streptophyta; class Magnoliopsida; order Asterales; family Asteraceae; genus Helianthus; species Helianthus annuus. The sequence goes on along the minus strand of NC_035449.2, from coordinate 133,535,644 downwards.
TTTCAACGGTTGCTTCATCAGAGTTGGAAATGAAGGATTACACAACGGATATTCATTTCCTCAACGGGTGAATCTTCAGAAACGAAAATGAACTAACGGAGTCATTTTCAACAGTTGCTTCCTCAGAGTTGGAAATGAAGGATTACACAACGGATATTCATTTCCTCAACGGGTAAATCTTCAGAAACGAAAATGAACTAACGGAGTCATTTTCAACGGTTGCTTCCTCAGAGTTGGAAATGAAGGATTTCGCAGCGGATATTCATTTCCTCAACGGGTAAATCTTCAGAAACGAAAATGAACTAACGGAGTCATTTTCAACGGTTGCTTTATCAGAGTTGGAAATGAATAGGGTTAACTCTAGACACATGACAGAACTTGCTGTGATTTCTGTGCACTAAATTCCATAATTATGTATGCATCCATAATTACGTAATCCCTTGCACAGTCCGCACAGTTTGTTTTGTAATGTTTTGGGGAAGGATATTAAACTTGTGATGAGGGTGACTAGACTTCCATCGGGTCCTTTTAATTAGATCGACATGGGATCTTCTTAGTTAGGCCACCAAGGAGTCCTTTCAGCTATATCATCACATGATATCCCTAACCAGATTTTTGGATCAATCTGTTTAACTAGACCACTCAAGGGGTCTAATTATGAAGTAGTACTTTATAATCCAAGGGACTTAACTGTAACGTAGAAGTCCATTGGGGATTTTTTTTTACGTAGTACCTTTGGGTATCCTACTATGAATCCTTTATACGAATGATATGGAAGATTCTACAAGGATTTGGATAATATAATTTGGATCACACAACAACACATAAGGGAACACATAAGCACAAAGTCACATAATTGTTTAACTTGATTATAATTTGTTATTAACTTGTTATCGATTGAATACGGATATGGAAACCAGCCAACGGGCCTCAATGTCCACTGGGATCTATCTGAGAAGATAGGAAGATCTCCCAAAATTCAATTTTTGATTACAAGGAATCACCACATTCGAATTAAGGTATACAACAATTAAAGACTTACGGGAAATCCTTAAGTACCCTATTAAGGATTTATAGTGGTACCTTGGGGTATTCGTCACGTGTTGCAACTTGCGCCTTGTACTTCGTTTATCTTAGAAGAAACGGGTACTTAGGAATTTCGTGGAAGACGCAAGAGATCATAGAATGGGAGAATTTTAGGGGTAGTTTGTTCTTCAAGGAATATGGTTCCTTGATTGTCGGTATTGTAAGGGATATGTCATTTATACATGCAACCACAGAAATCCATTGCAATGTAAATAAACGATTTATTTATAAACAACGATAACAACTGTTTCTTGGACCTTGACAACAAAAGAAAATAATACATAAGACGTGATTATTTCTAAACGATGTTGTCTTCTAGTCAGTCAGATGCTCATCCATGTGCTGGATTTGCATTAGCAAGCTTTGGGCAATTTCTTCGGAAATGACCCATCTCGCCACAGTTGAAACAAGAGCCTGGTAGAAAACGACCTTGAGCAGGATTGTTGCCAGCTTGGTTTGGCGCAGCTGCAGCTGGGCAGACTCTTGCTGTGTGGCCTATAAGTCCACAAGTTTGGCATTTGCGGCATTGTACATTGGCGTGATGATGGAGGCTACATTGGTTGCACAAGGGTGCAGTTCCATTTTATGGTTTTCTAGCAGGGGGTTGAGCTGGTTGGTTGGGGACGGCTTGACCATTGTGAGCGACCACGGCGAAGTTCTGAGAAGCCTTTCGCTTCTTTAACTTCTTAGGGGATTCAGTCTGTTCATCCATAGTCTTTGATTCCTCGATTGGGTTCGATTCCCCGACCGGTTTCTTCTCACCTTTTCGGAAAAGTTTACCTTTCCTGATCTTTGATTCAGTCAAGGTTGCAGATAGCTCAATGGCCTGTCTAACTGTAGTAGGGTTGCTACCAGTCATAATGTCTTGTATGGAGTCAGGGAGGCCATCAATGTACTTTTCAATTGCCTTATCCAAAGGTGTAACCATATTCGGGCATAACAAACTTAACTCCTCATAACGATCCGTGTAGGCTCGATGCTCACCGCTAACTTGCTTAAGATCGTCGAACTCCGTTTCCAAGGCCCTGATCTCGTGACGAGGACAGAATTCCTTCATCATCAGAGCTCGAAGCTCTTGCCATGTTTGAGCCAGTGCCACATCGGCACCCCTATCTCTCATCACACAATTCCACCATGTGAAAGCTCGTTTCTCAAAGATGCTAGATGCGAATTCTACCTTTCGCTCGTTTGGACATTGAACATGTCTGAAGGTGCTCTCTAAACTCTCGAACAATTGCAGAAGTGCAGTTGCTCCTTGAGACCCAGAAAACTTTGATGGCTTGGCCGAGTTGAACGTCTTAAAGTTGCAGGGGGCATTATTGTTGTTGTTGGCTTGGTTCCATTGAGCAAAGAGGTTTGGGAATTGAGCAGCCATTTGCTGCGCAATGATCTCTGCCAGTTCGGCAGTCGCTATCTGGTTTTCGCGTCGAGGAGGCATTCTAAAAGAGAAACAAGAAAGAAAACAAATGAAATGGCATTGGGTAAGAATAGGATGTTACAATTACCAACCATAATCATGGTTGATGGTCATTTGTTTGAACCACAAAGCAAACAAACAACACCAAGGCTGAATCAAAGCAAATAGATCCTCATAGTGTATCGCGAAGACATGCTCGCCTATAAGTGGACACTCACCCCAAGAGTTCCCAGGTAAGAGTGACTGGTCCGATTATGTGGATTTGTACGAACACTCTAGCCTTAGACAGAAAACCCAGAGTACAGGCATTCACTCTTCCAGTTTGCACGTGTTCACACTATTTAGGACCCAAAACTTTGACGAGAGTTTTGAAAATTCAAAGGGGTTCAAAACCTTATAACAGAGGGTTCAAAACCTAGTAATCAATCATCCTAGAACAGATGATTAGTTTTCAAAGCGGTTTTGAAATTTATGTTCTTATTGTGGCCGTCGCCTAAGGATATGTGACAGTATTGTTTTATGACTAAACGCAAGTAAACTCGCGTTAGGGTCCTAGGAAGGTTATAGACTAGGTCAAAGCATTACTAATAACCTAATTCCCTATAACCATTGGCTCTGATACCAACTTTTCTGTCACACCCCGACCACGAAGAACATACAAAACGTGGCGGAAACATCGGGGAGTGTCACGGCCCTCGGCCCCGGTTTGACCCGGTTCAAGAGCCGTGGGCAGGAAATCCCGTGGTATCAATTTTAAGCGACAGCGGAAGTCTTTTAATACAGGATCTTTTTCACCGAAAATGCTCGTTTAATATATTACACAAAGGTTTAGGGATAAACTCCCGTTATTTACAATAAGTTGATTTCACAAAGAAATCTTTATTTCCAAAACATGTTTTATTTATTTATATTGAGCCAAGCCACTTCTCTGAGCTGGTAGTGCTTTACTGCACTTTTCCTGGATCACACAGATCACCTGAAACATGTTTGAAAAAGGTTTTGTCAGCGGGGAAATACTGAGTGAATCATTCAAGTTTCTAAAACGACCCGTTAGTTACAAATTACAGTATTAAGAGCGATTACAATGTTTCTGATATCAAACCAACTACCCACAGTATTTGTCACGCGACCAACCATTGGCTAGCCCATTTGTCCAATGGTGTCTGTGACTGTGGTCAGATCACCCCTTGGCCACCCGTTTGTCCAAGTGTGACGGGAAACAAGTAATGTATACAAAACCCCACATACTGGCTGTAATTTGGTGATTACAAAGACTTAATCCCTATAATTATAACTTTGAAAATAACTTGGAGTTTTGTAAAACAGTTGATAAAAAGAGAATGACTCACAAACTATGAGAAAAGAGTTTACAAAAGAGGAATCACTCACATTGCAGATTTAACGAGCAAGATATAAGCCTACTGATTAGCCTCGATTAAACCTAATTTAACACAATGCACACACAAACGGGTTAGTAACTAATACAACAGTTACGTCAATTCACGAGATTAAACCCTCACAACGATTAATCAGTGCAATACTTCAATAATTCAATTGGATTCACAACGAATAACAGAGCATAGTCCGAATTCGAACAGCACTCAAATATTGTCGAAATCACAATGAATAACAAAGTATTAGCTCAATTTGAGCAGCACTCAAACAATCGTTGGATAGTTACAATCAATCGGACGTTGAATCGTAATAGCGATCGAGTTATTACCCTGATTGTGGCAGCACCTCGTGATCGTGTGTGTTTGTGCAGTATTCAGACGGTATCTCTGTGTGTATTTTGAGTTTTGAAGTCGTATGAACAGAAAACTTTAAGTGCCAACCCCACCTATTTATACTGAAATTTTGTCTTTCTCGCGTGTCGCGACAGGGACATATGTACCTGTCGCGTGGCGCGACGGGTAGCAAATCTAGGGTAGGGTAGGTTGTTGGTGCACTTGTGTCTGTACTTTGTCTGTATTTTGTAATGTATAAAACGATGTCCTTTGTCTGTTGTGTTTACGTCTTTTGTTGTATTTGTTTAAGTGTTTGACTGTATGTTTGACCAAGTCAACAATCCACCTGGTTTGACTTGGCCAAACAGTCAACATTATGTGTAAGAGTGTTATGTTTCGAAGGATGTCATCGAAGGATGTTATGTATCCTTCGATGACCTCGAAAGACATCTTTCGATGGATACTTATGGACCTCGAAGGATGTATCATCCTTCGAGGTATATATGGATCCTTCGGAGTCTTTCGATGGACATTCTGGTCGATAGATGATCCTTCGACCAGATCTCATCATCCGTCGTGCATGTTATCTGTTATGGTATATATATACCATGTTGGGGTTCATTTCACAGCAGACACTTAGAAAGATATTGAGAGCATTTGTGAGTGAACCAAGGTCTTGTAAGAGAGCATTTCAGTTTGGTCAAGGGCTGTAACCGTGTCCACTGAAATACAAGAGAAAACTTTGATATATTGCTTGTCTACTCTTTCTCTTGTTACTTTCGCTTTCATCTAAACTACGGTTTGCACACTAGCTTGGATTCCGCACTTGCTAGTGTGCTAAACATAACAAGGAATAGGTTTAACCTCAACCTCCGAGGGACCTACAAGTGGTATCAGAGCCTTGGCTCTTTACCTTGTTTAAAACCGGGTTTGTTCAAGTTCTTGGTGTGTTTGGACACTTGGTTTAGATCCCGTTTTTAGTGTTTTTCTTGGACTTCTTAGCATAAAAACGTGTTCTAAACCAACTGGGAGTGTTCAAGGTCGGGTTGGGTAACTTAAAACTTTGTTTTAAAAGGTTTGCTATTTTTCCGGCCAATATTCCGGCTAAACTCCGGTGCTTGGTTGTGGATAAGAGGCTTCCTTTTTGGGCAATTTTTCAAAGTCAAATCTGAAGTTGGTGAAAAGTTGGTTGCAGAACATCCCTTCTGCCGAAAGTTGGTTCACCAACCACATCAACCTGTCACCAACCTGTCTCCTTTTTGTCAGTGTGTCAGATCTGTTCGAAAGATATCCTTTCGAACTCGAAAGATCATCTTTCGATCAAGGAGATTCGACAGATAACCATCCTTCGAACATCTTTCGAAGTGAGTGAGTTGTCTTTCGAGTCAAGGAATCTTTTCGAAAGATACATCATTCGAGTTACTGTTTTCCTTCGAAAGATAAGGATCCTTCGTGTAGGAGAATCTTTCGAGGTTATTGTTCGAAACTCAACAGTGATCCTTCGAACACTGTTGATCCTTCGAACAAGTGTCATCCTTCGAGGATCCTTCGAGTCTAATATGTTTAAGCTTAACAATCTGTGATTTTCAGGTCTTTCGATCCTCGATCCTTCGGCTGTTTGTTATCCTTCAAAGTTTTAACATGGTTTGTGAAATTTAATTTTTTTTTTTAAAAAATCAATTTTCACCTAATATATTAAATATAAAATGGGAACAAACGGTTAATGGGATCCATCTCCGTGGACTACAACAACTTTGACTCCACAACCATCGGCTACGCAATCATCAGCCACGCAATCTGTGCCAGAGTTCAACAAAACTGCATGGATGCAGGCAATTGCCCCACCTCAAGCTGCAATGATAACTGCAAATCAATGGGCATTGGTCACAAATCAAAACAGCAGCATTCAAGCAATGATGCAGAACGATAGTGAAACTGGTACAAGCACAAAACCGCCAAAACTAAATCACATCAATGATTGGGGATGGTGGAAAGAAAGGCTGAGAACTTATGTTCAGGGGCATGGTCAAGATCTATGGATGTGTTTCTTCACTCCATTTGAAAACGAGTTGGAAGTTGCAGGATCAAATCTAGAAACTTACAGCACAATGTCTGATGATGATAAGAAGAAATTTGAGTTGGAAAAGAAAGCATTCATGATTCTCACGCAAGCTCTTCACAGAGACATATACCACCAGTTCGTTTACTGTACAACTACTAAAAGCTTGTGGGATATGCTCATATTACGATGTGAAGGAAACGCTCAATCGAGGAAGATCAAGCAAGAGCTGCTGAAGAAAGAATTTGAAGGTTTCACGTGTATGGAGAACGAGGGTTTGGCAGAATTATCTACAAGATTCCATCACCTGTTGAGTGAAATGTTTGCCTTCAGAGTCACTGCCACTCCACAAGAAATGGTGAAGAGATTTGATGATGGCTTACCAGCAAAATGGAGCGGTTATCTTGAGATTCTCAAAGAAAACGGTGTTCTGGACACAATCACCGTTTATGAGCTAATTCAGAAATTGGAGAACAAAGATGTAGAAGAAAAGCTAAAGGCAAAAAGAACAATAACTCCTCAGAATCCAGAGATGTATTTTGGGATAGCAGGTGGCATTAGTGGAGAAAAGCCAGCCTCTCAGCATGCTAAGCTTCAAACAACTTTCATTTCTAACACCGGACCTTCCACAACGAATCAGTTTGATCCTTCAGCATACACGATGATGTATTCAAGACCAGATTCTTCTTCTCAACAACAACAACAGACGGCTCAACAATTCACACCACCGCCTTTCTTGGATCCAAACAGGGCTCAACAGCAACAACCACAACAGCAAGGATTTTATGGAAGTTCTTCAAGCTTTCAAGCTACTTCCAATCCGAACACTGTCAGATTGGACACTTCAAACTTTTCAAAAGTCAGTGTCGAGATAGCCAAAGAGCATATGGAGATGTTGAACACCTTGGTTAGTGCTTACTGTGGGTTGGTTGCAGGTCAGATTGGAAATATCAATCTAACCAACGAAGATTACCAGCAAGTTGATAAAGAAGAGTTTGAGATGATGGATATCAAATGGGCTCTTGCTAGTGCTATTCGAAGAGCAAAAGAGTTCATGGAAAGGACGGGGAGAACCAACTTGGAAAGCAACAACAACACCAAGTATGGTTTTGATAAAAATGCTGTCACCTGCTTCAACTGTGGTGAAAAGGGTCATTTCAAGCGGGAATGTCAGAAGCCACCTAAGCAAGGCAATCAGAATCCTTTCAGGAATCAAAGACAGCCTCAACAACAACAGAACAACAATTCTGACAGACAAATAGTTCCCGTGGGAGGAAATACATCTGGATCCACAAACACTAATCCCCACAGAGGGTTAGTTGTTCAAGCTGATGAGATTTGCAACTGGAATCTCCAGCTTGGTGAAGGAGGAAATGGTGGAACAGCATGTTATGCTAAGGTGGTTGAGAATGTTGAAAAGGTTGTAGAACCCGTGTCTGCTGGTGAATCTTCAGAAGATGAAGATAGCTCGGGTTATAGTGGAAGTTTGGATGGGGAATCACTTGATGCTGGTGATTTATCAAGTGAGGCTTTAGACTTGGAGGTTGATGAGTTATTGGCTGATGCTGAAGCATTATGCAAGAGAAGATCTATTCTTTGCCAGAAAGCTGCTGGAACTTCCGAGAAGCCTTCTCAATTTTTCTCTGAAGATGGATCTTTTTCTTTTCATACAGCCTTTATGGCTCATGTTGAAGGACAAACCTCTCAGGTATGTGATTCTAAACCTGACTCTATTTCTGCTGCTGTTGAATGTGCTAAATGTCTAGAATATGCAGAAAAGGAAAGTCTGTTTGAAATCACACACAAACACAATCGAATTGATTGTTGATCTGTCTAAAGCAACTGAGGCTAACTTGTTTTTGACAAGAAATGAAAAAGAGTTTAAAGCAACAATTGCGTCATTAAAACATGATGTTTCTGAACTTCAAAAGGCTGTTTTGAGAAAACAACATGCTAATAATAACTTAATTGACACAATTGAAAAGCAAATGGTAGAGTTAGCTACAGCTCGATGCGAATGTGAAACAATCAAGCAGAAATTGGAAAGCTATTCCAATTCCCGCTATGTTTTGGATCACATTATTGATGTTCAAAAGAAAAAGGGGGATGCAAAATGTATTGGTTACAAATCATGCCCTCCCCCAATGAATCACAATTATTCCAAGTTGCCTAATGACGAGGATATGCCCCGTTTTGAACCTACTGTGCCACTCGGTCTAGATGACTTTGCAGCAGGCCTCGGGTTCACAACTGGTACATCATCCTCGGGTCAATCAGAATCTGAGAATGTGACAGATTCATCATGTGTTAAGGAACAGAGTCCTCCCATTATTGAGGATGCTGATTCTTCGGATGATGAATCCGAAGAAATTGTGAAACAACAGTCTAACTCGGTTACAACAGATATTCCTATCGAGAATCACATTCTGTGTGATCCACCAGTGAAACCGAGTAAGACTGAAATGTCAAAGGCGATGAAATCCCTTGTAGTTAGCTCTGAAGGGAATAACTTGTTGTATACGCTCAAAGGAGATAGCAAAATCTACTCTGACAAAGATTTTCCAATTAAAAATGTAAATCAAGATTTAATTGAGCAAATTTTTGAAGGATGTACTGATAAGTTTTTGGGGAACAAAGGTGGAAAAGTAACAGTCACTCAATGTGATCCAATTCCGTGTGAACAAATTAGAAAACAATACGGAAACCAAAAACTACCAATTGAGCGAAAACAACAAGTCAACTCCAGAAAGGGTAAGGTACAGGGAAAGAAGGCTCAGAACAAGAATGTTCAAGCACCTAAAGTTCAGCAGCCTAAGACTGAACAACCAAAGGTTCAACAACCTAAAGTTGAACAGTCTAAGGCTACTCAACCTAAGGCTGCACAACCCAAAATTCAACAATCTAAGGTTGAGCAACCTAAGGTTCAACAGCAAACGGTGCAAACCAAAAGAGCTCCTGTTAAGAAAAGAGAACAGAAAGTGAACTTTGTTGGATCAAAGGGTACGGACAAACTTGAAACATTTCAAAATAAATCTAACATTGATTTTGTAAAACAAGTTAGAATTTTAAAGAGAAATGATGAGAACAATTATACCCAACACACCAATGGATGTGACTTAGGTCCAAGCACATCTAGATCACAAAGTTCAGTATCTGGTTCTTCGTCTGGTCATCAACACGTTTCTCCGAGGTTTGTAGAGCGGAGAATGTGTTTTGAATGTGGAACAGTTGGGCACATTGTAAGATACTGCCCATACTTGCAAAAATTAAAGGGAAAAACAAGTGCTCCCCAAGAAACCAATTACCAAAAACAACCGGTTTCCCCGAAACAAGACCCACGTGTCTTGAAAGAAAGGGAAAAGAAGGTAAAACAAAAGAACAAAAAGGTAATTGAGAAGGCCTTAAAATCAGAGGTCAAGGATAAAAAACCTGTACAAGCTAAACCTACAAATGTAAAACCAGTAAATACAAAAACAATTAATTCAAATACTGGTAAAGGACAACAAGCTTGGAAACAAAAACAGGTAACTAAGTCAGGGGGTGCACCTGAGGTACTGTTTTCTAATCATCAAGTGATTGAGATCACTTTCCTTGATGATCAAGGACGACCCAAGTCCACAAAGGCTTGGGTCCCCCTCTCAAACTGATATGTTAGTTGCATGTGCAGGCGGCTCCAGGAGGAACTATTAATAGTCTTTGGATTGTTGATAGTGGGGCTTCCAGGCACATGACGGGCGACTATCGTCTTCTTTTCGATGTGCGAAGTATAAGAGGAGGATATGTTGCGTTTGCTGGAGACAAAGGAGGGTATATCACCGGCGAGGGAATGATCTCAAATGGAATTGTGAGCCTCGACAAAATCAATTATGTGCAACGGTTGGATCACAATCTCCTGAGTGTTTCTCAGATCTGCGACAAGAAGTTCACCGTGGATTTTGATGATGCCGGTTGTTATGTGCTGAAGCCAGGATTCAAGATTCCCGCAGAATGGATTCTCTTATCAGCACCAAGAGTTAATGATTTGTATGTCCTTGATATGAGCCAAGCAATAACTCAGTCAAAACAAGTTACTTGCTTTATTTCAAAAGCCACTGAAAAGGAGACGATCTCTTGGCACAGACGGATGGGTCATATTCACCTCAGAAAAATGAATCACCTTGTCAAAAACAATTTGGTGAGAGGTGTCAATGTGAAGAACTTTCAACTTCAAGATGTCTGTGTGCCGTGTCAGAAAGGGAAGCAGACCAAGAAATCACATCCATTGAAAAAGGTTAACACTGTCAACATGCCACTCGAGCGTTTGCATATGGACCTTTTCGGCCCTGTCAAACACAAGAGTGTGCATGGGGAAGTTTTCTGCTTGGTAGTTACTGATGACTACTCAAGATTTTCATGGGTTGACTTCATGGTCCACAAGAGCGAGACTCCAGAAATTCTGAAGAATTTGATCACCTTGTTGGAGAATCTGTATAATCTAAAGGTGAGGCGAATTCGAAGCGACAACGGTACCGAGTTCAAAAACAGGGTTATGGATGAGTTTTACACTGCAAAAGGAATCCTTCATGAATACAGCTCTCGGTACACGCCACAACAAAATGGAGTCGCTGAAAGAAAGAACAGAACCTTAATTGAGACTGCAAGAACCATGTTGGTTGAGTCTCAGCTTCCAGTTCGATTCTGGACTGAAGCTGTTGCCTCGGCTTGCTACACGTTAAACAGGGTTCTCACAGTGAAAAGACATGGAAAAACGTGCTTCGAACTCCTACACAAGAAGACTCCTGACTTGGAATATCTAGAACCTTTTGGTGCACCATGTACCATAATTGAGCCTGACGGGAAGTTTGGTGCCAAAGCTATCGAAGGTTACTTCCTTGGGTATGCTACTCCTAATCTGCGAGTATGGAACTTGACTACCAAAAGGATTGAAGAATGGGGTGAAGTAAGAGTTCAAAGATATTCTAATCCTCCGAAGCCTTCTGGAGATCCATGGATGTTCGATTATGATGGTCTTTTCGACTCATTTAATCTGCCGACATTTGATGATGACAATGCAATTGCTCAAATGTTGTCTGAAAGCGAGAATGCGACTGGCTCTCAGTTAGCTCGTCCAATCATTGTTGACTCACAAGCTTCTTCTTCTGTCAACAATCTCGTTTCAAATGAGGTGTTTAATGATGCTGTCGATTACAATTTGTCATCGGAAGATGAGGAGTATGTTGATGCAAATGATGGTGAAGCACTGCATCCGGTTCAAGGTACTTCAGAAGCAACGGATCCAGTGTCTGCGCCAATTATTCAAGAAGAAAATGCATCATCTTCTACAACTCACCAGCTTCAGAATGATATCGGGAATTTAAATATCAATAACTTGAGGTCAAATGTTGAAGTTCCTCCAGTTTCTGAAACCCGAATTCATAACATTCATCCTTAGCAGAATATTATAGGTGATGTTCTCAGTGGTGTAAGGACAAGGAATCAAATCAGAAATAATGAAAATGCTGGCTTGTATGCTGAGATACGAGAATCGGGACAACAAAATGATTGGTCTTTCGCCTGCTATGTTAGCCAAGAAGAGCCTAGATCTTGGAAGGAGGCATTGAAAGATGATTCCTGGGTGGAAGCAATGCAAGAAGAACTTCAGCAGTTCGAGAAGTTCGGCGTATGGAAATTGGTTGATAGGCCCGACAACTACAAAAAGATCGGAACTCGCTGGGTGTTTAAGTGCAAAAAGGACGACCGTGGGATTGTTGTCCGAAACAAAGCAAGGTTAGTTGTTCAAGGCTTCAGTCAGATTGAAGGTATTGACTACAATGAAGTGTATGCACCTGTTGCTCGTCTGGAGGCTATTAGAATCTTTCTACCCTACGCATCCTTTAAGAAATTCAAGGTGTACCAGATGGATGTTAAAAGTGCTTTTCTACACGGAGTAGTCGAAGAGGAAGTATATGTCGAGCAACCACCGGGGTTTGAAGATCCATTACATCCTGACAGGGTTTTACTACTTAACAAGGCATTATATGGTCTTCATCAAGCACCTCGGGCCTGGTATGAGACACTGTCTACCTACCTACTGAGCAATGGGTTTAGACGGGGTTTGATCGACTGTACCCTCTTCATCAAAGAAAAAGGTGAAGATCTTCTGTTGGTACAAGTGTATGTCGATGACATTATCTTTGGTTCTACCGATGATAAGTTATGCAAGGAATTTGAAAAGGTGATGCAAGATCGATTCGAGATGAGTGCGATGGGTGAAATGACGTTCTTCTTGGGTTTGCAAGTTAATCAGTCCGAATCTGGAATTTTTATTCATCAAACCAAGTACGTCGGAGACATCTTGAGCCGGTTCCAGATGTCCGATACGAAGCCAATTTCTACTCCTCTTCCGCAGAATCACGGGATTACTCCAGATGAAGAAGGGGATGCTGTGGATTCTTCACTTTATCATGCTATGATTGGATCCTTAATGTATCTCACCGCATCAAGACCCGACATTATGTATCCAACTTGTCTTCTCGCTAGGTATCAAGCGAATCCGAAGGTCTCTCACTATGCTGCTGTCAAAAGTATTTTTCGTTATCTGAAGAGTTACCCCGACACCGGGTTATGGTACCCTAAGGATGATAACTTCGATCTCAAAGCTTTCAGTGATTCTGATTTCGGCGGCTGCAAGAAAGATGGAAAATCAACTACAGCAGGATGTCAGTTCTTAGGCAATCGCCTAGTCACTTGACAATGCAAGAAGCAGACATGTGTGGCTACGTCTACATGTGAAGCAGAATACATTGCTGCGTCTAGTTGCTGCTCCCAGGTTCTATGGATCCAACAACAGATGCGGGACTACGGTTTTGAATTCCTAACTACTCCTATTTATGTTGATAATGAAGCTGCTTTACAGATCACTAGAAATCTTGTACAGCACTCGAAAACGAAGCACATCGATATTAAATATCACTTCATACGTGATTGTTTTGAAAAGAGACTTATCGATGTGGTTCATATTCATACCGACCACCAACGTGCCGACCTTTTTACCAAAGCATTTGATAAATCAAGATTTGATTATTTACTTTTGGTAAACGGCATTAAGGTGAAGCAAGAGTAACCGACATCAGGAAATCGTTTTTGTAAATATTTTTCAAAAAACCAAAAATCCAAAAATATTTTTACTTTATTTTATTTTTGAATTTTAGGGGGAGAAAGTTTCAAGAAAAATACAAAAACATTGAAAAACCACAAAAATACAAAAATATGTCTTTAATTTATTTACTTTCTGCATTTAAGGGGGAGAAAATTCAGAAAAACACAAAAACAATAGAAAAACAAAAATAGAGTTTCTTGGTAATATAAGGGAAAGTGATATTACATCAGAGGTCGGTTGAAACATGTTTCTAAAAATCAAAAGGAAAAGAAAATGATAAGTAGCTCTACTTATGATGTACCGGTAGACTCACGATCATTTTAAAGTATGCAGGAGATATAAACATAACGAACTGAAAACCGCGTGGGAACCGCTCATTGGCATATGGTCTTGGTACCGAAATTTCGTTTGATAGATTGCCGAGGTTCTGAGATATTCGGGGTTTATGCTGTTTATCATCTGGGTATCATGGTTGTTTCTATAAAAGACAAAGTCTAAGTTCTTCCATGATACCATACATACGTGTACATATTTCATACTGCGTTCGACCTCAATAAGTGATAAACAATCACATGTCCATACAAAATAAGTGATAAAATATCACATTTATCCGGGAGTCAAGTTCGTCTCTCTGCTGTACGGAAGTACTGACCTGTTCACGGACTTGCTCCTGTGCCCTCATGCATTGAAACTCAAGTTCCTCATCAATAAGTGATTCTATCACATAGGGCTTGTTTTCAACTCAAATAAGTGACTTGTTCACATTGTAAATATATACGTTAAAAACGGATAATAAATGGTATACTCCCCAGTAAGATGAACTCTCGTGCATACCTTGATACGGGAATGTGTCGTGAGTGGATGAACACCGGTCGGTAAGTATAATTCATACCTTAAACGTATCTCATTGTTTTATGATTACACTTGATTGTTGAGTTTAAGTGGATAACAATATCGGTAATTATGGTAGAATACTTATCAACTTCTGTAAAAGAATTTTAAAAGGAAATGTGTTTCGACAAAAGACCGCCAGCTGATATGATTCTCTTCGCCAGAAACTCGCAAAAATATTGTTGTGTTTGTACATATTTATTTACTACTTTATTTTAAACAGTTTTGTCGTTTGGTGCATATCAGCACGACATTAGCGGTGATGTCGTTTGATAACATTCAAAGGATTTTAAATTGTTGCCTTTTATTTTATCAAACCACAAAATCCAAAAAGATTTTCAATTTTATATTATTTTTGATTAACTGATGTTGGTGCTCGATTCGATACCTGACAAGCCGAGATACTTCATAAAACTAATCTTTGCAGAACTTCATAACGGACAACTTTTCAAAATGGTCATTTCTGAAAAACCTCCAAAATTTGAAGGGTGTAAATTGGAAATTCCCAAAAATCCAAAGTGTTGGTGGAAATCTGATCCTTCGAGGAAGCAATGGCCCTCGAAAGATCAGATGGTCAAGAAAGTCAACGAAAGTCAACCATCTCAGTCGAAAGATGATTGGTCAACGAAGGATTTGACCAATTGATCTTTCGAGTTGACCAGATCCTTTGAAAGATGGTGTAGATCGAAAGATATCTTTCGAAGGATTCTAAAATATCTGGTATCCTTCGATCCAG
The DNA here is from genome assembly GCF_002127325.2 of Helianthus annuus. NCBI lineage: Eukaryota > Viridiplantae > Streptophyta > Magnoliopsida > Asterales > Asteraceae > Helianthus > Helianthus annuus. The sequence goes on along the minus strand of NC_035449.2, from coordinate 133,520,590 downwards.
ATCTTTCAAATATCTGGATCCTTCGAACCAAATAGGGATCCTTCGAACCCAAGATCATCCTTCGAGACACCTTTACATCTTTCGAATGGTTTTGGGTCCTTCGAGGCGGTTGGACTTTCGAGGTCAGGGTATATAAAGGGTCTTCTTCTTCATTTGCTCTTATCAGTTTCAAAAACATCTCTCAAAACCCTCTCTTTCTCTCGAACCTCTGCCAAAATTTTTCTAAAACTTGTTGATATCAGGATTTCTTTAGCAAACAACGGTAGGATGATTATGTTTTTCCTATCAAACATTAACTCAAACAACAACTTTATAAAATCATCATTGATCATGTTTATTGACCTTTCTTGTTCACAATTTCATTTTATGTAAATCATGGATAAAGTTAGTATATAAACAATGTGTTAATGATTGAAAGCAGTGTTAGGTTGTTGATGATGATCAGTTGTTCGGAAATGATGAAGTCATGGTGTCTAGGGTTTTGGGTTGGGTAAACAGAGTATGTTGAATTTGGATTGTGGTCACTTTCCGGGTTGGATTAGTGTTTGGAATTGCTAAAATGTTGTTGTTTTCTTGAATGGTTTTCTTAGTGTTTGTTATTGCATGGTATAAAACACATTTAAAACTGACCAGAAACAAAACTTGAAACTGTCACCGGAAAAACACTTAAAATCCTCCGGAATCTCACCGATGAACAGTTGCCGGTAATCAAAACGAAGGATGATGACTCATCACCTCGATAGATGTGCTGTACAACATCCTTCGAGTTGAGTCTCGAAAGATGTTAGATATCTCGAAGGATCATCCTTCGATTGATCAATCCTTCGAATGATCAAGATATCTTTAAAAATTCTTGATTATTCGAAAGATGATCCTTCGATAAGGTTGTCATCCTTCAAGAAAAGTGACATCTTTCGAACAGACTGACATCCTTCGAACAGATTACCATCCTTCGTGCCATGTTCAATCCTTCGATGGATATTTGGATCCTTCGAAGAGTTCAACACTTAGAATTTTTCAAGAAATTGAAAATTTTCTAAGTGTGGAATTCCATTGTTGACTGTTTGACCTTTTCTTATTACGTGTCTATGTTTGATGAACAGAAATGGCACCAAAAGTAGCGAAAAAGGAACGGGCAAAGCCAACAAAGAAGGTGAAATCGGAGCTTGAATCTATGTCTGAACCTAGACATAACATGGCTGCATATTTACAACCGGAAGGCAGTATCAGTCCGGAGTTTACTGGCATCATGGAGTATCTTCATAGGGCGCGCATCAATTATGCTATCACAACACAGCACGTTGCCTATCAGTCGCACATCAAGGCGTTTTGGAGTTCAGCAGTGATTGAAACGGTGGAGAATAAGGAAGTGATCAGGGCAACAGTTGCTGAAAAACCCGTGGTTATTACAGAAACACTATCAGAGAACGTCTACGGCTTGGAGATCAACCGGAAGATCCTACTTCTATAGATTTACAATGTCAGCGGAGGTTACTGATGAGGCTGCGGTACAGCGACGACGTTCTTGCCAATCAGATCAACAAGAAGTATATGCCGCTTCGATACAAGTTCCTGTTGCATATTCTTATTCATTGCCTAAGCAACAAGCGTTCTGGGTATGATCTGTCACCGATCGATTTGACTGGATTGTTTACGGCGCTGATTCTGAACAAGCCGTTCAACATATCTCGGTATATCTTCGACAATCTGAAGGAAAACGCTCGAAGGCCACTTCCGTCTGCAACACAGCGAACATCCACCAAGTTCTGGTTATATCCCAGGTTTCTGCAGATGATGATAGATGATCAGATTCCTGATCTTGCTAAAGCCGAGGCAGATGTTCTTCCTGTTAATCCAATGAATGAGCGTACTCTGCTGATATTCAAGTCTATGGCCGCCTATAAGGAATCGGACCCAATTAGGAAACTTATTGGTTATCTGGATATTCCTAACTACGAGGCACCGCAGCACAACAAATGGCGTCGAGACGCGAGCGATTCTGATAATGAAGAGCCAAGGTTAATCGCTTTGGCTGATACGCAGCTCGGGGCTAAACATGGAATCAAAGCAACAAGGAAGTCAGCTGGCAGTTCTAGTGCTGCAACACGTGTTGAGGTTGATGTCAATGTTGCTGCAGAAGATGTTCAGGGATTGTTTGTAGATCCTGATGCTAGTATTGGTGCAGGTGGTGATGGTGGTACTGTGGTTGTTGAAACAGGTGGTAGTGCAGGTGGTGCTGGTGGTATTGCTGGTCAGTCTGGTACTGTTGCGACTGACAAGGGTAAAGGTAAAGTAGATCAGCCGAGGAAGCTAGCTGATGAAAGCAGCTCGTCTTCTGAAGAGGAAGGAGGTTCTGATGGCGATGATTCATCTTCTGAGGACGATAATCCTCCTCCTCCAGGGATGAAGAAAGTCTTTGATAAACGCGGGAACCCCCGGTTTGTGCGTATAAAGAAGACGGGTAGTACTGGAGAATCTGACCAGGATGAAGATTATACGCTTACTTCTCCGGGTTTTCTTAAGAAGAGGAAGGCAAAAAGGCAGGATGTTCGTTCATCAAAGAAAGCTGCTGGTGATTCCTCTATTCCAGTTTCTGTTCAGCCTTCATCTGCTCCTGAGCAGCAGTTTCCTCCCTCTGGTGATCAATTGACTGAAAAAGAGACACTGGAGCTAATGTCTTCTCCTCAGAGGTCTTCTGGGACACGCACGGCGACTGTTGATCAACAGCCGCCTGCAATTCCCACCTCAGGTACACATGCCCGACCCCCTCTCACTATTACTAGTCCTACAGGTGCTTCGGGTTAGGCTGGTCAGTCTGGTTCTTCAAGACCTGAGCCTTCGTGACCAACTCTGGCAGAAACCTTATCTGGATTTTCTGAAGCTGACAAGATACAATTCCTGATTGAACAAGTCAGTGAATTGGGTTCTATAGTTGGTCGACACACAAGAACAATTGAAGAATATCGTGTCCAGCGAAAACAGGATGTAATGGCACACAACCAGCTGTGTTCAATTGTTGAAGCTCAGAATATCAAGATCAAGGAACAGGCCGAGGAAATTGAAAGGTTAAAAGAGGCAAACAAGGCACGAGATAGGGAGGTTGAAATTATGAAAAGGTATAGTACTAATTTGGAGACTCAGGCAAAAGCGTTAAGGGAGAAGGTCAATAGTCGCGATGATAGACTAATGGAAGCCTTCAAACCCATGTATGCAAACTTCAATAAGATTCATTCCAAGGTTGGTACATTGTGGAGTGAAAGGTGCAGTACCTTAGGGATAGTTCCCTCAAGGCGTGAGGATGATAAAGATGATGATGCAGCTAATCCAGATCAAACAACTGCCTCAGGTTCCGGTGCAACTGCATCCGGTGCTGCAGGTGGATCTGGTACACCTCAAGACACTCCTTCTGCTCCTCCAACAGCTACCACTGGCCCATCAGAACAGACAGAAACACTGGAAACGTCTACAGGGCCTGAACATATTAGCCTGGAACCAGAAACATTTGCAGATTTCCTTGAATCCTCAGGTTCTCAGAAGTATCATCCTGTCACGGGTGAATTGCTAGAAGAGGGAGAGTTTATATCTGAAATGTCTGATGAACAGATACTGATCTTGACTGATTTGGATGAAGTTGCTGTGTGTATGATTGATGCTACTCCGATGGTACAGGATCAAACTGATTTCTCTACAATTGAAGAAATCTTCATCAGTTCGGATCCTGAACGTCCTGTATATGTTGGAAAGGACAATGAGGAGGTGAATGCTCTGGATGATGATTTTGTGGCTGAAAAGACTGCAGAGTTTGCCAATCTTTCTTCTGATTCGCCATCAGCTCAAGAAAACCGTGAGAAAACTGTGAATGAATGGCGAGCGGATTTCCTTGCTAGGAATCCTCCTCCGCTCGCTCCGTTGGATCAGGTTAACTATATGAGGCTGGAGAAGAATCGAGCTCGGGGTCGCATTATTAGTTGGATGTTCGTCAAGGAACTTCCCTGCATGGTCGTGAAAAGAGAAACTGGTCTTCAGTATTTCAGAACTCTCCTCAGTATTCTCACACTTCCGTGCTATGATGTTGCAGTGTTAGCTCAACTAGATGTCATCAATCGAGACAAAGAAAAGATGGTGGATCTGTTCGCTAAGAAAATCAGGTTGGAAAGGAGATTGGGTTGGAAGGATCCTCTGTACAAGCCACAGTTTCCCAGATACGAGCAGATCAGGTTTACACTTGATCCAGAGACAAACACAGCTCGCTATCGTTTGGTGTATGATCCTCCCAAGGTGATGAAGAAGATACCCTTACTGAAGATGAAGAATGACTTTCTTGGAAACTTCCGCTGCTGGGTCTATGACGCGGATACTGGTGAAGCCGTGATCCTATTCAGAGATAATCAGGAGAACTTTAGAATAATAGATCCGATGTGGATTACTAATATGTCCAGATCGGATATTATTGTTCTGAAGGATCATGAGATAAACTACCTGGTTCGGGATCGAGATCAAGCTATGAAGTTTCAAAAGATGGCCTTGTACTGCTTCAATTTGCTGGTCAACGCAGGAAGTGCATGGTCATCACATCATCTGACAGTGGAAAGGACGTTCGAGACTTAAGACACGAAGACCGAGACAAAGCTACAGCCAAGGGGGAGTTTGTTGGTGCACTTGTGTCTGTACTTTGTCTGTATTTTGTAATGTATAAAACGATGTCCTTTGTCTGTTGTGTTTACGTCTTTTGTTGTATTTGTTTAAGTGTTTGACTGTATGTTTGACCAAGTCAACAATCCTCCTGGTTTGACTTGGCCAAACAGTCAACATTATGTGTAAGAGTGTTATGTTTCGAAGGATGTCATCGAAGGATGTTATGTATCCTTCGATGACCTCGAAAGACATCTTTCGATGGATACTTATGGACCTCGAAGGATATATCATCCTTCGAGGTATATATGGATCCTTCGGAGTCTTTCGATGGACATTCTGGTCGATAGATGATCCTTCGACCAGATCTCATCATCCTTCGTGCATGTTATCTGTTATGGTATATATATACCATGTTGTGGTTCATTTCACAGCAGACACTTAGAAAGATATTGAGAGCATTTGTGAGTGAACCAAGGTCTTGTAAGAGAGCATTTCAGTTTGGTCAAGGGCTGTAACCGTGTCCACTGAAATACAAGAGAAAACTTTGATATATTGCTTGTCTACTCTTTCTCTTGTTACTTTCGCTTTCATCTAAACTACGGTTTGCACACTAGCTTGGATTCCGCACTTGCTAGTGTGCTAAACATAACAAGGAATAGGTTTAACCTCAACCTCCGAGGGACCTACATACGTTCGTGTCCAGATAGCTTGGATGAGTTGACACTGAAACGAAATTTTACTTCTACAGCAAGAATTTAAGATAATTATCAGCTAGGGTTTACCCCCCCTGAGTTTTAGGGGCCCTGATCCTGATTCCGATTGTTATGAAAATTTTAGGGTATATGCAGAATTGCTTGGGTTTCTTAATTAGGGTTTTCTTATTGACTAATTATCGTCCTAATTATTGATTTTAGTGGCAGTTGTTACATCCTCCCCACCTTAAGAAAAATCTCGTCCTCGAGATTCACTGAAATAGATGAGGGTATTTCCGCTTCATTTCTGATTCTAGCTCCCAAGTGTGTTCTGGTCCTCTCTTTGAATTCCATTTGACTTTTACTAGCACTAGTCGTTTGTGTTTGAGAAACTTAATCTTCCGGTCTTCTATTTGTAAGGGTTTCTCTACGAATTTCAGCTTTTCACTTACCTCTATATCTTGAAGAGGTACTATCAGGAATTCGTCTGATAGACATTTCTTGAGATTGGATACATGAAACACATCATGTACTCCAGCTAATTCTTCTGGTAGTTGTAAACGATAAGCTACTGGTCCGATTCGTTGGATCACTGGGAATGGTCCAACATATCTTGGACTCGGTTTTCCTTTCTTACCAAATCGTACTACTCCTTTCCAAGGAGATACTTTCAAAAGTACCTTGTCTCCGACTTGAAATTCTAACGGCTTGCGACGATTGTCTGCATAGCTCTTCTGACGATCTCTAGCAGTCTTCAGTCTTTCCTTGATTTGAGATATTTTGTCAGTGGTTTCTTGCACAATCTCTGGACCTGATAATTGACTTTCTCCTATTTCTGCCCAACATACGGGAGTTTTGCACTTGCGTCCATACAGTGCTTCGAATGGAGCAGCTTCAATGCTTGAATAATAACTATTGTTATAGGAGAATTCAATTAAAGGTAGATGGCTATCCCAGTTTCCACCAAAATCTATTACACATGCTCGGAGCATGTCTTCTAGAGTTTGTATGGTCCTTTCACTCTGTCCATCTGTTTGTGGATGGTAAGCGGTACTCAGATTTAGTCGAGTTCCCATTGCTTTCTGAAAACTTGTCCAGAAACGGGAAGTGAAACGACTATCTCTATCCGATACAATGGAGAGCGGAACTCCATGTAAAGATACCACTTCGTCCACGTATAGCTGAGCTAACCTTTCCATGCTATAGGTTTCTTTCATTGGTAGGAAATGAGCTGATTTGGTTAATCGATCCACAATTACCCAAATAGCATCATTACCTTTTCTGGTTTTGGGTAACTTAGTAACAAAGTCCATTGTTATGAGTTCCCATTTCCATACAGGCATTTCTAGCTGTTGTAGTAGTCCTGAAGGTTTCTGATGTTCGGCTTTAACTTGTGAACAGGTTAAACACTTAGATACGTATTCGGCTATATCCTTTTTCATTCCTATCCACCAAAAATTATTTCTTAAATCTTGGTACATCTTATTATTTCCTGGATGCATGGTATATCTAGATTTATGGGCTTCTTCTAAAATCTTATTTCTTAACTCTCCTTGCTTAGGTACCCAAATTCGTTTCTTATGGAATCTCCAAATTCTATCATTTCCTTGTTCTAGTTCTTTTATGTAACCTTTCATTCCTTCAGCATCATCCTTGATTGTTGTTTCCTGAATTTTCTTCAGTTGCTCCATTAAATCTACTTGTAGATTTAATCTAAGAGCACGGACTCGCTTTTGCTTCTCGTGATATTTACGACTTAAGGCATCTGCGACTACGTTCGCCTTTCCTTCGTGATATTGAATATCGCAGTCGTAATCGCTCAAGATTTCCATCCATCTTCTTTGCCTCATATTCAACTCTTTTTTCCCAAATATGTACCTTAAACTTTTATGATTTGTATAGACAGTAAACTTGCTTCCATACAGATAATGTCTCCAGATCTTAAGGGCAAAAATTATAGCTCCTATTCCAAATCATGAGTCGTATAATTCTCTTCATGCTTTTTCAATTGTCTAGAAGCATACGCAATTACCTTCTTGCGTTGCATCAATACACATCCGTATCCTAATTTTGAAGCATCACAGTAGACTTCAAAGTCTTCTGTTCCTTCGGGTAAAGCTAAAATTGGAGCATTTGTCAATCGGTGTTTTAAAATCTTAAAAGCTTCTTCTTGTCTAGGTCCCCACTCAAACTTAGCGGCTTTACAGGTTAACTTAGTCAAAGGTACAGCTATTTTAGAAAAATCCTTAATAAATCGTCTGTAGTATCCAGCTAAGCCTAGAAAACTTCTAATTTCCATAGCTATTTGTGGGACTTTCCATTTGGTAATTGCTTCTATTTTAGTAGGATCTACATGGATACCTTCATGATTCACCACATGACCTAAGAATTGTACTTCTTGCAACCAAAATTCGCATTTCGAGAACTTGGCGTAAAGTTGTTCCTTTCTTAACAAAGTTAAGAGTACGTGCAAGTGCTCACAATGCTCTTTTTTGACTTTTGGAGTAAATAAGTATATCGTCGATGAAAACGATCACAAATTTATCCAAGTACGGTTTACAGATTCGATTCATCATGTCCATAAATGCTGCTGGGGCATTTGTTAGTCCAAAGGGCATGACTGTAAACTCATAATGACCATACCTAGTTCTAAAGGCAGTTTTAGGTATGTCTTCTTTTTGTACTTTCAGCTGGTGATATCCAGATCTTAAATCTATCTTTGAAAAATACCTAGCTCCTTGAAGTTGATCGAAAAGATTGTCAATCCTAGGTAATGGGTATCGATTCTTAATGGTAACTTTATTCAACTCCCTATAATCAATACACATCCTCATCGATCCATCTTTCTTTTTCACAAACAACACCGGCACTCCCCAAGGGGATGAACTAGGTTGTATAAATCCTTTACTTAGTAATTCATCTAATTGCTTTTTCAATTCTAGCATTTCGGTAGGTGCTAATCTATAAGGTGCTTTAGCTATTGGTGCAGTACCTGGAATTAAATGAATTCTAAACTCTACTTCTCTATCGGGTGGTAATCCAGGTAGTTCTTCTGGAAAAACATCTGGGTATTCTGAGACTACAGGGATGTCTTGAAGTTCCTTATCTTTAGTGTTAATGATTACGGAAATCATATACACCATTTCCTGTTTTCTCGAATAACTAGCCAATTTCATTACTGAGATGAATTTCAATGGCTTTCGAGGTCTATCTCCTGTAATCAAGATCACTTCTCCTGTGGGGGTTTGAATTTCTAAGGAATTCTTATCACATAAGATTCGAGCATGGTTGGCTACTAACCAATCCATTCCTAATACCACATCGAATCCGGCTAAATTCATAGGTAACAGATTTGCAGAAAACTGATGGCCTAATAGTTCTATTTTTCCTTCTTGCAAAACTTTATCTATGTTCACAGAATTTCCTTCTGCTGTTTCGACTGTAAAAATCTGCCTAAGAGTGGTTAAGGGTAGCTTAAGAGCTTGGCAAAATGAAGTATTAATAAAACTTTGGTTTGTACCAGAGTCAAATAATACTTTTGCAAACACGTCGTGAACTAGGAACGTACCGGCTATCACGTCTGGGATGAGTTCGGCTTCTTGAGTAGTCAGCTGGAATGCTCGTACATTCTTCTTGGTTGTTCCCTCAGCCGTTTTAGCTTTGTTTTCTGCTGGTTTAGCTAACTTAGGACATTCAGATTGGAAATGTCCCCTTTCTCTGCACTTATAACAAATTCTTGTTTTCCTTCTGCAGTCTTCTTCACGATGTCCTCTTGCCTTGCAAAAATTGCAAATTATATTACATTGTCCATAATGTTTCTTCTTGCAATTTCTGCAGAAAAGCGGTGATGAGGATTGCTCTGTTCCTCTTTTCTTAGTATTACCCACACGAAATCCTTGGGTAATCTTTTGAGCTAATTCCTTCCTGCGATCTTCTTCTCTTGTGCGCACCAGTTCATCTGTTAGGGTATTAGCTAATTCCACAGCATCGTCAATAGTACGAGGTCTCGCAGCCTTAACGATGTTACGGATTTCACTAATTAAACCCCAAATGTAACGGGAAATGAGTACCGGTTCTGGCGAAGCCAGTGTTGGCACCACTCTCGCGTATTCAAAGAATGTCGAAGTATAACCACGACAATCTATACCCGTCATATGATGATTTAGGAACTTATTCGCCATTTGATCTTTTTCATATTCGGGACAAAATTTTCTTTCTACAAGACTCTTAAATTCTTCCCAGCTCATGGCATAGGCTACTCTTCTTCCTTTTGCCTGTAATATTGTGTTCCACCATTCTAGTGCCCCTTCTTTGAACAGATTTGAGGCATACATGACTTGATCCTCTTCGGCACATTTACTTATTGCAATTACTGCTTCGGTTTTCTCTAACCAACGCAGTGTTGCAGTTGCCCCTTCGTTACCTGCAAATTCAGTGGGTTTGCAAGCAAGAAACTCTTTGTAAGTGCAGCCAGGCGTTGCAACTTTCATTTTCTTAGGAAGTGGGGCTTGTCGTGAATCATTATCATGATTGTCATGATTGCTGCCTCTATTTATGTTGTTACTGCCGTTTTCTTCCGGAGTACGTTTACTAGGAATTAATTGTTGTGGTTCGGCAGGTTTTTGAACAGCAGCCACAATTTCTGGAATAGCACTGGCTATCCCTTGAGCAATAAAGTGCTCAATATCTTGTCTAGTTATATATTGATCTTCCTGATTTTGCTCAGACTGATTTACTTCATTAATTGGTTCACTATTAGCGTTTTCCATCTGCTAATTAGTATGAATTATTAGTGTCTAATTATTGATAACAAAATCACAGATAAACACATAAATCATTATAACATGTAAGCATAGCCAAAATTGTCGATGCCTCGACTTTTGTTTTGTTTTATATATTATACCTGCTTCAATACACACTGTTTATCTTACATTGTTTTATTGCCCATTTTACAGAGTCAGTTTTACTATATTAGTTATAATACAAACAAACTTCTCCAAACCTTCCTATCGTTTGGTTTACTGGCAGTTTCAGTAACGACGCTCCCTCTCGTCGTATTTCCAGGAGATTTGTTCCCCCATTTCCCGGATCCTATTCCCGGTGCCTATCAGTTCTTCACCAAACTGACGCAGTTCAGCTAAATTTTCATAGCTCATTGGCGGATTAGGGATAGGTTCTGGATCAAATTGTGGGAGAAAACTATAGGGACTATTGACTATATTTTGGAATTGCCAGTCATTGGTCCACCATTCCTCCATTTGGCCTAACGGTCGTGTGTGGACTAGTGGGTCTGGAATTGCTGGTCCTAGGTTTATTGGGAGTTGGGCTATAACAGGGTAAGAGAAGAGATTATCGTTGATAGGCTCTAGTACATCACAATTATCCAGTAGGCGGTCTATTTCGTCCTGGAATGTGATTTCCTCAGACTGTTTAGAGCTTTCTCCGATCTCTATTCCCTTTTGCTTTAGGTCCATCCCTATTTCTGTCCCTACTGATTTGGAATTTTCTCCGGTTTCTATTTCCTTTCCCTTGCTCACACTTACAAGATTTTCTATTTTAGGGAGTCTCCTAGGTTTCCTTCTGCGCACTTTTCGCCACCCTACATATCTTCTCTTCTTTTTAGGTTTTGCTTTTTCCAGCGGTGGAGCTTGGAATTCCAGCGGTTCCTCTATGTCAGCAATGTAACCAGTGAAGTTGTGGGAGACTTCAATTGGCACTGGATAGAGGTTGAGATTCTGAAATGCTTCCGACATCTCATTCATACTAAGCAGCATATATGCAAAATGTACAAAATGCTAAGTTAAAACTTTGGAACAAAGTTTAACAAATAAACATTTTTATTGCACATTTAATTTGTACAACATAACAGGAAGGAGAACACACTCAGGTTTATTTATTTATATACTGGGAAGTGTTGTTACTAAACTTAGGGTTTTAAAAATTTGCATGTTCTGCTACAGTAGCTAGCATATACAGGTTTGCCCATTTTTCATCTAAATTATCTAATTCCTGGACTTCTGGATTAAACCTCACTCTCTTGGCTTGGGGTTTCTTTTTCTCTTGACCCTTTTTAAGAATTGAATTCCTTTTCTCCGGGGTAAGAGGATTTTCATATTGGGCTTTTTGGACAAAGATTCCTTCTTCTAAGGTTGTTGGGGTTTTGGAAGAGGTTCCTTTTTCCTGGGTTGCAGTATCTAATTTGTGATAGATAGTAGAAAGCTTTTGTTTACCCATACTATACTACCAAATAAGCAGTTAATAAATCACAGAATAGAAATTAATAGAATTAAGTATTTTATTAAATACTTAATTTCATAGGCTTAAATCAGTGGCTCGATCAGTGGCTCAATTAATATGGCTCTGATACCACCTTTTTCCTGTCACGGCCCTCGGCCCCGGTTTGACCCGGTTCAAGAGCCGCGGGCAGGAAATCCCGTGGTATCAATTTTAAGCGACAGCGGAAGTCTTTTAATACAGGATCTTTTTCACCGAAAATGCTCGTTTAATATATTACACAAAGGTTTAGGGATAAACTCCCGTTATTTACAATAAGTTGATTTCACAAAGAAATCTTTATTTCCAAAACATGTTTTATTTATTTATATTGAGCCAAGCCACTTCTCTGAGCTGGTAGTGCTTTACTGCACTTTTCCTGGATCACACAGATCACCTGAAACATGTTTGAAAAAGGTTTTGTCAGCGGGGAAATACTGAGTGAATCATTCAAGTTTCTAAAACGACCCGTTAGTTACAAATTACAGTATTAAGAGCGATTACAATGTTTCTGATATCAAACCAACTACCCACAGTATTTGTCACGCGACCAACCATTGGCTAGCCCATTTGTCCAATGGTGTCTGTGACTGTGGTCAGATCACCCCTTGGCCACCCGTTTGTCCAAGTGTGACGGGAAACAAGAAATGTATACAAAACCCCACATACCGGCTGTAATTTGGTGATTACAAAGACTTAATCCCTGTAATTATAACTTTGAAAATAACTTGGAGTTTTGTAAAACAGTTGATAAAAAGAGAATGACTCACAAACTGTGAGAAAAGAGTTTACAAAAGAGGAATGACTCACATTGCAGATTTAACGAGCAAGATATAAGCCTACTGATTAGCCTCGATTAAACCTAATTTAACACAATGTACACACAAACGGGTTAGTAACTAATACAACAGTTACGTCAATTCACGAGATTAAACCCTCACAACAATTAATCAGTGCAATACTTCAATAATTCAATTGGATTCACAACGAATAACAGAGCATAGTCCGAATTCGAACAGCACTCAAATATTCAAGTCGAAATCACAATGAATAACAAAGTATTAGCTCAATTTGAGCAGCACTCAAACAATCATTGGATAGTTACAATCGATCGGACGTTGAATCGTAATAGCGATCGAGTTATTACCCTGATTGTGGCAGCACCTTGTGATCGTGTGTGTTTGTGCAGTATTCAGACGGTATCTCTGTGTGTATTTTGAGTTTTGAAGTCGTATGAACAGAAAACTTCAAGTGCCAACCCCACCTATTTATACTGAAATTTTGTCTTTCTCGCGTGTCGCGACAGGGACATATGTACCTGTCGCGTGGCGCGACGGGTAGCAATTCTAGGGTAGGGTAGGTTCGTGTCCAGATAGCTTGGATGAGTTGACAATGAAACGAAATTTTACTTCTACAGCAAGAATTTAAGATAATTATCAGCTAGGGTTTACCCCCCCTGAGTTTTAGGGGCCCTGATCCTGATTCCGATTGTTATGAAAATTTTAGGGTATATGCAGAATTGCTTGGGTTTCTTAATTAGGGTTTTCTTATTGACTAATTATCGTCCTAATTATTGATTTTAGTGGCAGTTGTTACAGGGAGTGTGGTAACAGAATTTATTATTTCAAATCCATGGCAAATGAAGTTTCGTTTTATTAATCAAATATGAAAGTATACATTGTTTAAACAAGAACCAAAGAGTGCATAACATAAATTAACTAGTTCTTGTCTCGTTTTAAGTCACTAAGGCACAGGTCCGCCTAAGTATGTCTTGATAAGTCCTATGCATCCTCTCCTGAAAACACATGTGAAAATAGGTACGTCAGCATAAAAATGCCTGTGAGATACATAGGTTTTGTGAAAACAGAATTCATGACTTATGTTTGAAAAAATGTTTAGTCATGAACCTTGTAATTTGCTTTGTCTTGTAAATCATTCGAAGAATGGTAAGATGAGATGATATGTATAAATAAGAGAATAATGTATGGTTAACTGAATAACCATGTAAAATGAGTTTGTATAAGATAAGTTGTTTGTAAATCAAGGTCTTGTGAAAAGTGTGTTATTTGTATAAAATGTTATATGTCTCAAATTGAAATGATTCAAACAACGCTACGATATGTAATACCACACAAACACTTATATATAGGAAGTACCAGCGGCGTATCCACCATGCTTGTATCATATTACACACGCCTCGTTACTTAGATCACTTACTCAAACCAAACCATCAAGATAAAATGTTTAACAATTGTAGAAATGTTTATGTATAGTCAAATGTCTATTGTCAAATGTAAATCATGTCAACAGATACAACTGGTTCACACGGTTCAATGGTAACAAACGGTTCATATAATCAAAGGGTTAAGATGGTTCACATAGTCAAATGGTTACAACGGTTCAAAATGTAGTATAATGTGTTCATCTGCTGGATGAGCATATGCAACAGAAATGCAATGTGAAACAATGTACTAAGTATGCACACAATGGGCGTACGTAGCATGAAATGTATTGTAAAGTGATGTACTAAGTATGCACACAATGGGTGTACATAGTATGAAATGTATTGTAGAGTGATGTACTAAGTATGCACACAATGGGCGTACATAGTATGAAATGTATTGTAGAGTGATGTACTAAGTATGCACACAATGGGCGTACATAGCATGAAATGTATTGTAAATCGATTGTGCTAGGTATACACACAATGGGCGTACATAGCATGAAATGTATTGTAAATTGATTGTACTAAGTATGCACACAATGGACATACATAGCATAAACACAATGAAATCATGTACTATATATGTACTAACGAACATAGCAGGTATATGATGTGAAAACATGGAAAGCATGAAAGTAACAAGTAGGCACATGTGTTTCACCCCAAAATGTTTGGAAAACAGTAAAAGAGGGGTCTATGTACTCACATAGACACCTTGAAAGCATTTGAAAGATGGGGTTCTATGTACTCACCTGAGATTGCTTTGAAGTTCTTGTATAACAACCAAATAATGCTAGAGATCACGGATATCAAACGGCACCTAATAGGTAGCTATATTAATATACCGGACCAAAATCGGAAGATCGGATAGTATGCGGGTTCGTAAACCAAACGAGTATAGAGACTCATGTAACATGGTTTAACAAAGCCTACATACTAAAATGAAACCTAACCTATGTGCTTACGACCCATTACGACCCGTTTAGGTAGCTTATGCTACCTTAACGCGTCGTTCGCGTAAAACGCGTTTGGAACGCCTAACATCGTGACCATAAGGTATAACCTCGGAAGGTTATTCCCTATACAGATACGGTCACCTAATGTGTTTGGTCGAATCCTAATGATCGACCAAATGGGTCGGGTTCGAAAGTATAAGCGATTGTTTAGATCGCTTACCTTACGACCCTATATAAGCACTAAACTAAAAGTGACGAGCTAAGCATGATAGAACATGCTTAACTAAGTTTAGAAAACAGGTTTGCTATCAAAACAAACGGTTTTGATACCCACGAGTAGTTTGGTTATAAAATACGCAAGAATGCGCATTTTGGCCGAAACTACGACTCGTCACTGAGCCTAGATAACGTGGTAATCAGTAGGTATAGTCACTACGGACTATAACCATCGTGATCACGCTCACGTTATGAAGTTCCAACGAACTTCGTGTTGACCATAAGCTGGTCAACACAGAAAGTCAAACAAAGTTTGACTTTAGCACTAGAAAGCGATTAAAAGAACGAAAGAACACTTACGAAAGGTCCCCGAAAGCTAAACTTGATCCAGGAGCTCAGGTATGAAGCAATGGCATCAACTTAGAGCTCTTTGATCAGTTTTGTGGGTTTTAACACAAATGGGGGGGTATTTATAGGAAAAGAAAGACCGTTAGGATCGTTTCTTGAATATCGTGCCACGATCTAATCCGTACACTTGTCAAGATGTTGTGGTATCATATAATGACCCTAACTCTAGATATTGTGAAAGGGCATTGCCCTTTGGAGTGATTGAAAGGCCAAAATCATCAAAAAAACGAGTTTCTGCATCTGCAGGGCTCACGCGGCCCGCGTCAGGATATACACAAAACTCAGGCGGGCCGCCTGGCCTTGTCTGATCAGCACAACTTTAAGAAATGACAGTTTTAGTCCATGTTGCATATTTAAGCCATTTCCAACACTTCTAAGGCCCGTAAAGCCAACTTTAAGGCCCTCAAATGATGTCTAAACGTTGTGGACATGAAACATGCTCAAAAATATGTCGGATGTTGGTTCGTTTGGCCGTACGATCGCGATGTTCGGTTAATTACGACGGAATGCGCATAAGCGTGAAAAATGATCCAAATTGCGCGACGAAGGGATTTTTCTCATGCCAAACACTAAGGCATAATATAAGGATGCTTACATAAATTTTTGGATGTCCGGATGTATTCAGAACGTAAGTTATGCGCGAAAGTGCAAACTTGTGCACTTTTTGACACTTTTAGCCCCTGAATGATCCAAAAGTTTGTTTTAGCATATTAAACCCCTCAAAGCCTATTTCTAAGCTATGTAAAGGATATTTATGGTATGTTTAACTTATGGACATGTTCCGGAATGTTCGTTACAGTTCAAATTGGCATACTTTCGCAGTTTGTCAAGTTTAGTCCCTGTAAGCGAATTAACTTGTTTTTGCCATACCAAAGCCTTCAAAACTTATTTCTAAGTTATGTAAAGGTTATTTAAGGTATGTTAAGTATATGTTGATGTTCCGGAGTATTTGTCGCATTTAAACTGAGTACGTTTACGCACCAGTTTGCGTATAATTCTCCAGAAAGCAATATAAAGTTTGAAATTGAACAAGAATTGATATGTGCAAAAGATACACATATTTATACAAGATCCCAAGTATGAAATACAATATTTCATCGGCTTGGTATTTGTTTGATGGTCGCGGTGACACAGGTGTCACAGCTGATCTGTTGGGCCACGTTGTACGTCATGCAATACATGTTGTACATTCAGCTGGTGTGTGATATGAAAATCAATCAAACAGTAATCAGTTCATGCTCATACGATTCACCGATTTCAAAAACAAGGATCTTTAAAATCATGCTTAGCTCACGTATTACCAATTATTTCATCAATATCACAGCATCTTTATTTGTTCTAGATTGACAGATATTCACACATACACCCAAATCCATATTAATCCCTACACTAAACCTCCTATCATGTTATCATTAAGAAATTCATGAACTTGAAATCGCATCATGCCGATCTAGTGTCATCCTATATCATGAACAATCTTCAAACAAGAATCATTATCCAAATTTTTAAAAATCTAAACTTTGGTAGCACAACATTTCTCCAATCTTTATAAACAACACCTATACTCTAATATGAAATGATTCTTATCAAAACATTATCATGTTATTATGAAGAATAACATCATATTCATAGACATTACACAGAAACATCAACACATTAACATTCATCCTCTCAAACTAATTGTTGGGTTTAACATTCATCATGAAGGATCATTCAACAAGCATTTGATTAATCATGCTCATGTAGTGTGCAAGCCATGAAACACTAACATGAAAGTTATGATGTAAGAATGTGTGATAAAATGAAGAGGATGATGCTTCAAAGAGAAGGGAAAGGAATGTCGTTGATCTTCAAGATTGCTGCCGTCAATCTTTCAAGAAAGGAAGGAATGTTTTAGGGTTTTTAGAGAGAGAAAGTTGGTGAAGAGAGAGAGAGAGGGGAATGTTTGCTGCAGGGAGGAATGTTCTGCCGTCACAATGATTGGCAAATCCTTCTAGGGTTTTGCACTCATTCCCTTTTATACTGGATTGAAGATGCCGCACACACTCAACCGCCTTTGAGTGTGCGACTCCATAGAGTAGGTTTTGGACATGGGCCACTTTCCAAAAGATGTGCGACCCATGTATGCAGGTGCAAGGGTGTGCGGTGTATACAGGATGGGTGGGAGTGTGCAGCTGCACACCTTGGTCAACACACACATGCAGTTAGATTTGTATTACTAGTTACTTAATCAATATCCACAATTCATTCACACATATGCATCCATATATTAAACAACAATTATATTATAAACTTTGTTCATCATATTCATATAAATAAATCTTCACATAACACGACATAAGAATGGAACGTGCAGGAAAACCCGAAGTGTAACATTATCCCCAAGTTCAAAGAAATTTCGTCCCGAAATTTAGCGCGCAACCACTGACAAGCTAGTGTGTTTAAACATTATCGCGGGGTGTCACAAACAAGTTCATCAACATAAAGCAAACACTTCTAAACCTATTAAAAACACAAAGTTAAAGATAAATAACAAACCAACTGTTTGCTAGAGTGAATATCACAAACCCACAATGTCAAAATCGATCCTAACACCTTCTTTCCACCCAAAATCACTTATGGAACCTCTATAATTTGTCTAGGATAGGTTCTATTTGTATCAGGGTTAAAGGGGTGCTTAAATAGGGTTAAAACATATGTTTTTGTGCTGATCTGACATTCCCCTCTCGTCGTGCGATGCGTATATGAGATTCTGTTGTGCGACACGATGCGATACAGTTTCTGGAAAATGTTTTTCTTCATAACTTCTTCATTTAAACTATGTTTTCTTCTCCGTTTTCGTCTATGTATTCATAATTCAATTCTCTATCATCTTATATTCTTAAATATCACATCTATTCCATGAGAATCTTTCACTAAGCCCAAACATTCTTCCGTGTGCTCGTTTCTTTAACGTTTTAGCTCGTTTTTACTTCATCTGCACACGAACACCTATAAAACCATATACAACTAAGTACAAGCCAAAAACATACTAAAACCAATACAAATTAACTAGAATATTGTACAAAATACAAGGGAAAAGATGTTTGTTTAACACCACATCAGCAAGTTCTAGTCATTGGATATACCCGTATGGAAATGAGAACAAATATCACTATGGACCTATTAACCAAATTACCGAGGAAGGCTCAGGGGTTTAATAATGTTTTGGGTGGTCGTGGATAGATTGATTAAAAGTGCCCATTTTATTCCTATCCGCAAGTCTTACATTTCCGAAAAGATGGAGGATGTATATATGAACGAGATCGTGCGTCACGGGTGCCGGTATTAATCGTATCCGATAGGGATACTCGGTTCACTTCGCATTTTTGTCATGATTTTCATAAACAAATGGGTACAAAGCTATTACTTAGTACGGCTTACCACTCTCAAACCGATGGGCAAAGCTAAAGAACAATTCAGAGATTGGAAGATATGCTATGGGCTTGCATTATAGATTTCGATGGTCGTTGGGACACCTACTTACCGTTGGTTGAATTCTTGTATAATAATAGTTATCATTCTAGTATTGGTATGCCATTGTACGAAAGGCTCTACGGTAGGAAATGCCGAACCTCAGTGTATCGGGGTGAGGTGGGTCCTCGAGAACTTGCCCACAAAGATATGGTTAAGGCCATAAATGAAAAGATCGATGCAGTACGAGCCCATTTGAAAGCGGCTAAAGATTGATAAAAATCATATGCGGATAAAATACAAAGACCCATAGAATTTCAACAAGGAGCTAAGGTTATGTAGAAAGTGTCTCTTTGGAATGGGATTTAATCCGTTTTAAAAAATGAGGGAAGTTGAGCCCCAAGTTTGTTGGGCCCTTCAAGGTAATTGATCGGGTGGGCCAAGTAGCATATCGTTTTCAGTTACCGGACGAGTTAAGCGGCATCCACAACACTTTCCATGTCTCGCATCTCTGAAAGTGTTTGGCAGACGAGGTGGCATACGTGCCTCGACGACATTGAAGTCGACACGAAACTTAATTATGTGGAAAAATCTATTGCTATTCTTGTCCAAAAGGTTAAGTCTTAGGAACAAGAACGTTGATCAAGTCAAGGTAAAGTGGAATCACCGGAAGGGAACGGACACCCCTTGGGAGTCCGAAGAAGAAATGAAGAGACTCCACCCCCCCCCCCCAACATTTTTTGTACGTATCTAGGTTTCTGGGATGAAACCCGTTTAAGGGGGCGGGGATAGACTTGTAACACCCCAAAAATACTAAATCACGATTATCACGTTAAATATGGTATTTAACATGAAGTAATTTAACTAGGAATATATAACCTAGTTAATTTGTGTTATTTGTTAGTAGAATAGGTAGGTTTTGACTTGCTTAATAACAAACTAAACCTTAGGAACTGAAACGGGACATGAATGAAAGCTAGGAGTATAAAAAACTGAAAAAAAAATAATTAAAAACACACTTAGAATGTGTGTGTGGGACGAGATTGAGAGAAGAGGGAGAGAGAATCCTCTCTAAACACCACTAAACAAATTCAGCAAAATTAAAGGTGAAATCAAGGTGGTTTTCTTGAATGTTTGAGGATTTAGATCATCTAACATCATCTAAACCTAATGTATGTTGCAATCAGTGGCGGATGTACATTATAGTAAGGGGTGGCGTCCGCTACGGCTTGGCGTTCCGGCGGCAGTGTAAAATTAGTGTAAATTTTGGAAAAATTTGACGTTTTTTCGATTTCGTTACCGCTTATTTATAAAACGTTACCGCTTGTCGCAAATCCTAAATCCGCCACTGGTTGCAATTTCACTTTGATAGGTTTTCTTGTTAAAATGATTCATGAAATATGAAGGTGTAGTGAAATAGTAACCATAAAATGTAAATTTATGTTGTATTGATTCTTATAATCATCATACTTGCTTGTATGTGTTAAAGACTTGAATAATTTAGAGGTTTGGATAAGTGCTCATATGTATTTAGAAGTGGGTTCGGCTAAGTAGCACTGGAACGGATACGGGATTGGGGTACGGGAACGAGGAACGGCAAAACTCAAAATTCCAAGATACGGGTACGGCAATAAAAAATATAAAAAAATAAAAATACATTAAACAAATTCCAAAAATACTACATCTTCCAAGGGTAATTAATTATCAATAATCAAATCATTTTCAAATTCCGGTTCATCTAGTGAGAGATCGGCAATCGATAGAGAATTAGAGATGATGAGACTTGAGAGTTTAGAGATTAGAGAAGCCGAATATGATAGGTCTATTTATTTAATGGCCGGTTGTGGAATTTAAAAGGGTAAAAACCCTAAAAATAAATGGAAACGGGCTGGATACTTCTAGAAGATACGTCCCCGACATTGGAAACGTTTAGGAAACGTCCCCAACGAGTACCCATGGTGTTTCCGTCCCCAACAAGTACCCGAGACGGGTATGGCCACATAAATGGAGTCCCCGTGCTACATAGGGGTTTGGCATGAAAGATGAACCTATGATTATTTTAGTCAAATGATGTATTAGCATATGATACTGTGATTTTATGATAATTTGACGTTAATAACTGTATGAGAATGTTGGTTGTAGATGATATGGTGAATTATGGATGAAATAAGTAACAGAGTTAACCTTGTAGCTGATGCCCACCAAGTTTATTGGAGAACTACTTATTGAATGAAGTTAACTAGTAGTAAAATTTCTATAGAGTTTCTTCATGCATTTCTTTTAACAGCTGATGCCCACCAAGTTTATTGGAGAACTACTTATTGAATGAAGTTAACTAGTAGTAAAATTTCTAAAGAGTTTCTTCCTGCATTTCTTTTAACGTTTTTTCCTTAAAAAAATTAATACTACATTTTTATCTCAAATAAGTTTTGCGATGATGTAAGTGGATAAGTGGATTTATTCTTTAAACCATGTGTAGTGGTTTAGCTCAATAATGCTCCTAGCATGGGGCGTTTTGTGACACGTGGAAGTCCAGTCAGCATGGGGCATTATTTGGGGTTATTGCAAAAGTGGCGTAGTGGGAATAATGCCCAAAAACGCCCCCTCCATTAATTACACAATATTTTTTTTTAAATTAAATAATGCAAAAGTTTCCCCATTGGTCAGTCAACCCTTCCACAATCCCTTTTAGGCGTTTTTTTAAACATGCCAATCCAATTTTTTTTCAAAAATAATGCCCAAAAACGCCCTATGTAATGAGTGTGGGGGGGGGGGGGGGGCGTTTTTTTTTTTTTTAAATAATGCTTAAATAATGCCCCACTACAGATGATCTTAGAGACCAAATATCCAACGCATGTAAACCAAAAACCATCCACATAATATCTAGATTTCTAACAAACATAACGACCACTAACAGAAAACTAAAAAACACTTAAAAAAAGATCACTAAAACGACGTAGTATCAAGAAACACACCAGCCGTTCCCTTACAACATTTCACAGCCAAATAGGCGGAGGCTCATTCAAATCTATACCCAACCCATCCCCTTCTGCCACCGGAACCTCACCGGAGCCACCATGATTAACCACCACATGGTGGTGATCTTTTAACACACCAGAGTGAATAAACTCAAACTGTGCAGGAGGCGGAGCCGCCATCCATTGGATGTACTGACCGGCTGGGAACGTGTTGAGGCCCAGAGACAATGAGGGTGTTGGTAGTGGAAAGTTTGTTTTGGCTTTTGGACCACGAAGTGAGCGTGCCGCATTGTCGTAGGCCATGGCGGCTTCCTCGGATGTGTCGAATGTGCCTAACCAGACACGGGTTTTCCTCCACGGGTCACGGATCTCGGCTGCGTAGCGCCCCCATGGCCGCTTTCGTACGCCCCTGTAGTGTCCCTCTTGAGGAGGTGCCATGAGAGAACACTTGGAATATGGAAATGGCACTTTTGGAGTGAGGAAGTGGTGAAGAGAGTGTGTTGGATGTGTTTGTGTCGAATAAAGGGGTATTGAAGTGAGGGTGATTTTATAAACTTAACACACTTGTATCAAGGTCTTGAAAAATGTCTCTAGTTTCTTTTAAAGTGGTGAGGCTTTAAGTTGTGTTTTGGTCAATAGTTGGGTTAGGTTTTATAAGAGCGAGCTCGAGTTTATATTTTAGCTCGTTTACGATATATAATGTTTACAGTCATAGTTTAAGTCTCAACGTATATTTGTAGCGATGTGTGTGACTGTGGTTTAAAAAATATATAACATTACGTCTCAATATAAGTTTTATGAAAACATCTCTACAACTACTTTTAAATTACATCATATATCTACATTGAGTCTTAGACTATGGTTGTAAACATTATATATTGTAAACGAGCTAAAAATATCGCTATAAACATAGTGTAATATTTTATGAAAAGTTAAATATGCCGTTGCGAAGTGGTTTTTTTATCCAGGTCTCAATATAAGTTTTATAAAAACGGAGTTGTCTCAAATGTAAAGTTATATAAAACTTTATAGTTGAAATGACTCCGTATTTTATAAAAATTATATTAAAACTTAGATAAAACAAAACATATCGCAATACCATATTCATTTCTTATAAAACATTGTGTATTAAAAGTCATAAAAGAAAAATAAAAATAGAAATTAACTAATGTCAAATCATTTGGTGCAAATAGTAGACCCTTTAAGATACATTGATACCAAATCCGATCATTTAGGTCAGTCTAGTCTATGTCTAGTCTATGGTATCTAGACTCAGTGAATTGAGATTGTGTGGGATCTACAGTTGACCAACAAAGTAACGGCAAGTTAAACAAAACGTAGCAGCTAACGTCTCTAGCCACGCCGACTCTTTAACTCCTACCGAACCAACCACTACATCCTTTAGCATTGAGGGCTTGAGCCCCTTTGGGGGTGAAAAGCCCCTAATGCCTCGTGTCTCATTTTCTTCAACAAGCTTAATTTTTTTTTATCCAATAGAAAGATCACACCTCACGCCTTTTAGCCTATTTTTTTTACTTATTTAATCTAAATATAATTTTAATAAAGTGGTTAGGGTGTTAGGAGTGGGAGTCGGCAAAGCCACTTTAGCAAAGTGGCAAAGAGTGGCAAACCATTGCCAATGAAGTTTACCGATCAAACATTCACCAATTCGGTGAGTGCTTGCCGTGCGGTGAAGGGAGTGTATGAGAGAGAGAGGGTAGTGTGGGGTGGGGTCAATTCCAATCTCAACCAATCACACCTTTTCCTTTTTTTTAAGTTTACCACTTCACCAAATGTCTAAACCATTGCCAACACTTTTCACCAAAGTTTAAACACTTTTCACTGATTGACGTGGCGCACTCTGATTGATTGATTTTTTAGTTTGCCACTCCCAAGTGTTTAACCACTCCTAACACCCTTAGTTAAACCACCACATATTATTTACATGGCAGTGATGCGGCAACAACTTTTACACTTTTTAGTTATTCATTTATTCCACTTCACATAGGTGGGCAACAAACGAACTGAATGTTCAACAAACAGTACGGCAGGAAGTTTATTTGGGTTCATTCGTTTATGTTTGTGAATGTTCCGTAACTCGTTCGTTTATGTTCGTATGTGTTGAGCTTACTTGATGATTGTTTGATGACTTCGAGTTATTTTGGGTGGAATAAATGAAGACTTTAAGTTTAATATGATAATTTTGTTTTTTAAGACATTTTATTTCATGTAAGTATGTTTGGATAATTACATCTGATAATTTGAGTAAATTTATATAATGTTTGTGTTGAAAGATGCCGATTTTGTTTGAAATATAATATATGCTCGTTTCTAAATGCTTGTTTGTGCCAAACATGGATACCCTCAAATCCTTAATATATGCCGAATACGGATACACTCAATTTTTTAATGAACGAACAAAAAAAACCTAGTTCGGTAAATGTTAATAGACAGTTCATGAACATATTTATTTTTTTAACGAACAAAACTTTATTGGTGTTTGTTTGTGTTTGTTCGAATTCGTTTCTAGCCCTGCTACACATAATGTTGTGTAAAATACATTTAAAAAATTAGTTTAGACTTTTATAAGATCATAAAATATAAAAATGGTAAAGTTTAGAAAGAGAAAGTATCGAAGAGATAGAGAGTGAGAGGATCAGAAATAGATGTGTGTTTATGAGTCAAATAAAGGAGGTGTGAAAAAGCGGCAGCGGGGCCCGGCGTATCACCCGCAATCGACGGCTGGACGGCACACGTACAAGATAAATAATTACTCATTGTATAGCAGCAAAGTTTGACTGACTTGTAATATGTGCATTAAAAGGTGTACATGAATATAGAGGTTTATGAGTTTTAACACTGGATAGGGGTAGTCTGTCTGCGTTTGATTGCTTCCATAGGTTAGGGAACATAGACATAGACGGTGGAGGGGGCCCCTAGGATTGCGAGTGATTATTCCTTGATTCCTTTTTGATGGAGTCTGTCTTTTGATCTACACCGTTGATGTTTGTCTCAATAAAGGGAGGATGAAAGTGTGTAGGTTTTGGTGGGCATTAATATATAGTCTACCACGTTCAACATATAATAATCTAAAATATATTTGTTTTTTTAACTGTAAATTTCATTAGAAAATACCGATCTAAAACGGGCCAGCAAAGAACAATTAAAACCATACATATTTACAAACTTATATCAATTTTCTCATGATATATTTCTATACCTGGACCTATTCAAATATGACAGAAAAACCCCAATATATTATCTCATTGATAATGTTTTCGACACGAACCAGTTTACCGGAGAACTTGAGGTTATTTCTCGCCGCCAAATACTCTAGCACCCAATCATAATTAAACCTTTCACCGTCTCTTTCTTCCTTTCGGAGATCCCCCAATTTGATACAGCTTCTAGCAGGTCGATAAAATTAAAAGCGAAAATATTTGGCACTTTACACCAAGTGCTTATATGCTGCCATATAATCAAAGAAACCAAACAAGATGTGAAGATGTGGTCAACAGTTTCCTCCCCCTGAGTTGTACAAGAGGACAAAAAATATCTTCAACCTGAATATTCCTCCTTCTAAGAGCTACCACTATCGGAATTCTGTCCATATTTGTATAGATGTTTTTTTAAATAAAACCGTAAGCCAAACTTTATCTGTTTCTAATGTCTTTAAACTAGAGGTGGCCATTGCAAAATAGAAACCAAACCAAACCAACTATTCTTAGAGCATTCACATTGAAGCGTTTATATACATGCATCTCTCTATACTTTCTATAAAAGGAGAAATCTAAGCGACATAAGAAAAGTTGATGTGTCAGCAGGAGATGGTGTCCAACAAGGCTTTTCTTATCTCATTATTACATCATAAAGCCTAATATTAAAAGACTATTATAATCAAGTTGGCCCACATCAAACCACTGCCCTGTGTATTCAAGTGTTAAAGGTCTGGCCGACATTCCAAAGGGCAAACCACTGCCCAGATACAATGTAGTAGCAGATGGTTCCTTTGGTAAACGTATATCTAGCAGCAGATGTGTCTAAATTGCGGGTAATTTGAATTTTAAAATGCATGGGGATATGTAATTTTCAATTAATGCATGTCACTTACCAATAAACATCTGTTGAGATTCAAAATTCTGGCTCCACATTCAAAATTCAAAATTCAAACCCTATATATTCTAACCCTATAAATAAGGGTTAATAATCTGGCTCGACATTCAAATCTCTCCCGCTCACATCTATGAGCATGTCTCTGCCTCTCAAATGCATCTTTCTCGTGATTCAGCCGCTAATCTCCGATTACACTTTTTTGTTCGAATGTTTGGTGATTATGTTTACATGTTATCGTTCCAGTATCATTGTTCCAACATCGTCGTTTCAATGAACTTTCCCATCACACATCAACCTTTCAGTATCGATGTTGCAGTATCATTGTTGCAACATCGTGATTAGTTGCATGTGATATCTTCTTCGATGAGAGACTTCCATGGTTTTATAGAAAGTATATATAGATTCGTGCAATATCGTGAAAAGTCAGATGTGGTACAACAGTTTTGTTTCGCCCTTTGCATGTTAGGTTTGTTTCTTATTTTAAGATGTACAACTGTTGATGATGTTCAGAGTTTTTTTATAGACACTGAAATTTTACAGTATTTTAAGATGTATGTTTATATTATTAAAATGAGCTATTACATAGAAAAATACAAATTTAAAGAAATATTTATAAAGGATTACACGCTAGAGTTAACACTTGCTAGGATTTCATAGACTCTGGCCTTTCTCCATGTGATTTCATGTTCTCTTTTGATTTTCAGGTCAGTTAGCATGTTGCAGATTTTCTGATCCTGTTTTAGAAGTTGTGTCAGAAACTCCTCTGCATTCTTCTGGAAATCTGATGGAGGAGAGTGGAGGACTTCATCGAGCAATGCTATGCTGTTCCAGGTTTTGTTGTAATTAGTGTTAATTATTATGTCGACTTTCCTGTTTAGTTCTTCGTCTGTTCTTTGTTCTTTGAGTGACCACATGGAGAAGTGTGTTTTAACATTGCTGGTGTCTGACCAGTGGTAGAAGCTGAAGTTTGCCATGTAGATTTTTTGTTGGTTTTCTGATTTGGAACAATTTTTGATAGAAAGTGATTTGTAGGACAATTTGTTGATGTTTTGAATCAAAAGTAATCATCGGTCTTTTATAGAGTTTAAAAACGCGTCTACATGGTAAATGAAGAGTTTAATTGTAATTGTGATAATCTGATTTAGTTCTTTGAACTTCGAAATTTTGTCCCTTGGGTTTCTTGGTATTTAATTTTACAGTTTTCCCATAAAAGTTGGGGTTTGGAAAGGTGTTTGCATTAAAAGATTGCTGTTTTGAAATATACATTAATTAATATGTTTATATTAAATGTACACGTTTTCATAATACCAAATTTCAGTATATAAACTCATAGTCACTTCACCTGTTTTTCATCACATTTCCTACGAAGATATCATAATTTCAGGAAAGTCGAGTAATATAGTTTATTCAAATGGCATCATTCACAAATACAAAATCAGATGATTTCAAGCAGCGTTTTGTTAGGCAAATCGAGGAACAGGTGTATGAAGATAGGGCTACTCTTCAAGAGTTGAAGAGATGTTTTGATGGATTGCACGTTGGCCTGTTCACTAGAGAGCAGGTTTCTAGAGATCTTATGCGGATGCCTTCAACCTCTGTTCGTGAGCTTTGTGTTGTCAGTAATATAGAGTACGGTGATAGAGACGTGGAGTTCATGGCGATGTTAAAGGACATACATCGAGAGGTTCAGCAATCGATGGAGTTGAAGCTAAAGTTTCTTAGTTCTTGCTGTTATTGTTAGATTTGAAAATTAATGTTGTTCAGTATTGGAGTTTTAGTTTTAATGTTATGAATAAATGAATAAATTTTAGATTATGTTCATGTTGAATTGTGTTTGAACAAGTTGTGTTTTGTTTTTAGTTATTTAGTATTTGCGTAAGATTTAGATTATGTTCATGTTGAATTGTGTTTGAACATCTGTTTGGTAAGTCAACAGATGTTTAATAGTATGAAGGGTAAACAACTGTGTATTCTAACGACTGTTGATACTAACAGTGGTTGGGCTAATGATGAATAAGTATTATTATATAACGTCTGCTTTAAGTATTATTATACAATATTGTTTATCAATAACAGTTTTTTTGGAAGAATTTACAGTATATTTTGGTGTTATAAAATTTGTGTTGTAGCTAAAGTCTGACAAAAAGAGAACATCTGCTGATGAATAAATGTCTGAAGATGCAAAGGTCTGCTATGGTTCAACAGATGTTAACGAACAACAGATGATATTAAATCTGAAAATGCTTAACAGAGGTTTGATACTAACAGTGGTTGGGCTAATGATGAATAAGTATTATTATATAACGTCTGCTATAAGTATTATTATATAATTTTTTTTTATCAACAACAATTTTTTGGAAGGATTTACCGTATATTTTTGTGTTATAAAAGGTGTGTTGTAGCTAAAGTTTGACAAAAGAGAGCATCTGCATAAGAATAAATGTCTGAAGATGCAAAGGTCTGCTATGGGTCAACAGTGGTTGATAAAAATGATGAATAAGTATTATTATATAACATCTGCTATAAGTATTATTATATAGTTTTTTTATCAACAACAATTTTTTGGAAGGATTTACCGTATATTTTTGTGTTATAAAAGGTGTGTATTTGTGTCTAAAGTCTGACAAAAGAGAGCATCTGCTGATGAATAAATGTCTGAAGATGCAAAGGTCTGCTATGGGCCAACAGATGTTAACGAACAACAAATGATATTCAATCTTAAAATGCTTAACAGATGATTTGATACTAACAGTGGTTGGGCTAATAACAGATGTTAGAATTATGACTGTTGAGTTACACCGATTGAAAAAAACTGTTTTGAAACTTCTGCTTGCCTAAAAATACATCCACTATTAAAGGTTACCGTCTGTTGTCATAATTTCTGTTTATGCTAATGACTATTGATTTACTAAATTGTTGACTGTCATCTATTATGACAACAGAGGTTCTGACGTGGGCAGATGTTAACTAAAAATAAAACAACTGCTGAAAGTTATCATCTGTTCTCATAACTTCTGTTTATCTAACGACTGTTTGACTCACACTGTTCCCAACGACCAACAGAGGTTTCCAAACAACTGTCATCGGTTGGCGCAAGAGAGCTTCTCACATGGACAGATCTTAGCCATCAAATATTTGTAATTACCGCCACGTCAGCATTCACTTCTTCTCTCTATATAAAAGTTGTTTCATCCCTAAATCGAGGTTCTACCACTGCAGTCTCGAATTCAAAATTCTTAAAAACAGTTTCCAACATATTAAAAACCCTCCAATTTAAATCCTGTTTCATCCCCAAATCACCTTCTTTTCCGATCCTGTCTTTGAACATCAAAAACCCTCACAACTACCTCCCCATCTTCAAGAAAACTAGCAAAAATACCAGCTATCACTCAATAATTGACCTTTTAGTATCATCGAAATACAAATCAATTCTTACTGCTGATGCTCCGGTTCATAAAGAAACACTTCGACAATTTTGGTTTAATGCTGAAATAGAGGTTGAAGATAATAATCCAGTTGCCATCACATCTAAGATCAAGGAAAGTGTGGTACGAATTTCTCCCTTTACAATTTCCACTACATTTGAATTGGAAGACTTGGCAGGTAAGATCAAGTTTGAAAAATTTGAACTTCATACAGAGTTCATTGAAAGAGGGTATGATGCACAATTAAAGGAAGTTACTATCTACAAACGAAACTTCCCTCCTCCAATGAAATTTTTGTTTCATACTCTTTTAATTTGTCTCTCAGCCAAGACCACCGCATTTAATGAGATACCTTTGTGTCACACCCCAACTGATGGCGGAATCATCGGGGCGCGACACTGAGCGAAACAGATTGTCCAGAAGTTTCCATAACAATTATCATTACTATTCAATTTAAAGTAACATGTCCCATACCATGTCTCAAACAGTAAACAAATTATTACAGACAAAATCTAGGCAAATAATTCTGTTCCGACAACTCAGATTTAAATATAGCAATTGTTTATCTGCTTCTAGAGACCCTTGATTCAATTACTACAGACAACTATTTGTTGGACTCTAGAGCTTTATTCTAGCCTCGCTTTCCTAGCAGATAAGCATCCTACATACTTGTCACACACGTTAAAATAAAAGTCAATACACATAGTGTAAAGGCAAGTATACAAGTTTGATAATAGCATATAGAGTTCGAAATAGTTTACGCATAACCAACACGTACACAGCGGAAAACAAAGCATGTTAATTATCGACACGGATCTATCGATACCAATGACTGCGGGTTAACTGCCCGAGGCAGTTCGTAATACATGATCACCACTGTAATCCATGCAAATAATTGTCCTTAACAACCCCCGCATGAGCGGGTGCTGAGTCTAAACTATAGTACTATCGTCGTTAAGGCAGGTAGACAACATTCCATGTGTAAACAGAACAAACAAGCATTCATTAAGTCACGTATAACATGCGGTAACGGTTAGCGTTTAAAAGTATTGCGTAGAGTGTTCGATGTGTTTTAGTATAAGTAACGTATGTAACACCCAAAAGTGCATAAAGAAAAAAAGGATCGAGTATACTCACAGTGGTTGATGGATTGAAGGGAGCGCTTGAGAGTAAGGTTAGCCTGAACAGTTCGATAGTATAACGATAAGCAATGCGTAAAACGGAAACAAGTGTCGATGGATCGGACAGCTGGTCGATCGGAAGTCCGATCGGACGGCTGACCGTTCGGTTGACAGTCTGTTCGGACAGTTGTCCGGTCGGACGGAAGTCCGATCGGATGACTGTTCGAGTGGATTGTTTCTTCCTTTGTGTAGGATATGTTTGTGTATGATGGTTGGCTTTTGAGGTTTTTGTTGTAGTATTTGAAAACCTTGAAGTATCCTTACCTTTCAGGTCGCACGATCGGACGATTGTTCGATCGGTCGGCAACCCGATCGACTGGTACTTCAGTGAAGAACATGTCCTCAGCAAGAGGTCACTCGATCGGACAGTAGGTCGATCGGGTGGCATTTCCGTGCATCGAACATGTTGAAAAATTGATTAAGTATTTAAAGTCAAGTATCTCATGATCCGAAGAGTAATCCGATCGGATGGCAGTCCGATCGGACAGCAGTTCGTTCAATACTCAATCTTCAAGATAGGTTGGTTAAGTGTGGGACCCATGTGCTAGCGGATCGACTGGCCAGTCGTTCGGCTGTCTGTCCGTTCGGCTGGCTGTCCGTTCGGACAGCAGTCCGATCGGACAATGCCTTGTTCTGGTCGGCCTGTTCGTCTAACACTTGGTTGTTTTGATCGTTTGGGGTTTTATCGAGGTATTTTGATAACGAGTCAAGCAACAGAAGTCTTATTACTTAGTTTCCCTTAATCGGACAGGAATCACCCAAATCTGATTAGTGAACGGTTCGGGACGGTGTTTCATGTTTAACCCGAAATCGGTGAACCTCATGGTTAAAATCCAGATCTTGAGCCACACAATCACAAGAATGAGTAGTGTGTTGACACAAGGTCCGATTCCACCGGTTTTAAGTGCATTGAGTGTAAAAGAGTTGAAAGAAAGTTGGAAAACCATCTTTCAATCCTTTCTTTGGTGAAAATGTTTAGATCTACTAGAGATCTTTGTTTGTTTATGTGGAAATCGGTTAGATCTAAGTTGTTCTTGGTGGATTGAGGTCAAAACATGAAGTTCTTCACGAACACCATGATGACATCATCCTAGAACACCTTGAATCTTGATGATTTCACGGTTAAAAGTTAAGATTTAAAAGATAGAAAGGTGTAGGAGTGCGTGTAGATAAAGAAAGTACAAGATTTAGGATGAGATCTTACAGGGATTGAGAAAAATCGAAGAAAAAGGTGAGCTGAGCGTACTGGTCGGACAGAGGTTTCCAAAAGTGGAAATGATGACAATGACAGGGGTATTTATAGAGTTCCAAAAGAGGAAAGTGCTGACCGATCGGCCAGGCAGCTCGATCAGACAGCCTGTCCGATCGGACAGCAGTCCGATCGGCCGGCTGGTCGATCGGCTGGTAGCCTGATCGATCGGTTGCCTGATTCGAGTGTTCAGTGCGACGATTTTTGATATTTCGATTTCGATTGCGATTGATGCGAATGCGATAGAGTTTCCTATTCAAATTTCTTTTGTTGGTGCATCCGTCTGTCGACTTCGTCTTGTATCGAGTCTTGTATAGAAATAGGTAGATTAGGGCTCGGGAATCAAGAAAGTGGTTATAGTAGGTGATTCCGCTTGAAATGACTTCTTGTCATTTCAAGCGAAATCTCAATCATTCTTATTCCGCCCGAATATGCATTTACTGATTTCGCTTGAGTTGTAAAGTGGTGATTCCACTTGAAATGAACATGTTATGTTCAAGCGGAATCTAAACACTATATATAGGTCAGTCTGGAGCGAAATCATCATCATTCATTCCGGTTTTGCCACGAAGTGCTGCCGAAGTGTCGAATCGTTGTAAAACAACTTTATATCAATCAAATCGACAGTTTAAAGTGAAATACTTGCTGAATTGAACTCAGTTTCTTTGTTTCCACCTCTAAAACTGAGATAAACTCTTCTGATCGACTCGTTCGGGTCCGAATACGATCCTACAAGTGGTATCAGAGCTCAGGAGGAAGAGTTCATACCAATTCAGCTGTGAATTCTGATTTCTACACTTTTTTTTCAAATTGAACATCTTTTCACGGTTAAAAACGGCTTAAATTTTCACACAATGCTTGGAATCATGTATTAACAAAGCCTTAGAAGTTTCAGGGTAAAATTTGTTCTAAAAGTGACTGTTTTGGTTATTCCGCTTGAATGAATGATGACGTCATCTGATCTCGCTTGAAAGTCATTTTGATTTCGCTTGAAAATTAGTAGTGATTCCGCTCAGAATCGTGATTCCGCTTAAAATTTTGTGATTTCGCTCGAGTAGTGTTATTCCGCTTGTAAAAGAGATTTCGCTTGAAAAATCTTGGTGATTCCGCTTGAACCGAGGTTTCGCTTGAAAAAGTAATATTTTGATTCTGCCTGAAAAGGGGTCTTGCTTTAAAACTGCTATTTTGCTTGAACAGTCAATTTAGTGATTTTTGAAAACCGAATCATGGACAACGAGTTCTATAATACCTTTGCTAGTCCGATGACAATTACCCAGAACACATTGCTTGAAAATGAAACTGGAACAACTCAAAAACCACCTAAGCTCATGGATATTGATGATTATAATAGTTGGTCTGAACGTTTTGGTAACTGGGTTGAAGCTTATCATTTGGATGCATGGGATCATACTGAAGTGCAATATTTTAGACCGCTTGGCAGTGATCGAAAGCAAATACCAGTTAGAGAATTGAGTGCTGAGGAGAAAAAGAAATACAAAGATGAGAAGTTAATGGTTAGTTTGTTGCAGCAGGCAATTAAAGAAGACATCTTGATTCTACTTCCACATGATGGTAGTGCATATTCGATTTGGAAAGAATTAGAAGCAAAGTCTCTTGGTAATGATGATTTGCTCAAAAACAAAATGTCGTTGTTGAAGAAGGAATTTGATTTATTCCATGGTTTGAAAACGGAAAGCACCAAGCAGATTATTGAAAGATATTGCAACTTGGTGAAAAATATGACATGATTGGGTATCAACAAAAGCAAAGATGAGCTGATTGAGAAGCTGGCAGATGCGTTGCCACATGATGTTTGGGGAACATTTTTGATGATGTTGAGGAATAATAGAGTCGAATATAACAATCTAACACTGGGAGGATTCATTAAACATCTTGAAGCCCAAGAGATGGAGCAAAGAAAGATTGCTAGAATGAAGAATTATGATGGAGAACAAGACATCGGTTTATATTTCAAAAGTGGTGTTAGTGATAAAACCAATTTTTCACCAAAGGTTGAAACTGCTTTTAGCATAACAGGATCTTCTGAAAAGACATCTCAAGGATCAAGTAGCAAAATGAGTTTTTCTTCATTTCCATCGTTTGATCCACATTTTTCTACAGCAAAGAGTGGAAAGGTTCTTCAATGCAACATTGCTTTAAATCTGGAAAATGATCAGAATTATACTGAGGAAGTTGCTAAAAGCCAGATGTCTTTGTTGGTGACTGTGCTTGAATCTTATGGAGGTTTAGTTGCAGGAAGGATCGGGAATCCAATGCTCACGAAAGAGGATTACGATCAAATTGATGCTGAGGAAATGGAATTGATGGATATAAAATGGTGCATGGCTAGTGTGTTAAGACGTGCTGAAAAGTTTAAACAAATTACCGGCAGAGATGATTTTCGTGATGCATATGTTTCAGCTTTAGGTTTTGATAAATCTAAAGTAACCTGTTTTTGATGCAGGGAAAAGGGGCATTTCAAGAGGGAGTGCACAAATCGTGAAGCAAATGGAGCCCAAAATCCTTTTGGAAACAACGACTACTATAAAAAGGCGATTTATCATCAAGTTACACAACAGCCACATCATCAACAACAGGCACAAATGGCACATGGTAGAAAAGAAATTGAAGATTCAAAGAGAGCATGTTTAGTTAATCAGGGAAAGGATAGTGATTTTAGTTGGGATAAATACATTCTAAAAGATAGTAAAGTATGTTTGGCAGAACAAGATGATACTAAAGCTTTTGTTGCTAATGCTTCTGATGAATATTGGGCAGAAAAATACAGAAAAATTAGGCAAGCTGAAGAGGAGAAACGGAAAAGATATGAAGAGGAAGAAGAAGAAAAAAGGAGAAAAGCTGAAGCTGAGAAAAAGAACAGAGCAGAAGAAGTTCAAGTGAGAGTAGTAAAAGAAGTTCCAGAATTTGAAATCAAAACAGATGCTGAGGTAGTCAAAGTTCCTGAGAAGTGCATGAATTGTGATTCTCTGATCAAGCAAAACAACGAGTTGCTCCACAACATAAAACGGTTGAAAGAATCATATGATATCTTGAACAGAGAAATGAACAAGTACAATGAGTCAAATAGTGAACAAGCTGTAGCAATGAATACACTCAAAGGAGCATACATGAGATAGCTTGACGATGTTAACTACTACACAGAGAAGTGTGCTGAGCTTGAATTGAAGTTGGTAATACAAAGAATTGAAACTGAAAGAGTTAACAATTTATTAAAAAGCTACTCATGTTCTACTTTTGTTGTTGACAGGATTTTTCCAATTGTGGAAAGATTGAAGACGTTTGAGGAAGAAAAGACTTCGGAAGAAAAGAAGTTTGAAACAAAAGAAGATGATAAAGTTGAAATTTCTGGTAAGAAACCAAGTGTTGTCTACAATAGATGTCCGCCCCCGGTCGAAAATGGATATTCTCCTCGAAATCCAAATTCTGAAATAGTCGAAAAGGCAACAAACTTAAAGTGGGAGTCTATGTCGTCAGATAACTTGCCAAAAAATATTGATGTTACGTTCACTTCGTCCGACACTGATCATGAGTCCAAGTTGATAAAAAGTATGGTCGATCAGGTTTTGGATAAAGATGATGTAGAGGAGTCAAAAACGGAGTCCAAATCCGAGTCAAAGTCTGAGTCTGACAAGTCAAAGTCAACAATCAACAAGGACAAACGGGTTTATGATAAGGAGTTTTTGCTATAAAATCTTATTTGAATGACGAACCGGTCAAAGTAGCATATACTTTGAAAGATTCAGACAAATTATATTCTGATGAGATTTTTCCAATAAGAGGTGTTAAACCAGAAATGATAAAAAAGGTTTTCAAATTAACAGAAATTAAAATTTCTGAAATAAAAGATTTAAATCTTTCTGAAAAACCAAGACCTTACACCTCAAGAGTTCAACAAAGAGAAAACAAGAAAAAGGGTTACAGTTCTGGTTATGGTTTGCAAAAGAAACCAAACCATAACTGTAATTTCAAAAAGAAAGGACTGGGTTTTACTCCACCGAAAAACTATAAAAATGAGAAAAATATAAACCAAAAACTGTTTTTATTTCAGAAACAAGTGCTGAGAAAGAACAGAAGAGTTCATTCTGGAAGCAGACGAACAAAGAATTCCTTGCAAAAAAGCAAGAAGAGATGAAGAAGAATATTGTTCAGATGAAGATAGAGACAAGAACCTGTTTTCAGTGCAAAACTGCTGGTCATATTGCCAGGAATTGTCCAAAGGCAATCAATAAACAACAGGGAGTCTCTGGTAAACTTAAAGAAAAGATGGTTGAGAAAACTGAACTGTCAACCAGAAAATTTACTGGTTTTGAAAACTCAATTTTTGAGATTGGTGAATGTTCAAAGAATGTCATTAAAAGAAAAGAAAATCTTAAAAACAAAAAATGGGTGGTTAAGGGTTCAGGAAACAGTTCTGGTGATGAATCTGATTCCACAAAATCAGAGGAGCCACGTGTTAATAAAAAGGTTGAGAAATTAGTTCCAACTGTGGATAATGAAAATTTTCCACCACTAAAGGCTGAAAACTTTAAAAAGAAAGTTGGGAAAGTTGAAATTCCAAATCAAT
Organism: Helianthus annuus; assembly: GCF_002127325.2. Classification (NCBI taxonomy): domain Eukaryota; kingdom Viridiplantae; phylum Streptophyta; class Magnoliopsida; order Asterales; family Asteraceae; genus Helianthus; species Helianthus annuus. The sequence continues at coordinate 133,484,202 of NC_035449.2, read as the reverse complement.
TTTATTTTGAAAAGAATAAGTTTGATGTTGAAAAGGCTTTCAACGGAAATGTGAAACACATTTTTGGCAAAATGATCAATGGTAAAGCCAAAGGCGTGAAAGAATTTTATGCTTCCAAAAGGAAAGTTCACAATTCTGTTGGAAGTAACAATGAAGAAGAGGTTGTTTCACCCAAGGATGGGCATGCTTGGGTGGATATATTTTTTAAAGAGTAAAAACCTGATTTGCCGGAGCTCCCAAGTTGGTAATCACGGAGCATGAATCAGCATCATTCTTCAAATGTTTTTTAAAATAGTTAATTATGAATTGCCGGAACTCCCAGGTTGTTAGTGTGGAGTAGGAATCAGCATTCTGAGATTTCAACCTACAAGTGGTAAGTGTTGATAAGCAAACTGACTCGTGGTTGAAAGATAAGGTTTGTTTGTTAGTAGGTTGATTTTTGTTCTTACTAGTGGTTAATCAAGGTCATTAAATATAACTTGATCTAATTATCATCCAAAAGATTGATAAACAATGTGATGAATTGATCCCCATTTCCTACAAGTGATAAAATCAACAAAACTTATTTTCCGGAAAAACCATTTTTGATTAAAACAAACTTAAGTGTTTTGAGATCTAAATGGGAAAATAGTTTGTTGTGAGGGGGAGTTCTGATTGTTTATGCCAAGTGGATGGCAATCTGAGGTGATTTAATATCAGTTGTCATGTTCTTGTACAGTTTGTTTTCAATTTTCTTTTAGATGTGTTTGAATTTTAGGGGGAGTAAAAATTTCAGAAAATCCAAAAACATTAGATAATTTGAAAAAGACAAAAACATGATAAAATAAAAAACGAGTTTTGTTGTATAAAAGAGGAAATGATAATACATCAGTGGACGGTCACAACATGCTAAAGAAATGGAAAGTAAAATGTGATAAACAATCTCACTGCGGATGTGTCAGTAGGTTTTTACACATTTAGTAAATTGTGACGAGATATAAACCTAAATTCAAACTTGCTTATTTCGTGAGGAACAAAATCTGGATATATAGGTAACCCCTGAAATCTTGTTTGAAGGGTCCCTCTTTCTGAGATACTAGGTCTTTATGCTTAGTGATATATGGGGTATTATCCCGGGACTTCTCTGAATGGAAATTCTGACCTCTTCCCCGTATAATACTTTCTGCAAATGCTTGAAATAAGCAACACCCTCAGCATAAAAAATGATGAAACATTACAAAATGCTAATCATGTGCTGTTGTAAAAAAGATCCTCTAAAGGGGACACACCTAAAGTCGAGCCGTCATCTCTCTGCTGAACGGAAGTTATGACCTGAGCTCTCACGGTTTCGCATCAAACCCCTACAGATATCATCTAGGTATACTCACCTGTAAGACTGAATATTGGGATCTGAATACGGGAGTATATTCAAATGGTGGGACACGCGAATAAGTTTAAGTATCTAAAACACTAATATTGTATCTCGAAACAATTGAACTTTGTGTAAAAATTTAAGTGGACCAATATACTGACAATCTAGGTGAATTGTTGAGAACTTAAAATGAAATCAAGCTTAACGGTGTTAGTGATTTGTCTCAAAAACTGATATGATCCTCTTACACAAACTCACAAAAAGATTGTTTGTAAATATTTCTTTACTGCATTTCATTCCTTTACATTAAAAAATCCAAAAAGATTTTCGACAACTGATGTTGAAAAGCTAATGTTCAAAATTCCAAGTGCTAAACTTGATGAACAGGTTTGGGTAAGATTGTTTGAAGAAGTTTTGTTTACAAGTGATCATTAAAAGTATAAATCATTTTGGATGTTCCTGCAAATGGTTTCTAAATTTTCAGTCTTGAAATTTAAAAAAAAAAACTTATGTGTTTGGTAGAGTTATGCAGGAAATGACAGATTCAGATACCTGAAGATGATGATTTCCAGACCACGATCCTATCAGATTGAATGGGGGAGTCTGAAGACATTAAGGGAGAGCTTGAAGATGTAGAAAGCCAGTTCGAGATTCTAAGAGTTGTAGAAAGAAGATAGAGATTGAGTGAAGATGTTTGCAATGAAGAATACTTTGGAAAGAGCAAGCAGACTGATAAAGACTGAAGGTTTGACAACCGAAGACTCGACATTGAAGACTCCGTCAACATCCGAGGGGGAGTTTGTTGGTGCATCCATCTGTCAACTTCGTCTTGTATCGAGTCTTGTATAGAAATAGGTAGATTAGGGCTCGGGAATCAAGAAAGTGGTTATTGTAGGTGATTCCGCTTGAAATAACTTCTTGTCATTTCAAGCGAAATCTCAATCATTCTGATTCCGCCCGAATATGCATTTACTGATTTCGCTTGAGCTGTAAAGTGGTGATTCCGCTTGAAATGAACATGTCATGTTCAAGCGGAATCTAAACACTATATATAGGTCAGTCTGGAGCGAAATCATCATCATTCATTCTGGTTTTGCCACGAAGTGCTGCCGAAGTGTCGAATCGTTGTAAAACAGCTTTATATCAATCAAATCGATAGTTTAAAGTGAAATACTTGCTGAATTGAACTCAGTTTCTTTGTTTTGGCCTCTGAAACTGAGATAAACTCTTCTGATCGACTCGTTCGGGTCCGAATACGATCCTACAACTTTTAATCCCAACTACTCATATCGAGCACTATCCTTTCTTCGCTAATTATCATGATTCGATTTCGATTGAGTTCGATTGTGATTGAGTTTCGGTTGCGATTCGATTGACTACCACATATAACATAAATAAACACGCACAAGTAACACATAAGGCATACATACACGTATAACAGTAACCCAAAATGCGTATATTCGAGTTTGCGAGCGCGATGATGATTAGATTAGTTCGATTTTCATTTGATTAACTTTATCGCATTGTTACTTCCTATTATTCACAGTCGTAAAGCGGTTCGTATTGAGAAATATACTTCGATTACTTCGATTGTAATTAATTACTCCACATAATCAACTAACGTAAAAACATAAAATAGACTAATTACAGTCAAAGAAGTCAAACAGGGATTGAGCAAGGAGAGACAGATTGCAATTAGCGATCTTTTCCTCCTTTGACTTCAATCTTGACTTTGACTTTGACCTTCGAAACACTGGGGTGTTACAGTCTCCCATTGTTTAGGGAATTTCGTCCCGAAATTAGGCCGAATTCGTAACAAACAACTGCGGGTACTTCGCCTTCATGTCACTTTCGAGTTCCCAAGTGAACTCTGCGCCTCGTTTGTCTTCCCATCGACTTTCACGATAGGAATGCGCGAGCGCCTGAGCTGCTTGGTTTGGCGATCCATGATTTCAACAGGCTTTTCCACGAAGTGCAGTTTTTCATTTATTTGGAGGTCATCGAGCGGTACAATTAAATCATGCTCAGCCAGGCACTTTCGGAGGTTTGACACGTGGAAAGTCGGGTGGACGTTACAAAGTTCCTCCGGTAGTTCGAGTCTGTATGCGACTTTTCCGATCCTTTCCAGAATCTTAAAAGGTCCAAGTATCGAGGCGCTAGTTTCCCTTTCTTGCCAAATCTGACCACACCCTTCCAAGGTGATACCTTTAGGAGTACGTAGTCGCCAACGTCAAATTCAAGGGGCTTGCGTCGTCTATCGGCATAACTTTTTAGTTTACTCCAAGATTTCAACAAGTTGTCTCGAATTTGGAGGACTTTGTCAGTCGTTTCTTGCAATAGCTCAGGACCGGTTAATTGCGAGTGACCGATCTCGTGCCACACAATAGGCGATCGACACCTTTTTCCGTATAAAGCCTCGAATGGCGCCATTTGGATGCTGGCATGATAACTGTTGTTATACGAGAATTCGACTAACGGAAGGTATTTGTCCCAATTAGCACCGAAGTCTATGACACACGAACGGAGCATGAGTACGAATCGTTCTCTCAGTCTGGCCGTCGGTTTGAGGATGGAATGCGGTACTCAGGTTAAGCGTAGTACCAAGAGCAGCTTGAAACGTTTCCCACAATCGCGAGGTAAACCGAGCATCACGGTCAGAGATGATGTCACGAGGCGTTCCATGATTACAAATGATCTCGTCGGTGTAGATTCGGGCTAATCGTTCCACCTTGTAGTCTTCTCGTATTGGCAGAAAGTGGGCTGATTTGGTTAAACGATCAACAACAACCCAAATGCTGTCGTGACCTGAAGACGTGTGTGGAAGCTTTGTTATGAAGTCCATAGCTATACTCTCCCATTTTCACATAGGGATTGGGGGTTGCTCGAGTAAGCCAGAGGGCCTTTGATGTTCAGCCTTGACCCTTGCACAAGTCAGACACTTCCCAACATAGAGAGCGATATCCCTTTTCATGCCCGACCACCAGTACTTGTAACGAAGATCCTGGTACATTTTATAGGCACCGGGATGAATAGAATACCGAGATTTGTGGGCTTCGTCCATCAAGATCTTTCGCAATTCGGTCCGCTTAGTGATCCAAATTCGGTCCAGAAAATAGAAGATCCCATTCGATTTGCTTACAAGCTGAGCTCCATCGTGATAGATTCTCTCCCTCTTCAAGGTGTGTTCATTAAAACAGGCGTGCTGGGCTTCGCGGATGAGAGTTTCGAGATCGTGTTGGGCTTGGGTATTACGAATGCTGAGCAGATAACTCCGTCTACTGAGCGCGTCCGCAACGACATTTGCTTTGCCTGGGTGATAACGAATCTCCCAGTCGTAACCGTTGAGAAGTTCTACCCATCGGCGTTGACGCATATTGAGTTCCTTCTGATCAAAGATATGTTGGAGGCTCCTATGATCGGTGAAGATCGTACACTTTGTACCATACAGGTAGTGTTGCCAAATCTTTAATGCAAAAGCAACCGCGCCTAGCTCGAGATCATGGGTTGTATAGTTCTTCTCGTGGATTTTGAGCTGTCGAGATGCGTAAGCTATAACCTTGTCCCGTTTCATGAGTACACAACCAAGACCAAGGTTGGAAGCATCACAATAGACAATGAAACCATCGTTTCCATCGGGCAATGTGAGAACAGGAGCATTGCAAAGCATGTGCTCGAGGGTTTGGAAAGCAGACTCTTGTTCGGTTCCCCAAACAAAAGGCTTGTCTCTATGCGTAAGAGCGGTAAGCGGCACAACGATCTTTGAGAATCCTTCGATAAGTCGTCGATAGTATCCCGTTAGTCCGAGAAAAGAACGAACTTCAGATGGGTTCTTGGGCGTAATCCAACTCTTAACTGCTTCAATCTTCGCAGGATCGACATGGATACCCTGACTATTAACTATGTGACCCAGAAACTGAACCTTCTCTAACCAAAATTCACACTTTGAGGACTTGGCATAGAGTTGATTCCCCTGGAGTAGTTCGAGAACCAAATGTAGATGTTGCGCGTGTTCGGCTTTCAATTTGGAATAGATCAAGACATCGTCGATGAACACGATGACGAAACGGTCAAGATATGGTTTACACACACGATTCATAAGATCCATGAAGACCGCGGGTGAGTTGGTAAAGCCAAAAGGCATAACAACAAACTCGTAGTGGCCGTAGCGGGTGCGAAAAGCGGTTTTGGGTATATCTTTCTCTTGAATACGTAGCTGGTGATAGCCTGAACGGAGATCGATCTTTGAGAAGCACGTAGCACCTTGCAGCTGATCAAACAAATCGTCGATGCGAGGTAGGGGATAGCGGTTCTTGATGGTTAGCTTATTTAATTCCCGGTAGTCGATGCACATCCTGAACGACCCATCCTTCTTTTTAACGAAGAGGACTGGCGCGCCCCAAGGAGAGGTGCTTGGGCGTATAAAGCCTTTCTCAAGTAATTCCTGGAGTTGATTCGAGAGTTCACGCATTTCAGACGGTGCGAGTCAGTAAGGAGCTTTGGCCACAGGGTTAGCTCCAGGAATGAGGTCGATACGGAAGTCGATATCACGACTTGGTGGTAGTCCAGGAAGATCATCAGGGAACACCTGAGGAAATTCACGGACCACAGGAACGTCTTTGACTTCTGTCTTCCTTTTCTTTTCCTTCTCCGCTACTACAATGTTGGCCAAGAAAGCTCTGTATTCCTTGCGGAGATACTTGCTAGCTTGAACACACGACATGAGTTTGAGACACTTCGAAGGGGTTTCGCCATAAACACACAGTAAATCACCATTCGCGAGCGAGAATCGAATCATCTTGTCGAAGCACACAACTTCAGCATGGTTTTCGCGAAGAAAGTCCATGCCTATTATGACGTCGAAACTTTTGAGCTGCATCGGAATAAGGTCGATCGGGAAGATGTGATTGTTGAGCTCAAGAGTACAATCACGGAGAACAGAATTGACGGCGATAGTTCTTCCGGTAGCGACTTCAACATCGAATGACGAGGGCAAAAAAGAGCGCTTACAACTAAGGAGCTTTTCAAATTCGAACGACACAAAGCAATTATCGGCTCCAGTATCAAACAAACACGATGCATAAATACCATTCACAAGGAACGTACCATTGACTACGTTGTTGTCGGTGTAGGCTTGACGTGTCACACCCCCAAAATCCACATGCGGAGTACCACCGCTTGGAGGCGTGACATGACCAGGATCAAGCCACCAATCATATCGAACATGTAATTAATATCAAGTAAAAGTAAATGCAAACCAATCATTCAATACGATAGGTGTTCAAAACATAACTATAGTTTCAAAGTGTAGCGGAAGCATAAGTATGAAAACCCAATGTATAGCATAAGTTCGAATGTTTAAATGTTTTAACATGGCATCCACGATCCATGTCCCACAACGACCTGCTCCTCCCTGTGCAAGCTCCATAAGTACCTAAGGTCCTGCAAATGCATGCAGCAGAGAATCAACAACTAGTTGAGCGAGTTCACAGTTAATAATTCAGTAATTGTAATAGTATAGTAAGCCTTGTGTTCGTTCATTAAGTCATGTATCGTATTAGTTCGTATCGCGGCCCTCTAGGCATGTATGCGAAGATTAGGGAAAAGTTTCCCAAGTATTCTAGACTAGGTATATTTGTATCGTGGCCACCCGGCATGTGTGCGAAGTTTAGTGTATAGTTCGCGGCCTTCCTAGGCATGTGTGCGAAGATTTGTCATATTATCGCGGCCAACCCCGGCGTGTGTGCGAAGATCAGTTCTATAAGTATCACTAGTCTAGTCGTATCTTATCAATAACCCTTCCTCACCCGAGGACCATATAACTAGGTTCCATAAGCTAGGTAAGTACAAGTAAATAATCCAAACCCATTCCCACCCTGGGAACCCCATGGCTTGGCTGTGTGAACTCACCTTGGGTTGCTCGGCAGATTGCACAAAGGTTCAATTAAGCTATATGGTGGTCAACCACGTCCTACCATGGTTACCATACAAGTTAGGTTCGTATTCAAGTAGTGCACGTATGTTCTACACGTATTGTACACAAGTATAATCATGGCAGTTCATCAGCAGTACAGTCACGTAAACAAGTCCAAGTATGCGGCCCAAAAGGTTGGGCTCATAACAGTGTGAAATGTCCAAAACAGTGTGCAAATGTTCATGGTCTCGAGTATAGGTCTTGGTGTTCTCGAGTCGAAATCAGGAAGGTCTCTACTTGTGCATATATTACTCGAGACTAGGTGGTCTCGAGTCAGGTCTCGAGTCGCAACAGGACTCGCAATGCTGGTCTCGAGTTGTGCTGTTTTGTGTCGGTATGGTGGTCTCGAGTCGAGACTATGAGTTCTCGACTCGCACCCCTTGTCGAGACTAGCAGATTGTAACAGTTTCCTACTTTGCAGCTCATTGATTCCGTAATCTCAGCTAACAACTTGGCAGTTTCACAAATCAGATCAAATCAGCCATTAATCAATACTCGATCAAACAAGCAATCTATTTGCTAATTTACATGAACTCTAAATGAATTCAAAACATGAACATCCATCATAATCATATCCTTTAGTCCGATTTCATGAACATCCAACCGGTTACATACGTTTAATCCTAAATCATTACGAAAACAACAATTTATGATAGCACAACAACATCACTTAAACATGTCCGATTGTCTAGAACACCATCACATGATTAACAATCCGAAACATATAGCATAGCGGCCGATTATCAAATATCATCAATTACCATTTGATTAATATGATACATTCAATACATACATGAGAGCCGATTAACAAGAACACTACCAATTAACATCATAGTTCACCATGTTAACAAGACTCCTAGGTTATCATGCAAATCGTTAATATCATAAACATACAATTAACAAAACACTAAGCACTAACCGGATTGAGAGGAGAAAGGGATCGGCCAAGTCAAGAGCTTCAAAAGAGAGATGGTTGCCGTCGGGTTCGTGAGGGAGAGAGAGAAAGAGCTAGGGTTTTTATGTGTGTGAATGATTTGCCAAAAAGTATGAGAAAGTTACTAACACCCTAGTGTTATGCGTGTAAGGTGGGTGGGCCGAGCCCTCTATTGGGCCGCCCTTGGTCCGTGTACGAAGGTAAGGCCCGGACGGCTTGTGCAATCAAGCGAGTGTCGTGCGGTTCAGCCATTAATATACATACATACATTACACAAAGCACGTAACATATCATGCATTCAATCAATTAATATAGTTCACATAAGCACGTAACGTTACACAAAATATGTTCGAATTTCGAGTTGTCACATTATCCCCAACTTAAAAGAAATTTCGTCCCGAAATTTGGTACTTACTCACTGAGGAAGCTAGGTAAGTTGTATCGTTTACTGGTTTTCCTGGGGTGTCACATCCTCCCCCCGTTGATCTGGAATTTCGTCCCGAAATTCCGTGGTAGCTTCAGCCTCAGTAGTGGTTGTACTGTTCGCGAACAATTGGGGGTACTTTTCTTTCATCTGATCTTCTCGTTCCCAAGTGAACTCTGGGCCACGACGGGAGCTCCAACGAACTCGAACAAGAGGGATTCTCCTGTTTTTGAGGACCTTGACATCCCGGTCCGTGATTTCTACTGGTTCCTCGACGAAACGCAACTGCTCATCGATAGTGAGCTCCTTCAGAGGAACTATGAGGGTCTCATCTTACAGGCACTTCTTCAGATTCGACACGTGAAAAACGTTGTGAACTGCACCGAGTTCAGCTGGTAGGTTTAGTCTGTAGGCTACCTTGCCTATTCTCTCTATAATCTCGAATGGTCTGACATACCGCGGATTGAGTTTGCCCCGTTTGCCAAAACGAACCACACCCTTCCAGGGTGAGACTTTGAGTAGCACTCGATCCCCAACTTGGAACTCGAGTGGTTTCCTGCGCTTATCAGCGTAACTTTTCTGACGGTCACGCGCCGCCACCATGCGCTGTCGTATTTGTGCAATCTTTTCCGTGGTGTCCACTATAAGTTCTGGACCCGTGATCTGACTATCCCCCACCTCTGCCCAACAGAGAGGTGACCGGCATTTACGCCCGTACAATGCCTCGAATGGAGCGGCTTGGATGCTGGTATGGTAACTGTTATTATATGAAAACTCCACTAAAGGGAGATGCTTTTCCCAGCTGTTGCCGAAATCGATAACACATGCCCGAAGCATGTCTTCTAGAGTTTGAATCGTGCGCTCAGACTGCCCATCCGTCTGAGGGTGATAAGCCGTGCTCATATCTAACCGAGAGCCAAAAGCCTTGTGCATTGCTTGCCATAGTTCTGATGTGAATCGTGCATCGCGATTCGAAATGATAGAGGTGGGCACCCCGTGCCTTGAGACTACTTCTTTCAAGTATATGTCTGCTAGTGTGGAAAACTTGTCTGTTTCTTTGATTGCCAAGAAATGAGCAGACTTAGTGAGTCGATCCACGATCACCCAAATAGTATCGTTCCCACGCTGGGATCTGGGCAGGCTAGTAATGAAATCCATGGAAATTTCCTCCCATTTCCACTGTGGTATCTTTGGTTGCTGGAGTAGACCTGCTGGTTTCTGATATTCTGCCTTGACTTTTGCACAGGTCAAGCACTTGCTGACATAGGTGGCGATGTGGGCCTTCATGCTAGGCCACCAATACGTTGTTCTGATGTCGTGGAACATTTTATCCGACCCTAGATGTACCGAGTAGCGAGACTTGTGTGCTTCATCCATCACGAGTTCTCGTAAACCGCCATATAGTGGGACCCAAATACGCCCCGTTACGTAATAGGCACTGTCTTCCTTTTGTTCTAGTCGTTGCCTTGAGCCGCGTAAGGCTTCAGCCCTTACGTTTTCTGGTTTCAATGCTCCTACCTGAGCATCTCGTATCTGTGTCGGAAGACTGGATTGTATAGTAAGCTGTAGTGCTCGCACGCGTCTAGGTAGAGTGTCCTTTCGACTGAGAGCGTCAGCCACAACGTTGGCTTTGCCTGGATGGTACTTGATAGCGCATTCGTAATCGTTCAGTAGTTCAACCCATCGACGTTGACGCATGTTCAATTCCTTCTCCTTGAAGATATGCTCGAGACTCCTGTGATCGGTGTAGATAGTGCACTTGGTACCGTACAGGTAGTGTCGCCATATCTTGAGCGCGAAAACAACAGCTCCCAACTCTAAATCGTGCGTCGTGTAGTTCCGTTCATGAACTTTAAGTTGGCGCGAAGCGTAAGCAATGACCTTGGCGCGCTGCATTAACACACATCCAAGACCCTGAATGGATGCATCACAATAAACCACGAAATCGTCCGTGCCCTCTGGCAATGAGAGGATAGGTGCACTGCAAAGTCTATCCTTTAAGTGCTGAAAAGCGGTTTCCTGAGTATTACCCCAACGGTAGGTGACACCTTCTGTGTCAGTAGCGTAAGCGGCTGTGCAATCTTTGAGAAGTCTTTAATGAATCGTCTGTAATAACCCGCCAAACCCAAGAATTGGCATATTTCCGTTGGTGTACGCGGTGCAGGCCAGTTCCTGATCGAATCTACCTTGGATGGATCGACATGGATCCCATCCTTGTTTACCACATGGGCTAGAAAATGGACTTTACGAAGCCAGAAGTCGCATTTTGAAAACTTGGCGTACAGTTGTTCCTTTCGGAGAAGTTCCAAGATAAGCCGCAAGTGCTGCTCGTGTTCCTCCTGACTCTTGGAGTAGATCAGGATGTCGTCGATGAATACAATCACAAACTTGTCCAGGTAGGGTTTGCACACCCTGTTCATAAGATCCATGAAGACCGTCGGTGCGTTCGTTAGCCCAAATGGCATGACTAGGAACTCGTAGTGGTCGTAGCGAGTTCTGAATGCGGTTTTGGAGACGTCCTCATCCCGGACTCTCAGCTGATGGTAACCTGACCTCAAGTCTATCTTGGAGTAGTAGCTCGACCCTTGCAACTGGTCGAATAAATCATCAATACGTGGAAGAGGATAACGGTTCTTCACCGTTACCTTGTTCAGTTCACGGTAGTCAATGCACATCCTGAAAGTACCGTCCTTCTTCTTCACAAATAATACTGGAGCTCCCCAAGGCGAAGAGCTTGGACGAATAAAGCCCTTATCTAAGAGCTCTTGTAGTTGCGTAGAGAGTTCTTCCAACTCTGATGGAGCTAATCGATACGGTGCACGTGCTATCGGTGCTGCTCCTGGTGCTAGCTCGATTTGAAACTCGACCTGACGATGAGGCGGTAGACCAGGTAATTCCTCTGGAAACACTTGAGGAAAGTCGCGAACTATTGGAATGTCCTCCAATTTCTTTTCCTTTGCTGATGCATCGGTGACAAGTGCCAGAATAGTGGTGTGACCCTTCCGTAAACATTTCTGAACCTTCAAGAAAGAGATGATGCCAACCACAGCACCACTCTTATCGCCTTGAACTTCGAGAGGTTTCTTACCCGAACGGGGAATGCGAACTACCTTCTCCTTACATAGAATCTCTGCGTGATGTTGGGATAACCAGTCCATCCCAATGACGATGTCGAAACTACCCAAAACTATGGGTATGAGATTGATGGAGAAAGCTTGACCGGCTAAGACAATATTACAACCCCTGACTACATGCGTGGCTTCTAGACTCTTACCATTAGCTAATTCTACTACATGTTTGGTGGTTAAGAGTGTTGGTGCTCGCTTTAACAATTTACTCACTTTCAAAGATATATAACTTGTATCCGAACCCGAATCAAACAAAACAGTAACATAAATATCGTCGAGAAGAAACTTACCCATAACCACATTGGGATCATTCCTTGCGTCGCCCTGACCTAGCACGAAAGCACGACCTCGAGCTTCGTTGCCATTGTTGTTGTTGTTTCCCCCGTTGTTGTTCCCATTGCCCTGGTGATTGTTGTTGTTGCGATTCTGGTTCTGGTTCAATTGAGGGCAATCTCGTTTGAAATGACCTTCAGCCCCACACTGGAAACATCCCCGGTTTCCTCGTTGTGGCTGCTGCTGCTGGTTCTGTGGAGCTGGTGGTGGGAGTTGCTAATTCTGATTCGCAGGTCGCGAACTCCTGCAGTCTTTAGCTTCATGCCCTAACTTGAGACATCTCTGACATCGTTCCTTACGACACCGTCCACTGTGGTGTCTGTTGCACTTATTACATAGTGGGTGAAATCCCCGATATCCACCCTGCCCCTGACTGCCTGATGATTGTTGGCTCGGATTCTGGTAGTCATTTATCCTGCGCTGCTGTGCTTGAGACTGAACTGAGACTGAACCTTTACTGGAATCCCCATCCCACTTTCTTTTGTTGTCGCTGGGTGTAGCAGGAGTAGCAGCTGGAGTGGTAGCAGTAGTAGTGCTAATACGTTTCGGTAGTTTGTCCTGCTCCACTGCCTGATCAGTGAGACGATGGGCTAGGCGTTGAACATCCTGGATGTTGTTATGATTAGCCGATGTCACGTGGCTCTGAATCTCTGGCGCTAATCCCTTGAGATATAACTCAATTCGTCTGATAGGTGGGTCCACCATAGTTGGACACAGAACGGCCAGCTCGTTCGACCGCTTGGTGTAGGCCTCGATCTCCGACCCCGTCATCTTTAGATTGAAAAACTCCACCTCTAACTTGTGGATGTCGTCTCGTGAACAGTATTCTATTTTGATCAGTTCTTTGAAATCGTTCTAAGGGGTGGCGTTAGCAGTTGCCAACCCTAGGAGTTGAACTTGCGCGTTCCACCAAGTTAGCGCAATTCCTTCTAACGTGCCAGTGGCGTACTTGACCCTGCGAGCCTCAGGGCATTCACACATCTCGAACACCGACTCGAGCTTCTTAAACCGATGGAGTAGTCCCACTGCTCCTTCCGTGCCACTGAATGTGCCTGGACGACAGTCCATGAAGTTCTTGAAAGTGCAAACAGGTTGCTGTGCGGGTTGACCTCCTGCTTGTGCGGCTGCAAGTGCCGCAGCAACTTGTTCGTTAATGAGAGCCGTCAACTGGGCTTGAGTCATGTTAACACGTCCAGACATGATCTTCATAGTAAACGTAGCATAGGTGAGAATGGTTCGCGAGTAGTGCGATGACAGAAGAGTGTAAGCACATAGGTATTCTCATACAATAGTGTCATGTGTATCTAAGCATACTACGAGCAAAGTTCTATGAAGTTCTAGCAAGCAGGTAATAAACATAAACCATATTACCTAGGATGTTGAGTCTTGCACGTGGAGCGAATCGTCGTTGTGGATCGTTGAGAGCACTGTACTGGTTATAGTCTGGTTTTAATAAAAACGTTTTTCCCTTATCAAAACCGAGTTCTCTATAACCAATGGCTCTGATACCAATCTGTCACACCCCCAAAATCCACACGCGGAGTACCACCGCTTGGAGGCGTGACATGACCAGGATCAAGCCACCAATCATATCGAACATGTAATTAATATCAAGTAAAAGTAAATGCAAACCAATCATTCAATACGATAGGTGTTCAAAACATAACTATAGTTTCAAAGTGTAGCGGAAGCATAAGTATGAAAACCCAATGTATAGCATAAGTTCGAATGTTTAAATGTTTTAACATGGCATCCACGATCCATGTCCCACAACGACCTGCTCCTCCCTGTGCAAGCTCCATAAGTACCTAAGGTCCTGCAAGGCATGCAGCAGAGAATCAACAACTAGTTGAGCGAGTTCACAGTTAATAGTTCAGTAATTGTAATAGTATAGTAAGCCTTGTGTTCGTTCATTAAGTCATGTATCGTATTAGTTCGTATCGCGGCCCTCTAGGCATGTATGCGAAGATTAGGGAAAAGTTTCCCAAGTATTCTAGACTAGGTATATTTGTATCGCGGCCACCCGGCATGTGTGCGAAGTTTAGTGTATAGTTCGCGGCCTTCCTAGGCATGTGTGCGAAGATTTGTCATATTATCGCGACCAACCCCGGCGTGTGTGCGAAGATCAGTTCTATAAGTATCACTAGTCTAGTTGTATCTTATCAATAACCCTTCCTCACCTGAGGACCATATAACTAGGTTCCATAAGCTAGGTAAGTACAAGTAAATAATCCAAACCCATTCCCACCCTGGGAACCCCATGCCTTGGCTGTGTGAACTCACCTTGGGTTGCTCGGCAGATTGCACAAACGTTCATATGGTGGTCAACCACGTCCTACCATGGTTACCATACAAGTTAGGTTCGTATTCAAGTAGTGCACGTATGTTCTACACGTATTGTACACAAGTATAATCATGGCAGTTCATCAGCAGTACAGTCACGTAATCAAGTCCAAGTATGCGGCCCAAAAGGTTGGGCTCATAACAGTGTGAAATGTCCAAAACAGTGTGCAAATGTTCATGGTCTCGAGTATAGGTCTTGGTGTTCTCGAGTCGAAATCAGGAAGGTCTCGACTTGTGCATATATTACTCGAGACTAGGTGGTCTCGAGTCAGGTCTCGAGTCGCAACAGGACTCGCAATGCTGGTCTCGAGTTGTGCTGTTTTGTGTCGGTATGGTGGTCTCGAGTCGAGACTATGAGTTCTCGACTCGCAACCCTTGTCGAGACTAGCAGATTGTAACAGTTTCCTACTTTGCAGCTCATTGATTCCGTAATCTCAGCTAACAACTTGGCAGTTTCACAAATCAGATCAAATCAGCCATTAATCAATACTCGATCAAACAAGCAATCTATTTGCTAATTTACATGAACTCTAAATGAATTCAAAACATGAACATCCATCATAATCATATCCTTTAGTCCGATTTCATGAACATCCAACCGGTTACATACGTTTAATCCTAAATCATTATGAAAACAACAATTTATGATAGCACAACAACATCACTTAAACATGTCCGATTGTCTAGAACACCATCACATGATTAACAATCCGAAACATATAGCATAGCGGCCGATTATCAAATATCATCAATTACCATTTGATTAATATGATACATTCAATACATACATGAGAGCCGATTAACAAGAACACTACCAATTAACATCATAGTTCACCATGTTAACAAGACTCCTAGGTTATCATGCAAATCGTTAATATCATAAACATACAATTAACAAAACACTAAGCACTAACCGGATTGAGAGGAGAAAGGGATCGGCCAAGTCAAGAGCTTCAAAAGAGAGATAGTTGCCGTCGGGTTCGTGAGGGAGAGAAAGAAAGAGCTAGGGTTTTTATGTGTGTGAATGATTTGCCAAAAAGTATGAGAAAGTTACTAACACCCTAGTGTTATGCGTGTAAGGTGGGTGGGCCGAGCCTTCTATTGGGCCGCCCTTGGTCCGTGTACGAAGGTAAGGCCCGGATGGCTTGTGCGATCGAGCGAGTGTTGTGCGGTTCGGCCATTAATATACATACATACATTACACAAAGCACGTAACATATCATGCATTCAATCAATTAATATAGTTCACATAAGCACGTAACGTTACACAAAATATGTTCGAATTTCGAGTTGTCACATGACGCGCGTTGATGTTGAAGGTTCTGGTGCGTGCGGCTTATTGCTGCTGCTGAGGCTGCTGACGCTGCTGCTGCTGGTGTTGCTGGGGCTCCTGCTTCACGACCCTGTTGGGCACATGTTCGCAAAATGGTTGGGGTCACCACATGCGAAGCAAACTCGGGCGTTGACCGTGGGTGCCTGAGTTGCTTGATAGCCTTGCGGAGCCGGGAGCAGAGTTTGATGAGCAGTGGCTTGAGCTGGGGTGTTGCGAGGACCAATACGGCAGTTGGCAGTGAAGTGGCCGTACATGTTGCAGTGAGCGCAGAAACAACAGGCAAGACCCACCGGATGGTGATAAGAGCATGTTGAGCAAACCGGGTGGGGACCTATGTATGCACGCTTTGCTGGTGGTGCATAAGTAGTTAGAGCTGGACGGTGATGGGGTTGCTGCTGGGCCGGTACGGCCTGGAGAGGAGCAGCAGTGGTTGTGTCTGTGCAGTTCTTGTTGCTAGAGCTACTGTTGTTCTTCTTCTTCTTTCGGCATGAGGACTTTGACGGTTGAGCAGCGGTGGTTTCGGCAGTTGGAGCGGCGGTAGCTTGATGCAGGTGCTTCGAGGTTTTATCCCAGACACCAGCCTTGACCCGCTTGTCGTTGATTTCAGCGGCCAGTAGCTAAGTCTCCTCGATCGTCTTAGTCTTAGCCACTTGCACGAAATCTGCAACACTGTCAGGCAGGGCTCGGATATACTTCTTGATTGCCATGTCAGAAGTCTTCACCTGATCAGGGCAGATGATACTGAGCTGCTTGAATCAAGCAGTTAGAGTAGCGTTTTCACCATCCTTCTACTTTATGTGCCAGAATTCATCTTCCAACTTCTGGCGTTCATGAGAGGGCAGAATTCTTCCAGCATGACCTTCTTGAGTTCGTCCCACGACAGACCGTAAGCTGCATCGTTTCCTTGCTTGTTTCTCTCGGCCGTCCACCAGTCTAGTGTGCGGGAATGGAAGACGCCAGTAGCGTTGAGAGTGCGAAGATCGTCGGGGCAACCGCTCTGTCGTAGAGTAACCTCAATGGAATCAAACCATTGGAACAACGCGTAGGGCCTTCCTCGCCAGTGAATTCTTTTGGCCCACAAGCTTTAAACTGCTTGAAACTGAAGGCGGCTTTGGGAGTAGCTTTAGGAGCTTCGGTTCTCGACTCCTCAGATGATTTGCTGACCTTCTCGTAGACATCACTGACAACTTTTGCTACTTGTTTGGCGATGATAGCAGCAAGACGTTTGTCTCTCTTTTCTTGGCGAGAGAGTGATGGGTGACGAGATCCTAAAGACGGTCCAGTTGACATTGTCTGCAATAGACATTGTCATGGGTCTCAGACACGTCATAGTCGAATCTCACCTCACACGTCTAGTACTGATATACGTTAAATTATACATATTTTTATACCCCAAAACACTTCCGTTTTAAGCATTTTTGACCGAAAACACAACAGATAGGTACCAAAATCGGTACTTTTATACTTTCAGGTCTTAAACAGAGGATAATGGAAAAATCTGGTGAAAACGGAGAAAATCTGATGCATTTCTGATGAAAATGGCAAAAATCTGATGGACTGCCAGGTGTGGCACGACCGTGCCACCGGCGGCACTACCGTGCCGTTGCTACGATCTCGGAAGCACTGCTAGTGCAACCAGGAGTGCCAACTATTTCTCGGACCGCACTACCGTGCCACCAGCAGCACTACCGTGCCATTGCCAAACCAAGCCTTCTGAGCAACATCTCCGAGGATTGGCACTACCGTGCCGATCTGCTGACTCAGGCAACTTGTCCACTAGTCCACTTGGCTGACTCGGGATCGCTGAAACTGACGTCACCCGACAAGACCTCACCGCACGACCGTGCCAAATCCGCACGGCCGTGCCAATATTGAAATCGCCTATAAATAGCAGCAATCGCTACTGGTTCAAATGTTGAGTTTTTCTCCATGTTTCTGGGCGATTTCTGGGTTCCAAAGCAGTCCTGATCAGACCTATTTGAAGCTTGAAGATCGAGTGGAAGCATAACCGATCCAACCCATCAATTCCTTGCTTGTTTATGGTTCGATTCCTTGTTCTTGAACATGTATCTTGATCATTTTGCAAGTTATGAGCTGATGTTAGTTTATGTTTAATATAGTTTATGTAATAGTAGTTATAAACTTGTTTCTTGAATGAACTTTATGTTGTAATCTTGTTTATATGGAACTTAAGTACTTTTTCATGTTTGAATCTTCATGATTATATAATGAACGTTTCATTGATGTTGAGTTCCTGATTATGTTTGATTGTTTTGGATAATGAATCTGTGGTTAGTGGGATGGTAACTATTTCTTGATTAATCACTTGTTTGTAAACTTGTTTACACCATGAAACTCGAGAGGGGTATTGGTTTTATCCAAGATATATCTTATTTTGATTAGGAATACTTTCTTGCACGTAAGGGTTCTAATGAATTATATGGTGTTGATTACATGTTCTTGCATGCGGTGTATGATCCTTGTTTAGTAGTTTTGGTCTGAAATTGCTGACATGGTAGATTTGTATTCAAGACTTGTAAAGGTGAAATATGTTGTTATATGATCTACTTAAATGCTTATCCTCGTGGCTGTATTGTGACCATCGGTATTGCTTTCTTTGATAAGTGAGGTTAGAAAACTCCTAGCGGACTCCTAATCTATCTTTAAAGGTTCACATGAATGAATATCAATAGCTCGCTAAAGAATGAGTTTATGTGGTTAACGTGTTCGCGTTAACTTTCCGAAGAATCATCATGTTAGAAAACTCCTAGTGGATGACTAACTATCTTGAAATTGGAAAATTGATTAAGTGCTTTTGTGACATATCTGATAGATAACATGTTTAGGTTGTTTGTGAAACAAGATATTAGTATATTTATGTTTTAGAAGTAATTTAGATAACTTAGTTAAACAATCATTCACTTATCTTTTTATCTGGTAATCTAATGACAAAGATTTAGTACATTAGTGTTCCATGGATCGATATCTGGCTCTTACCAATACTTTGCTGCATATATGACGGGATACACTTGTCCTTTGTTGTGTGTGTTTTAGTGTTAAGGTCTAAACCATTTTTTATAAATATAAAACGCACTTCGTCGCATGTGAACATACTGTAAATAAATATGTATATGATCATGTTACGTCAAGTTTTTGGCGCCGCTGCCGGGGACCACGGCGAAATTAATGGAACAATCCGAGTCATTATTCTACCGGTGTACAAACTGTCAATAACTGTTAATATATGTAAATTTTTGTATTTATTTATTTTCTTTTACCTAATTGTTTAACTAACTTTTGTTTTCCTTAATTTACTAACTTGTAATTTACTAACTTTTGACTAACTTTTCTTTTCTGTTTTACTAACCACCAACCAACCAACTTTACTAACTCAGTAACTTACTAACTTTTTATTTACTGTTCAACTAACATTTTATTTATTTATTTATTTATTTACTTAATTCAGTTATGTGTTCGGAATCGAACCGTGTACTTGCAAGTATTTAATTCAGTATTTTAATTTCAGTAATTTCATTTCTGTACTTCATTCATTTATTTATTTCAGTTCAGTATTTCTAATTCAGTTTTTTATTTATTAAAGTTAATTTATTTTACTTATTTATTTATTTCTGTCCGTTTAAATTTCTGATCATTCATTTAATTATTGTACTCATTTGTTTATTTGTTTACTTCATAAAAATAAAATATAACTTTCTGATAAAATCATCATATTTTCTGATAAATTCCAATGAATTTATCCGATTTTCTGATGGATTCTGATAAACCCATTAGATGTTCTAAAAACAATAGTTTTCAATTATGATGAATTTACCAGATTTTCTGGTGATTCTGATGGATTTATCAGGAATTCTGATGGAACGAAAATTTCATCAGATCTTATCAGAATTTTATAAGATATATCAGATTTTCTGATATATATATATATATATATATATATATATATATATATATATATATATATATATATATATATATATTATATATATATAAAGAACTCTCGGATGTAAATATGTAAATAAGCCAGTAAATATTTGTTTAAATTTGTTCAATAATAATCTGTATATATATTATGTATATTAGATATTAGTATTGTCATTTTTATTTATTTCATACATATATATTATGTTCTTTATTCTGTATAATGCGTTCCTTTTTATGTGCAGGCTAATGTCCACGCCCCCTGCACCCGCTAACGCTGAGCTAGCCAACGAACCAGAAAATAACTTAAGAAGAAGTAGGCGGCTTCGCGAGAGATCACTTGTTGTTGCACAAAGGATTGCGACCGCAATCGACGAACCAGTGATACTTTCTGATAGCGAGAGTTCAGAGGACGACACAGGAAGCATTATGGCAGAAGACGACCAGCCTCTGAGTGAGACCGGCCGTCCAGGAGGAGAGGGCTTGCTACCGAGCATTGCCCGACCTACTATAGCAGCACCGAGTTTTGAAATTAAATCTAGTATTATTAACATGTTGCAAAATTCTGTGCAGTTTGATGGGAAGGATCACCACGATCTTGGCTTTTGTCACTTCCAGCAGGTTCCATCACGACTTGGAACGAGATGGCCGATCTTTTTATGCAAAAATATTTCCCACCGGAAAAGGCAGCTAAGCTTAAGAACCGTATCATGACATTCAAACAGGA